>NC_091836.1:42937566-43240597 GCF_037783145.1 Equus przewalskii
GTAATTGAAAGACACTTCTTCTTTTCTCTTACACTGTATACTCCTACAGCAGACTTGGGAGAGTTTCTAAAAGTCAATTTAATATTTAGCAACAGGTGATTACTATGGTGAATTATTTTTGATGTAAAATACCATATTATATACACAATGCCTTGCCTCTCACCATAAGAAGTTCAGTAAGAGACTGTAATGCCTGCTTCCGGACAGATACTGCAGGGTCACGACACTGCTCCTGCAGAATTAACAGCTCTTCTTTCATACTGGAGACGTCGCAGTGTTTCAAAACACTCACTAATACCTAGAAGGTGCATATGCAACATGAAGTGATGATTTACGCAGAGTGAAAAGACAAACTGCAGGCGAAAACCCTTCCTTAAGTTTGTGGTTCTTAACATTTTTAGGTCACAGATTTATCCCTCCTCTCAGTAACATCCCACCTGCTAGAATCTCATGAAAGCTAAGGCCTCCCTCCCTAAAGAAAATTTGACATAAATTTTATATAAACGAGCATTTCTGCAAACAATTTCAGGGGTGTCACGAATCCTATCAAAATCCACCTATAGTCTCCAGGTTAAGAACCCCTATTCTAAAAAAAGAAATTAAAGATATAAATTGGTGATTCTTAAAAGCCAGCAACCCAGGAGGAAATCTTAAAAACAGATAATCCTTTGGTTCATTCATGTATTTTATATATAACAGGGTCAAGGTCAACTAATGTTAAGTGAAAAACAGGTTAAGTAAGGAATATGGCCAGAGCATTTTAAAAATATTCTCTTGAATTTCCAAGTTTCTGGTGCTTAAAAAGACAGGACATTAAATAACGTCTAGAAAAAACTCAAACCTGGAGCGCAGACTTCCTAACGTTGGTCTTCTCATCCCGGATCCTCTTTCTCAGCATTTGCATGATACATCTTTCTGTGGAGGAGACCTCAGAGTCACTGGAGTCTGAGAAGGACTACAAAGTATCTAAAACCCCCCACACAGTACTGAGAAGGACTACATAGTACCTAACACCCCACATGGAAAGACTACATAGTACCTAACACCCCACATGGAAAGACTACATAGTACCTAACACCCCACACGGAAAGACTACATAGTACCTAACACCCCACACGGAAAGACTACATAGTATCTAACAACCCACACGGAAAGACTACATAGTATCTAACACCCTACACCTGCAGAGAAAGCACCATAAATACTAACTAGCTTGTTTTAAATCCCAAGAATTCAGAGTAAGAAATGATGTAGAAAAAAATTCAAATAATTAGCTATTCACAGTAATACAAAGGGCAGAGTGGTTTAATTTTAAAAGGGCACCAATTCTGGAATATTAAAAATTCAGTTTTAAGTCCTGGCTCCTACATCTAAAATTTTGAAGGAATTACTTAGCTCTTCTATTTTGTTTAGCTACAAACAGGAATATCTAAATCATAAGATCTTTTAAAGACTAAGTAAGATAACATATAATAGCTTTAAAACTTTTCAATCACATGCCCCTTTACACTATTAAAAATTACTGAAGACTCCTAAAAGCTTTTTTTAATGTGGATTATATCTTTTAATCTGAACTAGAAACTTAAACTGAGAATTGTAAAAGATTTAATAATTCATTTTAAAATCACAAGACATGTCATTATAAATAGCATAGTTTTAATGAAAAATAACTATATTTCCAAAACAAGAAAAATACAGTGAAAAGAATGGCATTGTTTTACATTTTTGGAAAACTCTTTAATGCCTGACTTAATAAAATACAGTTGGATTCTCATCTCTGCTTCTGCTTGCAATCTGTCACAGTTTCATGTCATGGGACCTCTGGAAAACTCCAATTGACACTATGACAAAATCAGAGTGCAGAAGGTAAGTGATGTCTTGATATTATTACGAAAACAATATTAACTTCAAGGACCCATTGAGGGAGGCTTAGAGACCCCAAACTACACATTGAGAATTGCTGATGTGTAAGAAAGTACAACTAGAAAAATGAAATAGAGAATGCAAAACAATAGAAAAATCAATTAAACCAAAAGTAGGTTCCTTGAAAAAGATCAACAGAATTAACAAACTTGTAGCTAGACTGACTAAGAAAATAAGAGAAGATTCTAATGGATAAAATCAGGAATGAAAGACGGAACATTACTACTGACCTTACAGAAATAGGAAGGATTGCAAAGGAATACTATAAATAATTTTATGTTAAGAAATTAAGTAAGCTAGATGAAATGGACACATTTCTACAAAGATACAAACTACAGAATCTGACTCAAAAAGAAATAGAAAGTCTGAATACACTTATAACAAGTAAAGAGATTGAATTAGTAATCAAAAAACTTCCTACACATGCACAAAAGCCCAGGACCAGATAACTTTACTGGAGAATTCTACCAAATGTTAAAACAAAAATTAACACCAATTCTTCATAAACCCTTTCAAGAACAGAAAATATTTTGTACCTTATTCCATTAAGCCAGTATTACCCTGAGAGCCAAACCAGACAAAAAACATCTCAAGAAAACAGACCAAAATCCCTTGTGAATATAGATGTAAAGTCCTCAACAAAATATTAGCAAAATCAAATCTAGCAAGATACAAAAATGATTATACACCATGCTTTGGATTTATCCCAGGAATGAAATGTTGGTTCAACATATGAAAATCAACCAATGTAATACACCATAGAAATAGAATAAAGGACAAAGACCACATGATTATTTCCAGCTGCACAAAAAGCATTCACAAAAGCCAACACCCTTTCATGATAAAAACACTCAGCAAACTCAGAAGAGAAGGACACTTCCTCATTCTGATACAGCCCATCTTGAAAAAACTCACAGCTAACATCACAATGGTGACGGACCAAATTTTCCCTCAAAGCATAGAAGGACAAGGATATCTGCTCTCCTTACTTCTTTTCAACACTGTACTAGAGGTGTCAGCAGGGAAAATAGGCAAGAAAAAGAAATAAAACGCATCCAGATCGGAAAGGGAATAAAACTCTCTCTATTCACAGATGGCATGACCTAATATGTAGAAAATCCTAAGGAATCCACGGAAAAACTTTTACAGCTAGTAACAAATTTAGCAAGGTTGCATGATATAAGATCGATCATCAAAATTCAATTGTAAAAACTAGCAATAAACAATTTGAAAATGAAGAAACTAATTTGATTTACAATAGCATCAAAAAGAAAAGAATACTTACGAATAAGTTTAAAGAGCAAGAGTTGTACACTGAAAACTACAAAACAGCATTGAAACAAATTAAAGAAGACTAAATACATACAAAGGCATCCTGTGTTCACGGATTGGAGGGTTTAACATTAAGATGGCAGCAGTCCCCAAGTTATCTACAAATCAATCCCTGTCAAAAGCCAAACTGTTTTTTTCACAGAAATTGACAGCCAATCCTAAAATTCATATGGAAATGTGAGAGACACAGAATAGCCAAACCAATCTTGAAAAACAAGAAGGATGCAGAACCCATACTTGGGGATTTCAAAATTACTATAAAGCAACAGTAGTCAACATAGTGTGGTATCGGCATAAAGGTAGACAACAGAATATCAATGGAATAGAACTGAGAGTACAGAAATAAGCCCATATATCTACGGTCAATTAGTTGATTTTTGACAAGGGTGCCTAGAGCATTCAAAAGCAAAAAAGAGTCTTTTAAACAAATGGTGCTAAGTCCACTGGACATTCATATGCAAAGTTGGACCCCTATATCATACCCTATGCAAAAACTAACTCAAAACTGATCATAGAACAAAATGTAAGAGCTGAAAAAGAAAACGTGCGAGTAAATCTTTGTGACCCTGGAGTAGGCAATGGTTTTTAAGCTATAACACCAAAAGCACAAGCAAAAAAAGGAAAAGTGGATAGCTGCACTTCATCCAAGGTAAAATGTTTTATGCTTCAAAGAACACCATCAAGACAGTGAAAAGACAATCCACAGAATGGGAAAAAGGTATTTGCAAATCATGTATCCTATAAGGAACTTGGATCCAGAATATACAACGAAATCTTCCAACTCAAAAACAAAAAGACAAATAACTCATTTAAAAAAATGGCAAAGGAAGAGGGTTCAAGATGGCTAAGTAGGAAGATCCTGCACTCACCTCGTCCCAGGAAAACAGAGAATCTACAGCTACATATAGAACAGTTTCCTCTGAAGGAGACTGGAAAACTAGCTGAGCAACTCCTTCACAGCAGCAAACAGAAAAAGGACACAAGGAGGCAGGTAGGAGGGGCTGAGACAGTCTCGCATAAACCTCACCTCTGGTGCAGAGATGCACAAATCAGGAGGGTACTTACACACTCAGAGCTTCTCCATGAGGAGCGGAGGGTTCAGAACCCACGTCAGCCTCCCCAAATTTTAAGACCTGCACCTGAGAGAGGAGACCCCAAAAGCATCTGGCTTTGAAAACCAATGGGGCTCCTGTCCACGAGCCCCAAAAGGCTGTAGCTAAGTGAGAAACAAAGAGCTCTTACAGGGCTCTGCACACTCGCCCACCCCAGGGCCCAGCATAGCAACAGCTGTTTGAAAAGCACCCAGACCTTCTGTGAAAGAGATTCACCTGCTAGTCTTAAAGAGTCAGCTGGAGGGGCAGAGGCCTGTTAGCATACGCTCTGGGGAAGGAGGAACTGGTGGGCATCATTTTCATGCTCTCTTCGTCTTGCTAAAGTTAGCAGGTGCCATTTATTTTTCTTTTATTCCCCTCAGCAGGTACTATCTTCACGCTCTCCATCTGCCATGCTCCACAGCACCAAAATCTCCCAGAGGAGAGCTTTTACTCATGTCTGGTGCCCTGGTTTTAAGTTTGATGTCCCGCTTTTTGTGGCTGCAGCCCAAGAGAAGCCCCTTGGATCACCCGGCCCTGGAGGCCAGGGCACTGTGTTCCTGGGTCCCACAGGATTGTAACAATTGGAGAGACAGTCCTGGGCAGACTCTCACCCCCAGGATGCTGCACAGACAGCAGAATGAAACACCCCCCAGGCTTCTGAGGAAGAGACCGATTTGCTTGTCCAGGAGCTTTGGCCTGAGGGGCAGGTTTCTGGTCTGGCACAATGAAGAGGCTACAGAGATGCTCTCAGGGAGTGGAGGCTAGTGGAAGCAGTCTTTGCATTCTCCCTCTGCCTTGCTCCAGCTCACCAGTATCTCTCAGAAAGGAGCTTATATCCGTCTGGCACCCCGATTTTTGCAGCTGCTGCCAGGGGATGCCTCTACACTACCTAGCTCTGGCGGCTTATGCTTGCAGAAGCCAGGTAAGTGTAACCAATGGAGAAAGTTCTCAAACAGTTATCTCCCTCAGGGCACAGGAAGAGACAACAGACCCAGAAGCTCTTAATCTTCTCTGAAAGAGGCCTGTGAGATTATCGTCATAGCTGTAGCCTGAGGGGCAGGCCTCTAATTAAATGCACATCTAAGGGCTAACCATAAACCCTTCCAGAGACCTCAGAGGGTGGGCACTATCTTCATATTCTCCCTCTGCCACCCTCCAGAGCACCAGCATTTCTTGGAGGGGTGCTCTTACACATGTCCAGCGCTCTACATTTTTATGTTTGGTGCCCTGGTTTTTGCAGCTGCTGCCCAGAGGATGCCCCTGATCACCTGGCTCTGGTGGCCAGGAGGGCTTGCGTTCCTGGGTACCAAAGGACTGTAGCAACCAGAGAGTTCTTGGCAGGGGACCACCCTCAAGGCAGTGCACTGACAGCAGACTGAAACATACGGCAGTCTTGCTGAGACAGAGGCCTATCTGCTGGTCCTGGAGCTCCAGCCTGGGGCAGGCTTCAGGTCTGGTACACACCTAGAGGCCTGTGGAGGTGCTCTTGGCGATCGTAAGCTGGAGTTACTGTGTTTGTGCTCTCCCACAACCTCACTACAGCTTGCTGGTATCTCCCAGAAAGAAGCTTATATACTCATCTGGAGCCCCAATTTGTGTGCCTGCCATCCAGGGAACACCTCCAGATCACCTAGTCTGGTGGCCAGCAGGGCTTACACTTGCAGCCCACAGGACTGTATACATTTGCATACTTTAAAAGCTGCTGCCTGATGATCTGGTTTCCAATCAGCCTGAAGCTTGGTGCTGACTGAGATCCTCCCCTAACAGGTCTAGACACACCCTCAACTACTGGGAGCTACCAAAAATAAAGTAGGCTGCTTGGACAATCACCAAGGTCTGAGAAACAATAAGAGCTAGGGCAGGGTTGAATGATAAGGATCATCTCCAACAGGTAGCCACTCCTTCAAGACCAGGAGAGATGGCTATTTCACCTAACACAGAGAAACCAACACAGAGTGTGAAGCAAAATGAGGAAACAGAGGAATACGTTTCAAACAAAAGAACAAGATAAAATCTCAGAAAAAAATCTTAATGAAACAGAGGTAAGCAATTAACCTGATAAAGAGTTCAACTTATAATTAATGTTCACAATGATGCTCAGTGAACTCAGGATAAGAATGGATGAACACAGTGAGAACTTCAATAAAGAGACAGGAAATAGAAGAAAGTAGCAAACAGAAGTCAGAGGGCTGAAAAATACAATAAGTGAACTGAAGAATACACTAGAGGGGTTCAACAGCAGACTAGATGAAGCGGAAGAAAAGATCAATGAATTCAAAGACAGGGCAGTGGAACTCACCCAATCAGAGCTGCAAAAAAAAAAAAAAAAAGAATTTTAAAAAAGTGAGGACAGCTTAAGGTACTTATGTGACAACATCAAACAGGCTGATATTCACATTATAGGGGTGCAAGAAGCAGAAGATAGAGAGAAAGGGGCAGAAAACTTATTTGAAGAAACAATGGCTGAAAACGTCCCTAATGTGGGGAAAGAAACAGAGATCCAAATCCAGGAAGCCAGAACTCCAAAAAAGACGAATCCAAAAAGACCCACACAGGACACATTATAATTGAATGTCAAAAGTTAAAGACAAAGAGAGAATCTTAAAAGCAGCAAGAAAAAATAACTTGATACGTACAAAGGGACCCCATAAGACTACCAGTAATTTTTCAGCAGAAACTTTTCAGGCCAGAAAGGAGTGGCATGACAAATTCAAAGTGCTAAAAGAAGAAACTTCCCATCAAGAATACTCTACCTGGCAAAGTTATCATTCAGAATTGAAGGAGAGATGAAGAGTTTTCCAGACAAGCAAAAGCTAAAGGTGTTCATCACCACTAGATCAGCCTTACAAGGAATGCTAAAGGGACTTCTTCAAGCTGAAGAGAAGGGTGCTAATCAGTAACAAGAAAACATATGAAAGTAGAAATCTCTGTGGTGAAGGTAAATATACAGTAAAGGTAGTGGATTAATCACTTACAAAGCTGGTATGAAGGTTAAAAACAAAAGTAGTAAAAATCACTCTAACTACAATAATTATTTAAGGGATACACATGATAATAAGAGGCAAAATGTGACATAAAAACCTAAAAGGTGAGGAAGAGAGAGAAAAAATGTAGAGCTTTAGAATGCATTCAACTTAAGCTGTTATCAACTTAAAACAGATTATTATACATATAAGCAGGGTTACGTAAGCCTCATGGTAACCACAAAGCAAAAACTTATAGTATGTATACAAAAGATAAAGAGAGAGAAATCTAAGCATACCACTACAGAAAATCATCAAATCACAAAGAAAGAGAAAAAAAGAAGAAAGGAACAGAAGAACTACAAAACAGTCAGAAAACAATTAACAAAATGGCAATAAGTAGATACCTATCAATAATTACTTTAAACGTAAATGGACTAAATTCTCCAATCAAAAGACATAGGGTGGCTGAACGTTTAAAAAAACAAGACTTATCTATACGCTGCCTACAAAAGACTCACTTCAGATGTAAGGACACACACAGACTGAAACTGAAGGGATGGACAAAGACGTTCCACACAAACAGAAACCAAAGAAAGCTTGGGTAGCTATAGTTATATTAGACAAACTATACTTTAAAACAGACCATAATAAAAGACAAAGAAGGGCATTACATAATGATACAGGGAATAATCCAACAAGAGGATATAACGTTTGTAAATCTGTGCACCCAACATAGGAGTATCTAAATATATAAAGCAAATATTAACAGACCTAAAGAGAGAAATAGACAGTAATACAGTAAGAGTAGGGGACTTTAATACCCCACTGACATCAATAGATAGATCATCCAGACAGAAAATCGGTAAGAAAGCATCAGCCTTAAATGACACATTAGATCTGATGAACTTAACAGATATAGAAAGAACATTCTATCCAAAAGTGGCAGAATATGAATTCTTCTCAAGCACATACGGAACATTCTCCAAGACAGATTATATGTCAGGCCACAAAACAAGCCTTAAATTTAAGAAAACTGAAATCCTATCAAACATCTTTTCCAATCACAATGATATGAAACTAGAAACAACCACAAGAAGAAAACTGGAACATTCATAGATATGTAGAGATTAAACAACATGCTACTGAACAACCAATGGATCAATGAAGAAATTAAAAGAGAAATAAAAAAATACCTTGAGACAAATGAAAATGGAAATACAACATACCACAATTTATGGGATGCAGTAAAAACAGTTCTAAAAGGGAATTTCCTAGTAATAAATGTCTACCTCAAGAAACAAGAAAAATGTCAAATAAATAACCTAACTTTATAGCTGAAGGAACTAGAAAAAGAATAAAGGAAGCCCAAAGTTAGTAGGAGAAAGGAAATAACAAAGATCAGAGCAGAAATAAATAGCAACTAAAAAACAATAAAGATCAGGGCCAGCCTGGTGGCACAGCAGTTAAGTTTACATGTTCTGCTTTGGCGGCCTGGGGTTCGCCAGTTCAGATCCTGGGTGCGGACATGGCACCACTTGGCAGGCCATGCTGTAGCAGGCGTCCCACATATAACGTAGAGGAAGATGGGCACGGATGTTAGCTCAGGGCCAGTCTTCCTCAGCAAAAAGAGGAGGATTGGCAGCAGATGTAGATGAACAAATGATATACAAAGATCAAATCATTGTTGTACACCTGAAACTAATATGTTATATGTCAATTATACTCAATAAAAAAATAAGCTGATGGCAGTAAACCACATAAAAGACTACTGCAATTGTGCCTATATGAGAAAATAACAGTGGGCATGGAAAAGAGAAGAGAGAAACGGGAGACATTGTTGAAACAGAATCAACGGGGCCTTGCAAGTGGTAAGTTAAGAAAAGTGAATGAAAGGGAGAAATGGGAAATGTGAAAAATGGCAAAGTGGTTAAATGGCATATAGAAACACAGCAGTTAAGAGACAAATGGTGGGATCAACTGATAAAAGCTTCCTTCGAGTCCTAATGAGTTTGATAGATTGCTAGAACACACAGGTGGAATTCTTTCAAATGTAATTAGAAATGTAGGTCTTAGGAGAGATGAGGACTAAAGATGCAGATGTGAGAGTCAGTGGTTGAATGAAGGATGGTTGAGGTTATGGGAATGGGAAACAACTACCTGGACTGAGTCAGGAAGACTGAGTTTTACACCTGGTTCTGCCAGCCATTAGCCAGGATCTGGGCAAGTCACCTCCCCTCTGGGCTCTGGGCCCCATCTTTACACATCTACAAATGGCCTTGTCTACTTTATAGTAAACTTATGGTAGCAATCACATAGCTTGGTGAATCTGAAAGTTCTTTATAAAACACAAAGGACAATATAAATATAATGCAGTTCAGAGATCCCAAAATATTAAATATTTGCCATCCACAAGATGCCTTATCAATTTAATATTTTCATTCAGAATTATATACAAATGAATATATGTTTTTACTTTCCACTCACATTTATGTAATTTGGAAGCATCATTAAATCAATACAAATTGATACTGTTTGGAAAAGTATCTGTGCAACAGTAAATCTGTAACTCACCACAAAGACTAGAGTCAACACAAACATTCAGTATTTTTCCAGATTAAATTTCTTTGCAATATTTTAGGGAATCTGTTTATATATATTGAGTTATTGCTCTGAATTTAATTTGAGTAACACATGCCAATATCTAGTCATATAAAGCTGATTCTATGCTGATCTTTTAGGCTGAAATGATAAGAAGTAATTATCCTCATGGCTCTTTACATTTACCTCAGCACCTATCTCATAGTATTAAAATTTTATACATATAAATATACATACACATGTATCTGTCTCTCCCACTGCTTCTTAAGAGATAGAACTGATTTATTAAAGTCTGTATCTACAATGCCTAGCACAGATTAGGAGGGACCAGATAAATGTTTATAGAATACATTAACTATTTACCTACCTATCTTTTTTTTTCTTGGTGAGGAAGATTTGCTCTGAGCTAACATCTGTTGCCAATCTTTCTCTGTTTTTGCTTGAGAAAGATTCTCCCTGAGCTAACATCTGTGCCAATTTTTCTCTATTTTGTATGTGGGTTGCTGCCACAGCAGCCCACATACAAGTGATGTATGTGATGTAGTGACGAGTGACGTAGGTCTGTGCCTGGGATCTGAACCTGCAAACCTGGGCCATCGAAGTAGAGCATGGCGGACTTAACCACTACACCATGGGGCCGGCCCTCTATCTACCTATCTTTTAAATCACTTCTCTAAACATTATTTCCATAAACTCTGACAACAGTCCTCTGTGAAAGACAGGGAAGGTGTTAGGATCAGAAAGTGACAATTAGGCAGTTTTATTGACCTCCACGTCTCAGGTCTTGCAGCTATTTAGTAACATGGCTGGTAAAACAACTCAGGATGCCTCTCAATTGTAATATATTTTCCACTATTCTATGCTATGTCATATTATATATGAAAAAGGAGCCTAGAGAAATAAAGCGACTTTCTCAAGATCATACAGAATAGAATAATAGAATCTTAGAGCAGGTCCAGGTCTGTCTACTACCTAGTCCAGGTTTGTTGTTCCCCTACTGAATCACACTGACACTTAAATCATCCCAGATTATTCTGGTTCAATGAGTCAACAGAAGAGATCTGGCATCACTTGTGTTCGGAATCCTGTGCTGGAGTCCAGGGGAGAGAGGACCCCATAACCATTCCATTCTATATATACGATCCATTAAAAAATGGTTCAGGGACTGGCCCAGTGGCACAATGGTTGGGTTCATGCACTCCACTTCAGTGGCCCAGGGTTTGCCAGTTCAGATCCTAGACGCGGACCTACGCACCGCTTGGCAAGCCATGCTGTGGCAGGCATTCCACATATAAAGTAGCATAAGATGGGCATGGATGTTAGTTCTGGGCCAATCTCCTTCAGCAAAAAGAGGAGGATTGGCAGTGGATGTCAGCTCAGGGCTAATCTTCCTCAAAAAAAACACTTCACACTGTTGGTGAAGAGAAATTAAACCCTGAATTGTCTTTTTCAATGGAAGCTTGACCTCCCAGTTCCCTACCATGTATTGAAAG
Organism: Equus przewalskii; assembly: GCF_037783145.1. NCBI lineage: Eukaryota > Metazoa > Chordata > Mammalia > Perissodactyla > Equidae > Equus > Equus przewalskii. The sequence goes on from NC_091836.1 coordinate 42,948,973, forward strand.
CGGATTCCAGGATGGCTTAATCAGTCAAGATGACATAGAGAAAAAAGTTACAACGAATAAAAAACAGGAACAAGATTGAGTACCGCAGTATTCTTCATCCTTTCCCCTTTTTTGTGATGACTTTTCTCCAAACACTAATTTAATCTCTACTGCACTTTCCCTAGTAACTGGTCCTTTTTTGGTCAGCAATCCCAAGAGTTCACAACAACTGACTTTATAAAGAAATAAAACATTTGCTAATATTCTCTTAAGTGTTACAGAAATACTGGGGTTTAGTACATTGTAAGTGGAATGTAGATTATTCTTTATCTTAAAATAAAATATAGTGCAAGGACATCAATTAAAAATATAATAAAATAGAAATTACTCCACTTTTAAGAAAAAAAAAAAAAAAGATGCTTCAAGTCTTAAGGGTGAATTAATCAGAGAAAAAGGTTTTTAAACTCTACCTCCAGTTGTCTGAAATCCAATAGTTATTACTCATCTGATAGTGATAAAATCTGACATACCCCCAGATCCAACTGTTTCACCACTGTTGTCTATATTGATCACCCCTGAGCCTCTGGAAGGGTCAAGTGTCTGCTTCTGACAGGAAAAAGCTTAAAAATAATTAAAGAAAGAAAGGCTCAGTCATTAAGGGATAAATTTGTTGCACTTTATAATAATATAAGCATGGCATATTGCACATTTAAGTTACTACATTACTGAAATTAATTTCAATTTCTTTGATGAAGAAAAAAGTACAATATTAAAAAACATATAAATACGGACATAGAAAAACATTTCAAATATCCAGCAAGTCCTTTAAATAAAAAGACAATTATTCAATATTTGAAAATATATCGGTCCATTACCTGACGAATTTCTCAGTAAGGTACCAGGGTGGCTCTCAATTCCTGAAATTGTAGGACCTAAAAATAGCAGATAGATGAGAGGGACAAGAGTTATAGTATCATAAACCCTAAATAAATACAGAAGAATCAAAATCAAGATAATTAGGCCCAAAGACAAGGCAGATTCTAAACTGCTGACAACTGAAAATGTTCTCCTTGGGTATACATTTGGAAAAGAGATTAGGCCCAATACAGCCAATACCCAGCAATGCAAAGTAACAGGAGAGGCAGCCAACAATTTCACCTCTAAAACATGAATATGTGAAATACTTAAAATGGCCTTTAAAGTGGATCAGGCTTGTCTATTTAAAAAGTTATTCAACAATAAAATATACTGAAATAGGTTTATGAGGGTAAAAGTATATCATACCATATCTATTTTTGCCACAACAAAGAACGATTCACTTGCAGCCCAAGTTCTCGACAAGCACGAGACAAGTTCTGTCTTACAATGGTCAACACACTTACTGTTAATCAGAAGTTCCAGTATGCTGTCTGATGCAGTGGTAATAGACAACTCCAGGCAATGTACAAAACTGGACAACGCCTTGCTGCGGACAGTCGGTGCCTTGTCTAAACAGCGGTCAAACATAATTTCCTGGACCAAGAACTTATGCTTTAAGAACTTGTGCTGCTCCAAGGAGAGAGTGTTATCCACCTCTCTTTCAGGTAGTTCTAAGAGAGCTAAGGCAACATCAAGAGTGAAAACCCTGTGTGGGATCTGGTGAAGCAAAATCGTAAGAATCTCCATCAGATAGGAATAAAAACCACAGATTCCTATGTACTCAGACCTGGCTGTCATTACAAGGTTGCAGAGCCAGGAGCCAAGACTTTATGCAGATGTATCTCCTACCTTGGAACTTCGTGAATATCTGTAAAGCCAGGCAATGAATGTGGCATATTCTCCACAAGGAAGTTTGCTGAGCAGCTGGACCAGGGACTGGGCTGCGTAGGTCCGATACTCTGATTTATCCATCACCTGAAACACAGACACTGAGAAGCTGTCCAGCCAATGTCCACCTGGAGGACAACTGAAACCCACGTTGTGATACTAGTGGGAAGCAAGGGAATGTAACTCGTTTAGTGGATCTTTAAATACTACAGAAATGAATAACAAATTTTAAGTTTGAGACCCCTTTAAAAACTAACCTGTAAGAAATCTATAAGCTCTCTCCTCAGAAGTACAAATTTAGCATATCATCTCAAAGAGTTTGTGAACCCCTTAGGTTCAAGTTAAGAATCATTCATCCAAATTGTTATAAAAATTTAAGAGATAATCATGGAAATTTGAACACTGACTGGATATTTGATGATATTAAGGAATTACTGTGTAGTTTTTTAGATGTGTTAGCATTTTGTTGTTATGCTTTTAAAGAGTTCTTATCCTTTAGAGATACACAGGAAATATTTATGTATGAAAGGATATGATGAAATTTGCTTCAAAAAAAAATTCAGTGTTGCATATGTGTTGGGGCAGTTACAGCTTACAGGGTATAAATGACACAAAACTGTTGAAGATAGGTGCTCATTGCCCTATTCTATTTCTTTGTATGCTTGAAATTTCCCAAAATAAAAAGGATTTTTTTCCCCCAAAAGAACACTCTGTTTAGGGGAACATCTAGTGAATATACTACATAAAACTACTCCTAGTAATGATACAGACTCATTCCCAAGAACAAATACACACACAAACACATTTACTTCCACATATATTATATACTTTTATTGTCATTATTAGAGCAAATGGTACCTTGGCACAGATGTGCTGGAGTAAGATACGAAGGACTGGAAATATACTTTCCTTTAGTTCATCCACAAGTGAACTGTTTTAAAAAAAGAAACATATCCTCTGCTTACAATACACCTATAATTATAATAAAATAGTAATTTTTCTTGATTCTGTTCTCAAAAACCACTACTCCTACGTTTTAGAAATTCTAAATATTAAAAACAATCTAGCCCCACATTGCCAGCCTTGTTTCAGTGAATAAAGAGTAAAGACATAAAGTGTCACAGCAGAAAACCATCCACTACTTCCCGCTGTGGTTTCAGAGAGCTGTTGCCGAGGAGCCAGCTACAGTTGGGGAGGAGCAAAAATGTGATCTTCACATTACTCCTGACTACTTACTAACTTCACAGTAAGACTCTCAAATATATCCTTTTGGGATAAATAACAGACTAAGACACAGTACCACCGCGTGGTAGCTCAGCGAAATGCTACTACCTTGATGTACTTGGAACAGTACCTCTCCAAACTTTAACCCAAGAAGAAATTAATGTAATGCCCAGATTTGACCCATTTTTAGTTTTAAGTTTATTTGTACCATTATATAAATATTACTGCAATTGACAACACCATGAACTCTCATGGAAGAACCAAAGAAAGTGTTTCCACTTAGAACATCTTAGTTATATAATGTTTAAAAAAATCCTTAGCAAGAGACATTCACTTAATGATCAGATGACAGCCTATACCTGGATTCTATCATCTACACCCCACATCTCCAACTACACTATACACTGTGTACACCTCCAGGTATGTACACATTCTCGTATACATACTTAACATTTCTCTCCACCACTACATTGAATGCCAAAAAGTCAATAAAAGAGGGAAAGAAAAGCCAATGACATAGCAAAGATGTCTTTCCCAATAAAGCTGAGACAAGGAACTTTTTAGGTGAAGCTAAGTGACTCATAGGGGAAAATCAGTCTATCATTTATTGCTAAAGAAGTAAAAATCAACAATTCTTTCTTTTAGCAATTATTTTCTGTAGGGGTAGGGAATAGAAAAGTGAGAAGAAACAAGGAAAAGGTGGCAAGGAACAAAAGGAAACAGACTCAGAGAAGAGAGCAAGAGAAAGAGAAAAGGAGGAGGCAGAGTCGTTAGAGTGGTAAACAATGAAGCAGACATCCACAAAACAGAGGAGGAGCCGTGGTCATCCCTCAGGGGCTGACCATTCGGTCTGGTGGGATTCAGCTGGAGGCTGATGCTGGCCCAAGAAGTGCAGATTCCTCACCCCTCGACAGCGCCCCAGGGCAGAGGCTACCCACGGTGACCCAGACCAGGAGAACCAGATGAGCTATGAGGTGCTTTATTTTGACTCCCAAAACCACAAACAGGCCAGAAATTTGTTAGTTTCCGTAGGTGTCAGAAATCTTGGTTAATACAGGACCCAGAAGAGTAAGGAGAATGATAGAGAGAGTAAACATCCAAGCTGTGTGTGCCTTACCTGATAAACTGGACTGCCTGGTTTCTACTGTTGACGACTGATGAAGTAATAGTGAGAGGGGCACGATGCGATCCTTCCCCTACTTCCAACATTAATATTACATTTAGCATTTGATGGAAAACACAACTGATAACCTAGAAGAGAAAAGAAAGTGCGGTTTAAGGCATGACAGAGAACACAAGGGCCTCGAAGATACCGACGCAGACCACAGTCCAGCATTGCAACCATCTGAAAATAAGTCAGGGTGACATGGTTTTTGGCTGAACACTAGAAATGCAGTTTTGGAAAATTACCAGGTATTCAATAAATACACAATGTAAACAGTGTGAAAGCACTGCTTATAGGCAATGAAGGAATATCATCTAGTTTCTCTCCTCACTCTCTCATACTATAGCCCAGAAATTAGGACACAGAGAGAATTAATTGTCACTTACAAATGGCAAAGAATGCTAATGATAATCCCTTCCAGAAAAAGGCGAAGAAGAATGACACTTTACACTTGTATTTACCTGAAGTTTACAGAGCACCTTTCAATATATCATCTCATCTAATTTGCTCAACTAATTAATTCATTTATCCAGTAAATAAAATATTTACTGAAAACCAAATATATGGCAATATCGCACTAAGTACATTCATACATATTACTGATTTTACCAAATTTACTCTTAAACCTCACAACAACTCCAAGAAGTAAGCAAGGCTTTTCCATTTTATATATATTATTATTATCATTTCCACTTTATACATAATAAAAGATACTCCAAAGGTGAGTTGTCCAAAGTCAAGTAATTAAAGGTCTAGCTAAAGCCAATGTTGTTTAACATCACGTCAATACTTTCACAATTAAAAACATTATGTCTTTAGAGATACTGTGGATCTAAAAAGGGTAAATTTTCCCATCCATCTTTTATCTTTAAAAATGTTAAAAATGGCATGGAAATGAAAAGCATTACTGTGAATTCTATCACATTCATATTTCAAGCACATAGAAATGAACATGGTATAATAAATTGTAAAATATGGAATGTTTTCTAAACAAGAGGCATTGTGCTCAGCATCTGACAGGTACTCTTTCATTTAACACTGCTGACAAATCCACGAGGAAACTTTGTCTTTCATCCTTTTTGTCTAGATGGGAAAGCTGAGGCTTTCAAAAGGTTGAATCACTCACACAAGGATACACAGCTAGTAAGTGATGGAGCCAGAATTTGAGCCCAGATGTGCAGAACCCCAAGTACCTAAACCCTGTTCTTAATCACCATGGCACTACCCCTGGAAATTAAGTGTATCACAGCCACCAAAAGCCACATGACCTTGGCTGATCACATTTTTTGGAAAATCCTGTTTTATTAATGACATCTAAGTTTAGTAACACCACAACGCTTGGATAACTGTAACTCCAATGTTTAGAATAGTGATGCTATTGAGGTCGCTTGAGGGGCAAAATCCACATATGAATGCTAACCAGGAATGAGAACCAGTAATGTTTCTGTAGAATCATCAACTAAAATAATACAAACACTAATAGAAATACTGAAGCACACATGGATTGCCAAGGGAAACGAAAATTCTATGACTGTCTATTCCTCTTTTTAGAATAACTTAGTGAACACTTCTATAAAGGTAATACTCTGTTCAGTTGCTTCTCTGATCCTCCTACCTAATTCACACAGGAACCACTCTTTATGTTGGAAACCTAACAATAATTTGCTGTGGCCACCAAGTATTTGGATGCAAGTTTGGTTATGAAGAGTGGTCAACAATTAGAGATGGTGATGCTTTTTACTACACAAATGACATAAGGTCAGGAGAATGACCTAGCGAATTAAAATGGCATTACATCAAATGCTTCTAACATTTTTCTATTACATGATTTGCATGCTTTCTATTCAACCAGCAACTAAGTTAGATCTTTGTCTCCTTTACCTTATCTCCTTCTCCATGAATTGGGGAGCACAGCAAATACAATCCATGATAGGCCAGTTCTGGTATGTATTTTGCTTGGTTAAGGTTTCTAAAGAAGAAATGCAAAAGATTAGTTAATGGATATGATTTAACTTGGAATATTCCCTAACCCTAAAGCCATATTTAAGTGAAAAAATTCTACCTGTGTGTCAATTAGGATAAAATGGCATTTATACTTCTGCTGGAGCAAAATTTGTTATACACCATATTTAAATTTTAGCATTAGAAGATTCAGTGGCTCACCTGGCTTGTGTAACATGCAATTCACGAAGAACTGGTTCAAAATTAGTTAATGCAACAAAAACCTGGAAAACAGATACCAAGAAAAGGCCTGATTTTCCCTACTTATTAAGTATTAGCCATCATCTATGCCCTTTGAGGTTGCCTCAAGTTTCTCGGAATTTTCACTTACCTCTATACAATTCTGTACACACTGTGGCTTTTCTTTCAGTGAAAACTTGGGCAGAAGCCTTAAAAAATTCTTCAAAAGTTGAAAGATGGCATTTCGAATTTGACAAAGGTCCCGGGTAGAAAAACAAATATTGTCTTCATCTTCTTGTTCTTCCACAATTTCATCCATCTAGATTATGAAGAAATGTATAGGTGACTGTGTAATAATGCCCAACACTTTGTCCCATGGTTTTTAATTTACTCAAATCAGGTCCAGTGAAACTCCAGGTGGCTGCTCACTTGCTGAGGTGGCATGACTCTGACCAGGTCCCGTGACTGCTCCAGGCCTCCTCAGCCACAAGGGTAAATCTTTGTACTAGACGAGTGTTACAAGAGTATCTAGCTCTATATTTCTGTGTCAGCGAGAATTCTTGTGTTTCTTAGAAGTTTTCACATTAAGAACCTCTACCGTCCTACCTAGTCATACAAGAAATTGGAATTCATGTTATTCCATTATGCTCTTATGGACATGAGTCCTCAGGATACATCAACCACCCTCTCTCATGACAACATGATAATGTGGCAAATATACCTATTAGCATGTTGTCAACTACACCTGGGAACCAAAGGTGATGGAGAGGTTGGAAAGATGACAAAGGTCATCTTTCAGTGGGATATGGAGCCCAAGAGGCAAGTGAAAGTCATACTGGATAGCTGATGAGACGTTAGGACCTTTTGGTTACAATCATGATTCCTAAAATCATATTTTAATACAAAGTTAATTCTTAAATCAAAATCATGTGTTGGTACAGATATGTTTTATCATTCCACTTACTTCTTACCTCAATATCCTCTTTCCGGGGTGGCTTGCCTCTTTTTCTGTTCCCTCTTAGATTTGCCTGAGAGTTCTTAGGCTGTTCTTTCTTTCTTTTCCGATTCAAGTTAGACTCCTGAGGCCAGCTCTTCTTTAGAATCTGTATACACTTGTCAAACATCACTGGGTGGAATATTTGATTGGCTACACTGCCTATTCATAAAGAATAAAGAGCAGGTTAGATTTAATTGTCTTGAAATACGTCTGTAACATGAAAAATTAAAAAGCAAAAAGAGGCTTTTTATTAATTTTGAATAACAATGACTCTTTAGCAAAAAGTACCATTCAAATTCAGCCTTGGGAGGTGAGCAATACTGCTGATGAGAAATAAATAACATTTCTGTATCTGGCCATGAGGGAGTAACTGGTTTTATACCTGTCCTCCTGGTGCAAACAACTATAAAACTGGACAAAAATTTATAAAATAACCATTTTAGGACATGGAACAACAGGCAGCATAGAATTGCAATCCCTGAAAAAGGGGAAACAAATGAGGTAAACCCTAAAATTGCCCCAGTTTTGTGTTTTGAGGCAATTTCTGGGCAAGAACAGAAAAATGCTGAACTTGAGCACATGATGATAGTCTTACTAAGCGGAGGGTATGGAAATCAGGCCAGGAAGGTGGAGCTAGTTGGAATTTATGAAGCAGAGTACTTGAGAGAGGAAGCTACATAGAAATAGAGCTCTAGAGTCTGCATAGGGCTGAACATGAGCTGTGCACACACAGGGTAAAACTCCATGAAGGTGAGCAAGGAACACTTTCCAAGGAGCTAGAAGATGAACAGCTTTCAGAACTCACCAGGGCTGAGACCTATTTGAGTTTGACTAGCCAGCATGGAGGGACCTTGTTAAACACCTGGAATAGTCAGTACAAGGCCTCAGACAGAAACACACCTTCACAGCAGGCTAAACTAGCTCTAGTAAAAGCTACTGGATATCTGCCCTAACAAAGCTTTAAAACAAGCCTCTGAAACACTACTGAAAGGAAAACAACAAAACCAAGTCACTCAACAATCTAACATTCAAATGTCTAGCATCCAGTAAAAATGCGCTGGGCATGCTAAGAAGCAGGAAAATGCGCTGCAAGATGGGAAGAATAATCAGTCAATAGAAACAGTCTAAGAAATGACAGAGGTAATGGAACTAGCAGACAAGACTCTTAAAGGAAGTATTATAAATAAGCTCAAGAATTAAAACAGTAGTGGGGCCAGCCCCATGGCCGAGTGGTTAAGTTCACATGCTCTGCTTCGGTGGCCCAGGGTTTCGTTGGTTCGAATCCCGAGCGCAGACATGGCACTGCTCATCAAGCCATGCTGAGGCAGCATCCCACATAGCACAACCAGAAGGACGCACACCTAGAATATACAACTATGTACTGGGGGGATTTGGGGAGAAAAAGTAGGAAAAAAAAAAAGATTGGCAACAGTTGTTAGCTCAGGTGCCAATCTTTAAAAAAAAAGAATCAAACAGTAGCAACAAAGAGATGAAAAATATTTTTAAAGAATCAAATGGGACTTCTTCACATGAAAAAGAAAAATTCACTGGATGGGATTAATTAACAGCGGATTACACATTACAGAAACAAACGTAAAGGAACTTGAGGAAACAGAAGCACAGAACAAAAAAATTAATAAATACTCAATGACCTGTGAGAGAACATCAAGCAGTCTAACATATGAGTAATTGGAGTCACAGAAAAAAGGAAGGAAGAAAATATTTAAAGAAATAATAACTGAAAAATTTCCAAATTTGTTAAATACTATACATCCACAGACCCAAGAAACTCAATGAACCAAACCATGATAAATACAAAGAAAATCACACCAAAGTATAGATAATTTAATCAAACTGCTGAAACGAAGTAATAGAGAAAATCTTCAAAGTAGCCAGAAAAAAAAAGACAAAATATACAGAGGAACAATGATAAGAATCACGCAGACTTCTCATGAGAAAAGATGTAAGCCAGAAGATAATGAAATAACACCTTACCAGCACTGAAAGAAAAGAAAAAAACACCTGTCAACCTAGAATTCTTCAGCAAAAACATTTTTGAAGGTGAAATAAAGACATTTTCATACAATCAAAATCTAAGAGTTGATGGGCAACAGACCTGCACCACAAGAAAAGTTAAAGGAAGCTCTTCAGGCTCAAGGAATATTATACGAGACAAAATCTTTTAAATATAAAAAACATTCTTTTTGTTTTTTAAAAAATTCTTTAAAAGATAATTCAAAGAAAAATGTTAAGAATGAATTGCATGGTTTATGACGTGTACAAGTAAAATGTACAACTATAATAACACGAAGAACAGGAGGGGAGGAAGGAAAGTATATTGTTCTAAAGTTCTTACATTATCTATAAATTAGTAGAATATTATCAGAAGATAGACTGTTAAAAGTACTTATTGTATACCCAAAGCAAGCACTTAAAACACACACACACACACGTGCGAAGAAGTATAGTTAATAAGCCAAAAGAGGTGATAATAAAAGATACTAAAGAAACACTCAATCCAAAAAAAGGCAGGAAGAGGGGAAAATGGTACAAAAAACAGATGGGACAAATAGAAAATAAATAGCCAGATGGCAGGAACCCAACAAGATTGGTAATTATATTAAGCATAATCATCTAAACTGTCAACATTCTAATAAAAAGGCAAAGAAGAGTGGATAAAAAGCATGATCCAACGATAGGAAGTCTACAACACACCCTTTACATATAAACACACAGTGAAGTTAAAAATAAAAGCATGGGAAAAATGTACCAACCAAGCACAAATCATAAGATAACTAGAATGGCTATCTTAATATAAAAGCAGAATTCAGGACAAGAAATACAATCAGACACAGAAGGACATAGCATAATACCAAAAGGGTCAATTCAGGAGGAAGACATGCAGTCATAAGTATGTTTGTATCTAGCAGACTTTCAAAATACCTTAAGTTAGGACACACAGAACTGAAAGGAGAAATAGACAAACTGACAATTATACTTGGGAGATTTCAACACTCTTCTCTCAGCAATTGATAGAACAAATAAACGGAATATCATATAAGAGACTTGAAAAGCCTCAGCAATCTACATGACTTAATTGACATTCATGGAATACTATACCCACCAAAGGCAGAATACAGTCTGTTCAAGTACAAGGAGAAGATTCACCGAGTCTGACCTTATACTGGCCCACTTAAACAAAAACAAAAACTCAGTAATTAAAAAGTATTGTACTCATATAAAGTATGTGCTCTGATCTCAGCATAATTAAAATAGAAATCAATTACAATAAGATTTCAGGAAAGTCCTCAAATATTTGGAAATTAAACACACTCTTAAATAACTCAGAGGTATAAGAAGAAATCACAAGAAAAATTAGAAAATTGCTTTGGCCTGACTGATAATGAAAACAAATCATCAAAATTTGTGGAATGCAGACAGAGCAGTCCATAGAGGGAAATTCATAACATTACTTATATTAGAAACAAAGAACAGTATGTGAGAACAAAGATCTAAGCACCCACTTTAAGGAATTAGAATAAGAACAAATCAAGCCAAAGTACGAAGGAGGGCAGAAGAACCAAATCATTGGAATAAGAATTGGACAAGCAGTAGAGCATAATCAATAACATCAAAGTGGGCTCTTTGAAACGATCAACATAGTTAATAAACCTCTCTCTAGACTGATGAAGAAAAAATATATACATAAATTATCACTATCAGTCATGAGAGATTCTACAAACAAAGAACTTCTTTCAAAGAAAACTCCAAGCCCAGATGGCTTCACTAGGGAATTCTACCAAAAGTTTAAGGAAGAAAAACAGCCAGTTCTGCACAAACTTCCAAAATATAGAAGAGATGAGAATATTACCCAATTCATTCTGAGACTGGTTATCACCCTGAAATCCAAACCAGACAGAGACATCTCAAAAAAAGAGATTCCTTATGAATACGGATTCTAAAATCTTCAATAAAATATTAAATCTGCAACACATAAAAAGGATTATACACTATCACCAAGGTCATGCAAAACTGGTTTAACACATGAAAACAGGTGTAATACATTATATTATTAGAAAAAAGAACAAAAACCATATGATTACCCCATAGACGCAGAAAAGCAAATGACAAAATCCAATAACTTTATAACAAAACACTCAACAAACTAGGAATAACTTGATAAAGGCCATCCTCAAAATACCCACAGTGACCATCATACTTAAGGGTGAAAGACTGAAAGCTTTCCTCCTGAGATCAGGAACAAGACAAGATGCCCACCTCCCCACTTCTATTCAGCATTGTACTGGAGGTCCTAACTAGGGCAATTAGGCAAGAAAAAGAAATAACAGGCACCCAGACTGGAAAGGAAGAAGTAAAATTATGTCTATTCACAGATGACACGATCTCATATCATACTAACACCAATAAATGAGTTCAGCAAGGTTGCAGGGTACAAGACCAATACTCAAAAACTAATTGTACTTCTACACACTCCCAGTAAACAATCCAAAAATGAAATTAAGAAAACAATAGCTACCTGGAATAGCATAGAAAAGAATAAAGTACTTAGGAATAAATTCAACCAAGGAAGTGCAAGAGTTGCAGACTGAAAACTACAAAATTTCATTGAAACAAATTAAAGAAGATCTAAATAAATAGAAAGACAACCTGTGTTCATAGGTTGGAAGACTCAATGTTGTTAAGAAGGCAATACTCCCCAAATTGATCTACAGATTCAATGCAATCCCTGTCAAAACGCCAGCAGCCTTTTTTTTTCTTCAGAAATTGACATGTAAATCCTAAAATTTATATGGAAATGCAAAGGACTCACAATAACCAAAACAATCTTGAAAAAGAACGTACTGTGACTGCATATTAAGTATCAACATCATCCCAACCACAACCCAGAAACATTTCAAAACAGAAGGTAATTGGCAGGAAGATATGACTTGCTTGAAAGCTGCAGGTAGCCATACAGTTAACAATAGCCACATCTTCCCTCGGGCGTGACTCTCAACCTTAATTACAAGGAACTGTATCAAGCAAGTAAAGAGAAAAAGTAAAACTGGGTTTTTAAAACTGCCACTTTTCTGTAAGAGAGACCAGTTACAACTGAGATATTGCTTAGCAACTAAGTTCTTTAGGAATTTATTTCAAAAGTCATTATGGGAGCATTAACAATAATACAAATCAATGTTCAAGGCTTTATCTATCTTTTCACCAATTCCCAAATCATATGGAATAAATCCTTAACATTTATTACAAACGCATTTACAAAAACAATGACAAGCAGCAAAGCTGACTAATCCTGTGATTTTGTTTTCCATATGAACTTCGGGTTCTCCAGCTGTACCTTCCTCCATGTTTCATCTTCTCTTGCCTTGGGTTTAGGGGAGGGAGAAGAGACTACTTCATTGCTCACAGGAGGGAATAGCCACCTAGGTACTCTGACAACAAAGTGGAACAGTGCTCATAAATGGACTCCTTTCCTTCATCAAGTATCACTTGCTTTCTCATCCTTTCTTTATTAGAGTGGTTTTAACCTATTTTTCCACACCCACATAGGAGAGAGAGAACACAATTACTCCCCACAGCAGTTTTTCTCATTCTGGACAGTCAGAAGAGCAGGCAATATCAGAATTTTATATTAGGTGAGGGTGAGTGAGAGCTCTTGTAGCTTGGAAGCATTCTCCCTCCAGCCTTACCCCTCCTGGATTATTTGCATTAGGTTACAGACACAGCATAATATCAGAAAATAAACACATTTAAAGAAAAATGGGGAAGACATTTCTTGAACACCTACAACATGCCATGTGCTTCACAGAATTACTCTCATTTTATCCTCAGAACAACTCTGTGAGAGGGGTTACCACTACCCCATTTTATAAGTGAAAAAAAAGTGTAAGAGTTCAAAACAATAGAGAAAAACTAAAACCGACAAAAGATCTGTGCTATCACATCAAATATACATACCTGGTACTTCTAGGAGCAGAAAATAAAGCCCAGCAGCATGAAGGCCATATTCTCGATACTGCACACTGACGTTTTTCTTATGGACTCTTTGAACAAAGTGATAGAACAATGCCACCAGCGCACTGTGAGAAATATTGTTCTCAATGAAGAAGGTCCAAATGCTCTGGGAGGAGGGGCAAACCACAAAAGCCAGTCATTAGAGAAATGCAAAAATCTCCTATTATTTGATTTTTTAAGTACTTAGTGCCTTACAAAAAAAATAGCTCAGGCTGGCTCCTAATTATAAACATTTGCCATCTTCAAAGGGACTGAAACAAAAAATTAAATACGTATTATTCAAAATTAGAAAGATAAGTATACAAGAAATTTAAATAATTAAACTTTCAAAAAAAATTTTGGCGAAGTTTGAAGCATATGTATTTCTGAAATTACTAGAACTAAAACTACATTAAGACTTTTGGGACACCCTATATTGTGATTACTCAGACAAGCTACCCCGCCATCTACATTTAATGTACCCAAATTCATTTATCACTCTAATTACTGAGGAAATTAGAGAAACTTATTTAAATTTAAGTGTTCTATGGGCAATGAGAACAGGAAAGGAAATAAACCCTAGAATCTAAACCACAGTTTTATTAATTTTATCACTGTTCCATGCTTTCTCCCATTAAACACATGAAGAGGAAATGGGTGATTTCAAAACACAAACACAGCAGGAACTAAATATGGTTTATCCTGGAGTACCTTAAAAACATAGGCCCACACAAGTCCAAGACATTGGACCGTGTACTTCCTTCTTCCCTGAAGACAGGGGCAGTGGGAGGTGATGCCTTGGCTTGGCCACATTAGCACAGGCTGCCTACAGAAGGGACCACCTAAAACCCTTTCAGCACTCCCCTTTCCTTTGCCATGAAACTTCTGGAAGAAATCACCTCCTACCTTTAGAGCAGTTACATCCTCATTCCTAACACCACTTCAGCTCTACTCCACTCGCCTGTCACTATGGCCCTGGAGGTCACAGAGGTCAGTCCAATCACCTCTGCCCCAACTGCTTGTCTCAGGACTTGGCCTGCCAGTCACCTCTGCAGCATATGATACCTGAGCCACTTCCCAGTCTCTGGTCAGCACTCCCCACACTGCTGCCCGCTCCTCCTCAGGTCATCTTCAGCCAGCTTTCTCAGTTCTGTACTGTGGTCTTCACTCCCTCCCTGATCTCATGCATCACTGCACTTCAACCATCACCTGGACTTGGAAAGCTCTCCTGTCTATGTTGTTGAATCTGAATTTCTCTCCTGGACTTTTGATCCCCATTTCTAACTACCGATTACAGCTCCCTAAGGACCTCCTGACAGTATCTTACATTCAAAAGTGTACAACTGAGCTCATAATTTTCCACTTGATCTTGCTCTTTCCCCTTATTCCCCACCTCAATTCACAATACCATCATCCCCTAGCTTCGAAATCTGGGTGACTTTTGACCTTTCCCCCCTCTCACACACTATATCCAGTCACCACAGCATTTAGCATCACGTCTTACAGATTCCACAAAGGCTCGCTAAGTTCACAAAGCCTTATTAATTCTACCTCAAAAAATGTTCCTAGATTTTAGCCCTCCTTCCAAATTCCCACAACCATAACTGCAGACCATGCTGTAACACTCATAACACCTAGACGAGCAAAATAATCTCCCAAGGGATCTCCCTGTGTACAATTTTTTCCTACTTCAGTCCATTTATGGTCAAGAGCATTTGTCCTAAAACAGATCTATTCACGTTACTTAGTCTATTGCTGACTAGAGCCTCTTCTTCCTAGAGCTGGTGGTGAGGACTAAATGAGTTAATCTACGTATGATGCTTAGAACTGAACCCTATATACAATAAACACGCTATTGCAAACTTTTGAAGCCCACAGTTGAACCCAACTTAAAGCTGCCCATGATCTGTTCTCAGGCTGACTGACTGTCCCGTGTTCTACCACATGTTCTGAAAACCCTCCGTGCCCCTGCACAGCACTACTCAGCATTCTCGCAGCATTCTCTGCCAATTCCCATGGTGCCATCCCCTGCCAAGGAGTGCCCTAGGACCCTAACTAACATTCTACCCCTTTGTGAAGACTTGCCTCCAGCTACTTTCTTTCTGGAACCTTCCCAATTTTACCAGGCTCCCTCTTCCATGCTCCTTTTAGATGGTATCTAACCTCACTTAGAGCAGTTTTTACATTACGGTTCACAAATATTTCCAGCTCTCCACCCAGACTCACTCTGGCACGGCACCACTCAGGTGGCAGCTTGCAGTTGGATGTGATCACCCGGCTTGCTTTGGTGATTGAAATGAGAGTGGAAGCTCTAAGAGCCAGTGCTTAATTCTCCATGCTCCCTCTTTGGGAGGATCCCTGATGTAGGAAGAGGCTCTGTATTTTAATCATTACTTCATCTTCTAAGGTACTTAATGCAGTACTTAACATTACGCTTAATGAATGTTTACCTGGATAATTTAATTTTCGAACAGCTATGTGAAACTTTTAACGGAAATATTTTGTTAAATTTTTCAGAGATGTTAATATTTAAGCATTTTTTGTTCTGCTTTCTAGCCCTTCAGTTTTTTGAAAAGCAGTTAATGATCTAAATATTAATAAGTATACTAGGTAGAATTCAATATTTAAAGGAACTCTGTTCTATTGGTAATTAATCACTTCTCAGTTTAATAATAGCAGATTTTCTTAAAGTTAAGGTATTAGGACATTCCAAAAAGTGAACCCCATTCTTTATGCTTCTCTTATCATACTCCTTATGAACTGTACACTCTTATGTGGAATATTAAAAAAACACAAAAGCAAGCTCATAGATACCTAGAACAGACTGGTGGTTATCAGAGGGGAAGGGAGCTGCAGGGAGGGTGAAATGGGTAAAGGGGGTCAATTATATGGTGATGGATGGAAACCAGATTTTGGTGATAATCACGTTGTGGTGCATACAGATGTTGAACTATAAAGCTGTTCTCCTGAAACTTACACAATGTTAAAAACCAATGTTACCTCAATAAAAAGATAAAAAGGCTAAGCTTTAGATTATAACAATGACTTTCATCTTCTACTTGTGACACCTAAAGATGGCTAGCTTGATTTTTTCCTTTTTTTACCTCTGTAGATCCATGTTCTTCAGTAGCAAAGGGGGAGAGACTTTCATAGAGTTTTGTGAATGCATTCAATCCAGTCTCTACTATCTCTGCTTCAATGCTGGGATCCAAAGGTTCAGTCTCTGTGAAGTCCAGTTCCCACACTGTGTCTACCCATTCTAGTGGGAAAATGCAATTAAGTCAATAAGTGTTCTATAACAAATAAAACACCAATAATCTTTAGACTGTAGATACATTCAAGAAGAGAAAAGTTTATTAGTCCCAATTCACATTTAACTGTACAATACAGGTGTAAGATAATTAAAGGAAAGCAGAAAAGGTTAAGAAAATATTTTTTTAAAATCATAATTGACAGCTGACTATTAGGCTGGTCATCTTCTAAAAATACCAAGAAGGAAAATACGTTTTAGATATAACAGTTTTGGGAAATGATATTTCAAAACACTTAATGATCAGGCTTTCCCATACATTCAATCTGGAGAAGAAAGAGGTTAATAAAAGATTGCCTCAGATGGACCTTTGTGAAAATCTTACAACCAAGTTAATAAACTCAAATAAAGTGTACAGCACAAAGGAGCATCTGGGGTAACTGACTGTTCAAGATGCTTTGATTATTGATTCACTCTTCTCTAATCATTCTCCAAACAAATGCAATCATCTTCCTAAAAATGTTCTTGCATCTTTTCCTGCCTCTCTTTCTCTCATACATTTTCCCATTTATCTTATATGCACACCAGTATTTCTGATCTAATTTCTGGATCACAACTACCAAGTCTCAAAGAAAAAGGAAAAGTTCTCACATGAGGAGACCAATAAACTCAATAAATGATAACTACTATTATTTTTACAATGGATGAGTGTTAAAACAGTGCAGTGGGCCCTTGGTATCAGCATCCTCAGATTAAACCAACAGGGACTGGAAAGGCCTACTGTGCTTGTGTCTGTACTGAACAAGTACAGATTTTCTTTTAACATGTACAGACTATTTTTTTCTTGTCATTGTTCCATAAACAATACAGTATAACAACTATTTACATTGTATTAGGTATCATAAGTAATTAGAGATGGTGTAAAGTATATGGGATGATGTGCATAGGTTATATGCAAACACTATGCCATTTTATATAAGGGACTTGAGCATCCACAGAATTTGGCATCCAAAATGGGTCCTGGAACCAATTCCCTGCGGATACTGTAGGACAACTGAATAGATACGTAAAACACTAGACAGCATATAGAAAATATTATTGGGGTGAGGGGGGGGAGTAGGCCAGAGGTGGGAAGGATGATTCTTCAATTTGAGCATAAACGTGGGAGTTTACCAGGGAAAGAAATGCAGAAAACTGCATCCTAGACAGAGAGAACAGCACAACACAGCACAAATGGAAAGAAAGTATAACTTATTTAGAAAGGAACAAAATAGTTACAGCACTGACTGAGTGTGAAGGGTGAGAGTTATTATTAGCATTTATTCCGCAGTTACTATGTGCCAGGTACTAAGCTAATCGTCACAAAACCCATGTGAGGTAGATATTATAATCCCCATTTGACATAAGAAAACTAAGGCTTAGCAAGGTTAAGCAAGCTGCCCAGTAACACATGGATGCTAACGGGCAGAGCCAAGAGACCAATCCCGGTATCTCCGACTCCAAAGGTTATGCTCTCGGAAAAGAAGACTGCAGTGAATGATGCAAGCTCTTATCCAGATGCCAAAGATTTGGTCATTTAGGAAACAAAGGGGAAACATTAAAGGTTTAAAGACCTGACAGGGTCACGTTTGTGTTTTCAAAAGCGATCCTGGGAGAGGTGTGGGTGATGGGCTGGAAGAGTTAGCATCAGAAACAGCTAGCAGACTCCCCCGGTGCCCAGGTTGGCTACAATGAGGGCTTAAGCCTGGAGAGCAGCCTCACGAAGTGGGGCAAGGAGGACCTGAGAGACATCTCTGACGGGAGGACAACCGCGGTGGTGAGCAGGGAAGATGCAGGCTTGTGGACTGGCTGGTGCCATTCGCCGGCTTTGGGAAGCCCAGTTTCGCTCCTGTGATGTTCGAGGTGCCTGTGACACAGCCAGCTGAACCAATCAATGAACATGCAGTTCAAGAAATAAGTCTGGCTGAAGAAATAGATTTGCTATTTAAAACCACAGGAACAGAAAAGGGTGACCGTGCAGACCGGCAGACAGAGAAGGGGGAGGCCGAGAAAACAGATGCGGAAGAACTAAAGAGATCGGACCACACAGCTCGCAACCTAACGTCCCTCTGCCGGCTGGGCACCTCCAGGAGCCGGCCAGCCGACCTCCAGGGGGCCCGGCCCCGAGGCCGCCCCCCGAGGAGAGCCGAGCGCCCCACCCCCGCCACCCCAGGCCTGGGCTGAGCGTGTCGCAGGCCCAGGCACCACCGCCCTTGCCTCCTCCAGACTCGCGGGCCCATCTCCTCACCCGGGCTGAGATCCAGCGGGCACCACGGCTGCAGGCAGCTCCCAAGGGCCGGCAGCGCCACCATGACCGCCGAGCGCCGGCTCACCTCCGCGGTGGTCAACTTTCAAAGCTCGCTCCCGCGCGCGCCCGGGACGTTCCTGCAGACCAATCACGACAGGCGGAATTTCGCACCGACCAATCACACGCTATCAACCAATCAGCAGGGCCTTCCGCCGCAGGCGCACAGAGCGGGGTGGGCCTAGGGCTGTCGACACAAACTTACACCAAGCGATTTTTTTTTTCTTTCTATTTTTAGTCGAGGTCAAGACCTAAGTTAAGGCCTAATAACGTCTTTCTCGCATTAGTTTTCTTAAATGGGAAGACACTTTAACGAGAACTTGCGACAGTACACTTCCTGAACAAGTTGTCACCTTCGCCCCGTCAAGCGACATTTCCTGTGCGTATCAAAGGGCTACCGTCCCCCCGTCAGAAGCAACCGAACGTTGTACTCATCCGAATGTGGATGGTAGCCTAACATTTACCGAACTAAAACAATAAAAGGAAAGCAAAACACCCATTCAGAAAGGACGCCTGCAGTTCTTTCCGTTCTACGGGACCTCAGGCCCCGAATTCTGCAAAGATGCCGCAGCGCCATGTCAGCTCGGGGTAGACAAGCCACCCAGCCGCCACTGCCCATGCGCGGAGAGCACGCCTCTCGCCGGCCGGCGGCGACGGCGACTGAGGCAGAGGCTTGCGCATGCGCGCGGCGACCGCAGCGCGCCGGGGTCCCCGCCCGCAGCCGCCAGCGCCTGGGTGCGTAGCTCCGCGGCAGGCCGGGCCGGCTCGCTCGGCTGCTGGGCTGCTCGGCGCCGCACCCTGCGGTGGGCGGCCTCGGCCACGCGCGTCCGGCCTCTGAGCTGCCGCGGAGCTGCGCCGCCCGCTCTAGCTGCTCTCCGCCGCCGTCCGCTCGAGCTCGCCCGGGGCTGCGGGCGCGGTGCCTCGGTCCTCCGGGCGTCGCAACCGGCCCGCTCCCTCCCGGGGCCGCGGGCTCGTTCCGCCGCCCCCGCCTGCGGCGCGGCTGGGTCCGCCTGCAGCCCTCTGGCCTTCCCGCAGGTCCCCGCCCCGGAGAGCGGAGCGGCCCTCCGAGCCCGGCCCGGCCGGCCCGGCGGGGAGATGAGCTTCTTCGGCTTCGGGCAGAGTGTGGAGGTGGAAATCTTGCTCAACGATGCGGAGAGTAGGAAGCGGGCGGAGCACAAGACGGAGGACGGGAAGAAGGAGAAATATTTCCTTTTCTACGACGGGGAGACGGTCTCCGGGAAGGTGAGCCTCGCCCTCAAGAACCCCAACAAGCGGCTGGAGCACCAGGGCATCAAGATCGAGTTCATCGGGCAGATTGGTGAGTGGGCCCCGGGCCTCCCTCCGCGGCCGTCCGCCGGGTCAGGGCGCCGACCGGGGCGGGAGAGCGGGCGCGGCGCGGCCTGCCGGACCCTTGTCCCTCGTGATCGCTCTCCCTGCCAAAGGGACCGCGCACCGCGAGGGGTGGGGGCGCCGAGGGCGCGGAAGCACGGGGAGCAGGCTTGCCGGGTGCGTCGTGCTGGGCAGCTGGCCCCGGTACCCTAGTTTCCCTTCAACCTGCCACCCAGCTTTCCTCCCTGCCTCCAGGATTTCGGAGTGAGATGCTCCTGCCATAGCCTGCAGGTGGGTTTGTTCCGGGGAGACCGTTCTTCCAGCACCGCCTTTGCCGTCGTCTGGACGTGCACAGCTGTCAGACAGATTAAGCTGGTCCTCTGTGCCTCACTTACTTGCACTCCCATCCACTCCTTTTTCTTGTAGATGTGTTGTGAGAGGGTCGGCTCACTAGTATCTTATATCTCACCTTAGCTCTGAACTGCCTATCCTTGGACATGTTTTGAGAAAGAAGCCCTGCAGTCTTCAGCCTCAGGCTTGCTGTCTACCTAGCCGGTATTTCTAAGACTTCTTTATTAGAATGCTAGTTTTCAACTGACTTATTTTCTTCTTAAAGACAAAGAAAGACCAAAATTAAATGATCAAAATTTCTCAATGGCCCAGCAGTTTTCAAACATGATCATTAATAATTAGAACTAGACAGTAAAAAGCAGTAACGATACAGAAGGTTTTGGGAGCTGACAGTGCAGTTGAGGTTGTCTGCAATTCTAAGACTATTTTGAGTCTTGTGTTTATTAAAACTCTTAGGTCCTTCTGAAATAAATTGTTTTTGTCCTTAGGTCAGGAGTAGATTCACAATAAATACTCGTGTGAGCTGCAAAAAACCTCTGGCAGAGAATTCATACCCTGTTCCACATGCTGCATGTATACCCCTGGTTTTAGGGACTTTCTGTGAAACTTCATTAACCACTGGCTCTCATATCCTTAGATTCAGCAAACTCTCCCTTTTACAGAGGCAGGAAACACTGGCACAGGTAGGAGGAAACTGGAAAAAGGAGTCTTTATGGCCTGTCTCTGCAGTCCACTGCTCACCATTGAAGAAAATGAAATCAGCTTGAAGACTGGCTGATCCTATAGGAACCTTTATTTGTTACTTTAAATCCAAAATGAGTAGCCTTTTATGTACCAGAAAGGAAGATGAAGAATGAGTTTCATCCCCTCTGCTCTCCTGCTTCTGGCTGAGATAGAATTTCTCAACGGCAGCACTGTTGACGTTTTGGGCCTGATAATTCTTTGTTGTTGTAGGATGTTTAGCAGCATACCTGGCCTCTACCCAGCAAGTACCAGGAGCACCCCCAAATTGTGACCACAAGAATGTCTTGAGATATAGCCTTATGTCCCCGGGAGGGTGAAATCACCCCTAATAAAAAAACCACTGGGTAGACAGGATGAATCCAAAGCATTTTATGCTTAGCATAATAGATGAGAAAGTCAAAAAGGCCTTTTCTACTTAGAATTAGTATTTTAAAGTAGCAGTTTTAAACTGATTGCATGGATTCTTTGGCTCTGTAATATAAGTGTAGACAGGCACGTTTAGTCTGTGTCTCTACCATCATCCAGGTGGTGATACCTCATTGATATGTGAAAGACAACTGGCTTGTCCCCTGCCCCAGCAACATGATGAAATGAGCTGTTCAGGGGCAACGGTGTCCAGGCCTCCCTCTAGTCTAAATGACAGGAAGTGGAGGAGCCTGCTTGCTGTACTTGCTCTGCCTGGCTTCTTGTCTAATTCCTGGAGTCCCAGGACAGCATCCCTGCCGAGTTTTCTGAGAACCTTCTATTGCTTCCATTAATAACTCTTCCTGGGCCCCTGAGCACTGTGTGCTGAGTTGACCCTGTGACTTTGGGGAAGCTGAGCCCCTCTCTGAGCCTCAGCTCTCTCACCTGTAAGGCAAGGATAACAAAATCACCTTGTGAGAATGTTGACATGTCAAGGGATCATGCTTCTTGCAGAGTATGGTGTATTTGTGTCATATACCTAAGACAGTCTATGAACTGACCTCAGGGTACCAGAGCGAGGCTAGTGAGTAACTTTGCTGAAGTTGTGGTCATGTGGTTTTCCCCTTCATTGCATTCTTTGACTATGTATGATGTGGGTGGAACTCCGGTCAGGATCTAACGTTGGGCTATATGGGTAACATACAGTATGGGTCTTGCTGAACGGGGGTAAGAAAGTTAATATCATTATGCTCTGTCCACCTTCTTCACTGATTTCCATTTTAACTCAGAATTTTTCTTCTTGTAAACCATAGTCTCTTGGATTGGGTTCTTTGTTTTTTCCTTCCTTTCTTCTTGGGAAGAGTTCCACAGCTTGAAAATGAAGTGGTTTATGTAATTACCCTTCTTATCCTTATGGTTAATTTCCTATCCTTCCTGAAGAAAGTGTATTTGTCCCACCTGTGTATCCATTAGAGGGACAGCCTGGTATGTAGTTGAGGGTCAAGCAGACTGGGTTACTGAAACTAGATAAGGCTTGGTCTGTGATGATACAGCCTTTGCTAGGGTCTTGTGAGGACTAGAGATAATACACGTGAAGTGCAGGGCTTGGCACATATAGTAGGTACTCAGTAAAAGAGGCTTAAGATGATCATTGTCATTTTCTTCTTCCCTATTAAGCTTGATCCATCAAGAAGTTTCCAGGGGCTAGACCTTTACAACATGTCACCCTGCAGTCACCCCTGATTCCTGTGCAGACTCTCCATGGGAAATGTTTGCTCCAGCTTAGCCTCCCCTCTGGTTTCCTTGTCTGCATCCCCACGTTGCCTTCCCAGTCTCTTCTCCTGGAAGACGTGCTAGCCCGAGTGAAAACTTTATGGAAGGGACTCTACACAGAGTCCTTGCACAGACAGCTGTTTGGTTATCTGTTGCATTGGGCCTCTTTGGACCCCCCGTTCCTCATAGTGACCCAGACCCTGTTCAGAAAAGCTCCTATCTCAGTCTTGGTTTTGGAGGTAGGCAAGAAGAAGGGTGACTTTTGTCCCCTGGCCCACATTTTTCCCTCTGTAACTTGCTGTGGCAGTCTCATCTGCACCCGTAATGTCAGTGCCTTCTTGTATTCTGATGACTCCCGAGCTGTTTCTTCGTTCTGACCTGACGTCTCTTTTGAGTTCCATGCCTGCGTTTCCAACTGCCCACTAGATATCTCCACCTGGTTACCCTACAGGCCCCTCAGAGATACATCTCAAACAGAAGCCCCTTTCTTTTTCTGCTCCAGCCCCAGCCTGCTGCATCTCCTATTTTCTCCCTTGTTGGCCTTGGCATCCCAGGGCCATTCATCCTCAGAAATCTTGGAGTCATCTGAGACCCTTGATTCCTTCTCCTACACATCCAATTGGCTTCTAAGTTTTGGTCCTCTCCAGCAGTTCTATAATGTATCTTAAGTCTGTGCTTCCTCTCCATTCTCAATGCAACTGCCCTTGTTATTTCTGTTTGCAGCAGCCTCTTAACTGGTCTTCCTGCCTTTATTTTCCTCTTCTTTCAGTTCATCTTCTGTGAGAATGAACTTTCAAAAAGGCACATCTAACACTGTCAGTCCCCTCCTTAAGATTCTTCTCATTGACTCCCTCTTGGTTAAAGGGAAGGGCGTATGCAACTGTTTTCTGAGCTGACCCCTGCCTTTTTCTCCAACCTCATCTCTCCCTAACCCTTCACCCTCACCGCTTGTAGTTTGCTCAGAGTATCATGTTCCTTCTAGTGTCTTGGCATCTTCCCTTTGTATGTGAATATCTTTCTGAAAGGCATGACCTTCCACCCAAGCTCTTCCTCATTCTTAAAGCCCAGCAAACATGACACCATCAGAAAGCCTCCCCAGGCTGGCTGAAGCACTCCTTCCCCTGCTTCTGCAGGCCTCTTTGGTACCTCTTTTTAAGCGGGACGTGACAAGCTTGTGACTTTGTTTTTTTTAACTTGTCTGTCTCCCTCACTAAATTCTGAGCCCCTGAAAGCCACGCCTGCCTCAGTCCATTGTCAGTCCACTGGCTAACCTCTTGTCTCAATGGCTAGCACCAAGTAGGTGCTCAGTCGCTGTTTGCTAAGTGGATACACTGGTCAGATCCAGGAATTTACAGAAGCTATTCCCTGGATTTTTTTCTCATCTCCTCCTGGATAAACCAGAGTTATTTTAATGAAAGAAAGGGTGAGTACAGGTTTGCTTTGCTGGTTACGCTAAGACGCGGGCTTCCAGCTTGTGCTCGGGCGGAGGTGTCGACGAGCTAGGTGCAGCCTTACTCCAGGCCACTGAGAACTGCGAAGACTGAGGGAACTTGGGTAAGGAAGCAGTATAACTAGGTGTCAGTTCACTTGCTCTTGCGTCTTTCTTTCGTCATACTTTCTTATGCCAAGTTGAAGCCGATTTCTCCCTGTATATAAGAAAACGAGTTGTCGTACCTGTGGTCCATTCAGGTCTGCACCAACGCTCTGAGGTTGCAGTTTGAATTTGCCCCCCTGAGAGTACAATAAGGTCTCACTGATTCACCTGTGTTGTATCTGTTTTTCTATTATCCTCAAATGTTTTTGAGCCACGTTGGGATTCTTCCTGCACCTACTGTACTTTTTCCTATGGCCTACTCTAGGTTCTAACAATGCCAACAAACATATGGTGAGGGCATCTCCCATGTCACTCTAGCAGCTCATGGCCCACATTTTTAGAAGAATGCAATGTGGTATGTAAGGAGCATTGAGGGAAGTTCTGTAATAGCTAGAAGAAGGAGAAGATAGAAGAAAGTTCTGTAACAGCAGAATGAGAGGCCATTTTTCAGCTGGATTAACTTGGGGAACACCAGTGGAGGATGTAAGGCAGAGCTGGGCCACCTTGGAGACTAATGGGGTTAAGTAAACCAAAGGTAATTAGAAGGTCAAACTTACAGAGGAAGGCGGACATGAATACCCTGCCCTCCGAAGCCAGAGAGATAGTACCTGGAGTTTTTAAGTTTTTAAAACTAATGCTACTGGATATACTTGAACCCGTCAGCATCAATCAAGCTTGTGCTTCTAAAAACTCCACAAGCTTTCTGTATTTTAATTCATTAACCCATGAAATGCTTAATAGGCACATTGAGATTAAATGGATTGATTCTGGCCCATTAGTAAGGTGTTGCAGGGCTTGAAGTAGAGCTGTGTTGAGGTGGGTGTGGCAGCCCAGAGGCCTTACTGCGCCAGCAAGTTGACCAGGGTCCAGGAGATGGAGTGGATGTGGCGAGCACGAGTCTTGACTGGACTGCCAGTCAGCAGACAGTGGCTGGAAAATTAGGATGAAGAGGAGGCTCTTCGGAGGACTTTTTGCTCTTGCTGACTTAGTTTCTTCCAAGATCAGCGTGAAGCCTGGACCCAACGTGGCCCTGGCCCAGCAGGAACTCTCAGGGTGTCTGTTACAGGATGACCCTGTGATGCCAGGCTGGCTCAATTTCCTTCCAAAGTGGCACATTCACTCCTTAACCGTTGGTGGCAAGTTTCACCATGAAGACATCCTGACTACAAAAGTCATTTCCTCCTGTTGGACTAAGAAGGAGGCTCAAGACAGAGAAGTTACCTTAACAAAAAACTTGGTCAGTTCCTACTTCCTGCTTGAGATGACTGGTCCCTGAGGGCCTTGGAGGTTGGGGAGAACTAGAGATGACTTGTGGCTACATTTTTGGGACAGAAGAGAGGTAGTTTATAGTCTCGTTAGGGCCCAGACCTCTTGCTAGAACAGCCTTGGATTTTCTGTTTTAATTTATGCAAGAGGAAACCAAACTTTCTGGCAAATAAAGTACGGCTACTGTTTTTGCCCCTTTGCCTCACAGGGTTTGCAAAAGCATTGCAAGTGGCTTGTGAATTATAAATTAAAAAGCCCAGTCCAGCCCCACTCAGACTACACAGTGGCCACTCTTCCGTGACACTGATGAAGGAGCTGGTGCTAACATGTGTCCAGCAGGAAGAGCACTAGGGAGAGCCTGGTGCCCTGCAGGGACGGACCTCTCCTGCCAAAGGCCCGGCCCCAGCCAGCTTCCCCAGCTGGATCAGGCACACCATTGTTTGCGTTCTCAGATGCTGGCAGCCTGGGTGCTCTCAGAGCACTCTTGGATCCCTCTCTGTTTTGTTTCTCATGTTGCCTTTGGGCTGTGTGATCATATCTGTGTATTTTTCCATACTTCTCCTTCCATCTTTCTCTTGACTCTGGGATTTCCCACTTAAAGTTAATGGACGTTGGGGTTTTGCTCTGCCTGCTGTTTTCTCCTGAAACTATGGCCAGAATCCAGTGCTTGGGAACTGAGGTACCGGGTTTCCCCGCTAAGGGAACACTTCCCGTGTAGGAGCCAGGACTGTCAACAAGGGCTCGTGTAGCAGTGGACCAGGAAGAGTAAGTGAGGAGCCCTAGTCATGGGCTGGCAGTGGCTCTGTTCCTACCCAATCACTGCACTTCTTTACTTTTATTGGGGGGCACAGTTACTGGCTTTTAAAATGAGCAATGGGTTACTCACCTCACCTGAGCGTTTCCCCACACAGTTTGTGACTTTCGTCTCCCATTTAGCAGTTTTGTGGATCTCACTACCCAGAATGCTGACCACTGCTGATTCCATTTAGTGTTTGGAAGAGAAGGTGGATTGTTTGTAATATAAGATGGATCAAAGTGTAACTACATAGAAAATCAGCAACAAGCTGTAATCGCAGAATACCGTGTACATTCATACAGAGGTGGCAGCACTAGTTTGGATTAACCACACTCCTGCCACCTTCACAGGTGAATAAATCTTAGGACAGGGCCCACTTGGCTTTAGAATGTCTCCCTCTCTGGGGTAAGAAGGTTCCCTGTGGAATAGGTTTGTCAGGGCCAGCCCTAGGGCAGCAAGGGGTTGACTTTGCACTCAGGCTGAAAACACCACCTGAGAGCATTTTCTCCTTCTGGACACGGTTCTTCCCAGCGCAGGGCTGGACACTGCATTGGCTCTTGGGAGGCAGGAGATCTGATTTCTTGGGCTCAAGAAAGCTTCGATCCTTATCAGGGTTCAGACGTTGTGCTGTCCAGGTGGACCCAGAGCAGATGCAGCTCTGCCCCCTGCCCCTGATGCCCAGGTTATCCCTGAGAGAGATCGCCTGCTGTGCTCTGGAGACTTGGAACCAGGCCCAGTTGCCGGTTGTCCCAGACACTCCTCTCTGTGGACCTGTCTATTTGTCCCCAAGCAGCCAACAGCAGAAATGGCAAATATACTCTGCCTGGTCCATTTTCCTGGGTGGTCTGCACCCCTGCAGTTTGCAGCTTAGCATAGGACTGGAGCCCAGAAATACCCGAGGGGTGGTACCTTGACTGATGTGGCCATGGGTAATCACAGTCAGTATGAAGTGTCCCTACCGCACAGCCAGGTACTGGGGGGTGCCAGGAAGCTGGGGATTTAGGCCTTCTCTAAAGATCATGCATATAGCAGAAGTTAATGCTTAAATAGCACAGCACATACAGACATAAAATAATGTAGGACACATGGTGGCACGAACTTACAAAGAAATACCAGAACTATTGCCAGAGGAGGATGAATTTAGAGCAGTGTTCCTTAAAGTGTGGATCCTGAACCAGCAGGACCAGCATGCCCTGGGAGCTTGTTAGAAATGTAAATTCTCGGGCCCTGCCGCAGACCCCCGATTCAAAAACAGTAGGGTGGGGCCCAGCAATCTGTGTTTTAACAAACCCTCCAAGTGTTCTGATGCTCACTGAAGTTTGGGATAACATTAAAGCTTCTTTGTGAGATTGGCCACATGCATGCCTTTTTGAGAGAGAGTAGCAGCCAGTGGCTAATACTGTTTGAGCATCTGCTCTCTATTAGCTGCTGTTGTAGTCCTGTCCCTGCTTTACCACCTCTCTTTCTCACAAAACCTTAGGAAGTGGGCTGTGTTATTACTGCCACGTTAGCAGGTCCGTCCTAGCTATCTCGCAAGGTTGTTATACGGATGATATGGTTAAGTAACTATGAATATGCTTTCAAAAGTTAGAAATAGATTTAAACATGTGTTTAGAGAAGTGTGTTTGTGATAGCGCTTCCCCTGATGTACTGCTTGCTGAGATGCTGCCCTGAGGTCCTGGAGCAGGTTACACTGGGTTCTTACTGGGCCGCAGGATTTCTCTGTATGGAACGGAAGAGTGTTTGGAAAGGTAGGAGGGAGACAGAGCAGCATGCGGGGATACCGTGAAGGGGTGGAGTAGGAGAAGGGAGGAGTCAGAAACAAGGCTGGAGGAAGTCTGTTTTGTGGGGAGGGCTTTCAGAAGCAGGGTTCCTGCAGCCTGGAGCCCCTTGCTAGGCCTCGTGTAGCTCGGGGTCTGGTAGAGGAGGCTGATGCTCTCTCTCCAGAACTCTACTACGATCGTGGGAACCACCATGAGTTTGTGTCCCTGGTGAAGGATTTGGCTCGGCCCGGAGAAATTTCTCAGTCACAGGCCTTCGACTTTGAATTCACCCATGTGGAGAAGCCGTATGAGTCCTACACAGGGCAGAACGTGAAGCTGCGGTAAGTCGTGCCCGTCGTTTACTCACATTGCTCCAGAAGCTGCCCCATGTGGATGAGGACCTGAAGCTGTCCACATTTCTGAGGATCTTTTTATGGGTATCAAGAAGGAAAAGTGCTGAGAGCAGTGTGTGCTGGTAAATGTTTGACAGCAGGCTCTCTGCGAGGAGAAACTCCTCCTAGCTGGTCGCATTTGTCGATTTCCATAGTGTAAATGTTCCCCCCATGGCCTATTTCAAGCTGCCAGCCTGATGTCCTTGAATGCAGAATTGGAAAGAGGTGTACAGTAGCCACCTATATGTAGCATTACCATCGTACGGAGACACTAGGTGTAAACTCTAGCAAAATAATTAGGAAGCAGTGAGTTTTTAGTGTGTAGTACCTTTGTTTTTAATACAGTACAGTTAGTTGTAAGTTTATATAATTTAATTATAAATAATTGCTGTGTTTAACAACCAATTCATAAAATTCCTGAAAATTCAACAATTGGCTTTTGTACACTGGTACAAGCTACCTCCAGCACACCACTGGCTGGGCATCAGGACATACTGAGCCTTGGTCCAGCTCTGCCACACAACAGCAGTGTGATCCTGAGCTCTGTCACTCCGCTTTCTCACTTGAAAAGTGGGTAAAAGATTTGGATTCTAATTCTAGATCTGTCTTCTCCATATTTTGAGGTGATGAGAGAATAAGACGTTGATGCCATGTGACAAGTTCTTAAAAAATTAATAAACATGATTTAAGTACATGGGATTGTTTTTATTATTCCAGTCTTGGAAACTGAGGATAGGAACTGACCCTAGGGCCTCTGGGGTAAAAAAAATCCACGGCAGGTGACTCTTGGATGTCACCCGAGATTATGTGATGTCACTGGGATACTTCCTCCATCACTCTGGACAGTGGGTTCCAGGTCTTGATGCTGTCTCATAAGGTCAGCTTGTCTTCATCACCTCAAGGCCTGGGTTTAGGATGGTGCAGACTGCAGCAAGACCATTCCTCCCTTCTTTCTCCCTGGCCTCCCCTCTTCCATCGGAGGAGTGATTGTAGGCTCCTCTTTTTCAGTCTTTGCAGAGAGATCTAAACACTTGACGTGACCCCCACTAAGGACAGCATTTCATACCTGCTCTTAGAGAAGACAACAACGCTGAGGATTATCTAGTCGTCACCTAAACGTGGCTGTGGGATTTAGTGTTATTTAATTTTATTTTTGGGGTGGATTTCTCTTAAATGTTTTTATGTTAGAAAGAAAGGTGTTGAAAACAGTATGGCAATTCATCAAAATATTAAAAACAGAATTACCATAAGATCCAGCAGTTCCACTTCTGGGTATATACCCAAAAGAAGTGAAAGCAGGGTGTGTACACCCACGTTCATAGCAACATACTCACAAGAGCCAAAAGGTGGACACAACCTGACTGTCCATCAACAGATGACTGGATAAACAAAATGTGGTGTGTACATGCAATGGAATGTTATTCAGCCTTGAAAAGAACAAAATCCTGTCATATACCATGACATGGATGAATCTTAAAAATATAATGCTAAGTGAAATAAAGCCAGTGATAAGGAGACAAATACTGTGCGATTCCACTTATCTGAGGCACTGAGAGTAGTCAAAATGGTAGAGAAAGAAGGTAGAGTGGTGGCTACCAGAAGCTGAGGGGATGGGCAGTTAGTGTTTACTGGGGACAAAGTTTCAGTTGGGGAAGTTGAAAAAGTTCTGGCACTGGATGGTGGTGATGGTTGCACAACGATATGAATGTACCTAATGCCACTGTACACTTAAAAATGATTAAAATGGTAAATTTTATGTTATATATATGTATTGTAGGGGAGGAAAAACACTTTTTTCTCTACCCATCTTAGGTTCATTGGCTGAGGCCCTGCAAATTAGACTGAGAAAAGACAGATGAGCAACAGAAAAACAAGTTTATTCACGTGTGCATTGTGCATACATGGAACTTGGTGATCAGTAACTCAAAGGGGTGGTTAGAACTTAGACTCACGTGGGCATCTTAACAGAGGAACAGTAACTTTACAGAGAAGTGCCAAGACTTTGAGCTTCTAGAGGCAGCAGATCGTAGGAAGGTGCCTACGTGGGGGAAACAATGGAAGATGAGGTGGTTTTAGCAAGCTTTGTTAGGTATATTTCTCTGGTGCAGTGTCTAGGGATTAAGAAGGTCCTGCCCTTCATGGTAGAGAGGGGGAGGGCAGACAGTTTTCTTGTGTCTGCTCCTGTTCAGTTGCTTTCAGCTCAATGTAATCCTTATGCCAGGATTTTGGGGTGGCATACTCTGAATTCCTTCTATATTTTACCACAATAAAAAAAAAAAGTGTTGCTGTCCAAATGAGATGAAGACTTTAGGGTTCATGTTGAAAAAGAGAGGAAGTAAAGAAGGGACAATTAGTTCAGGGCAGTTTATAGAAGATGTAAATTCCAGATTAAGAGCTGTTGTCTTATTACATAGGCAGAGAGAAAACATGAAAAGATTGTTTTGGACTCTTTTCTTTTTAGGCAGGGTTTTGGTTCTTTTGGAAGATTAATTTAAAGTCAGTATGTAATATTTGATGGATGGGAAGAGTGTGGAGACAGACTGTTAGAAGGCTAGGATGAGGTGCCACGAGTTAATGGGAACAGGCAGAAAATGGGGAATTTAATAGACATCAACGGAATTTACCAATGAGTGGAAATACAGACCAAGGGCTATCAGGAGGAAGAGATGATTTGTAGAAAAGATGATTCATCCAATTTTAAAGTTTGAAGCACTGGCAGAATAGAGAGGTGTAAAGCTGACTAGACAATTGGAAATGCAAGCCCAGCAGCCAGGATGGAGAAGGGCACTGTTGGGAATCGGCTCCTCAGAGGTAATAAGTGATAGGTTGTTGAAGGAGGAGAGCTCAGGGCAAGAGGAGCCTGGAACCCACAGGAGTACTGGGGATATGAGGAGGAGGAAGGCGGAGGTGAAGCAGGGTAATAACCTCCTGGGGAACCAGGGAAGAGCGTTTCAAGGAGGAGGAAGTGTTTTACACTCTAATGGAGAACTGATGCCAAAAAAAGGCCACTGGATTTGGCAAGTGGGAGGCCATGTGTTACCTTCGGGAGGGCAATTTCTGTTGGGTGGTAGAGAGAGAAGCAAGGGTCAGGAGTGGCAACGGGGGAAGAAGCTGCACTAGTTAGAACAGGACCCCTCGGTGACAGCTGTTTCTG
This sequence comes from Equus przewalskii, assembly GCF_037783145.1. Taxonomy (NCBI): domain Eukaryota; kingdom Metazoa; phylum Chordata; class Mammalia; order Perissodactyla; family Equidae; genus Equus; species Equus przewalskii. Next base: position 42,980,994 of record NC_091836.1, read on the forward strand.
AAGAAAGGTGTCAAGAGGGTAAGGCCTGGAGGGTGTTGTGGGGATTGATGAGTTTAGGACTTTGTATAAACTCAAAGGATTCAGAAGCCTTTAGCTGGAGAGAGATTGAGTGTGCTGAAGGATCAAGGTGCTGGACAGTGGTTCCCTACCAAGTGCCCATTAGAATCTCTGGGGAGGCTTATAAATGTCAATGCCTGCATCCCTTTCCAGGACCTGTACATGCCAGATGTGCCAGGGCTTCAGGATTTTTAAAGCCTTTCCCCGGCGAGTGATTGTAATGTGCTTCCAGATTGAGAGTTATTCTGCCAGATGGAGGAGGAGAAAAGGTTTTGAGAGAGAGAGGTACTGTTGGAAGGAGGAAAGGATGGGCAAAGATACAGACACACACCTAGGCCCTAAGTAAGAAACAGCACAGAGCAGAGAAGGGAGAAAGCTGTAAATCTTGACTCCGAAGGTCTTCTCAGCGGAGTAAAAATGATGTCCTCCACAGAGAGGTGGAGGGGAGGCTTGAGAGCCTGAGCAGTTTGAAATGGCTTAGGAGCAGATGTCTTGAGGAATGTGAGGCAAGTTACTGAGATGAATAAAAGGATTGCCAAAATGCAGTTTGGGCCACACAGAGGAGAGTAGCCTAAATGTGTAGTTGATCTGGTTAGCAACTTTCTCCAGGAATGCTTGACAGGCAGTGGGCATCATGTAAGTTTTATTTAGAGGAAAATATAACTAAAGGGGTGTTTCTTCCCTCATTGGGTGTTAGCATAAGTCAAGGGGACAGGGATACTGGGGAAGGCCATGCTGAAGTAGCTGGCCATAGAGGCCAGGCTCGGCATACTAATCCCTCCAGGGGCTGTGTCTCTGCCTTCCTTCTGACTTACCCCTAGCTGCCACAGGAGCCCCTCCCCTAGCATCCTAGGTTCAGCAGAGGCTTTCTGAGTTCATAGCAGGTCCTCTCTTCCCTCTGCTGCTTTACTGACAAGGTTTGCTATTCCTGAATGCCCTTCTGTCTTTCCCTATAGCACCTGATTCTTGTATCTGAATGAGCACTTGCCGTGTGTTCTAATTTTTCTGTTTATTTCCCCATCCCCTCGGTGGACTCTGAGCTTCTCATGACACTGTGTCTTAATCATCCTGTGCCTAACAATAAATGTTTGCTGAATGACTAACTGACTTAATTTCTCCATCCCCTATTCTTCTCTTTTAACTGTAAGGGACTTGAAAAATGCTCCTTGATTGATATTGTTAAATAAGCAGGCATGCATATATAAGAGTATAAGAGAGGTCCCTGTGCCCAAAAAGTCAGGAGTTAGTTGAAGAACTAAAACCTGTTCACAAATAGATGATAGATAGTGGTGAGGGCCATGAAAGACTTAAAAAGAGCATGCTATTGAAGTATGGAGCAAGAAATCACTTTTACTTAGAACAGGGTTCTTAGCCCAGAGCATGGGCTCCAAAAGGCATTTGGGGGAACGGTCTTTGAACTCCCTGGAATTGTAATTAGAAATTTTGTGTATAAGTGCATATGTCCATTTTTTCTGGAGGAGAGTCTGCAGAGGCAAATTCACAAAAGATTACAAAGCCCCAGAGGTTAACCACTGTAAGGGGTTTCTCAAGTGGGTCAGTTCGGTGCGTGAACCGGGTAGCATCTGAAGACTGGGAGTGTCCCTTCATGACATGTCTGTCTCCACAGGTATTTCCTTCGAGCCACCATCAGCCGCCGCCTCAATGATGTTGTCAAAGAGATGGACATTGTAGTTCACACACTCAGCACGTACCCAGAGCTGAACTCCTCCATCAAGATGGAGGTCGGGATTGAGGACTGCCTGCACATCGAGTTTGAGTACAATAAATCCAAGTAAGTGTCTGGGCCCCCACAGCTGTGGAGGAACTCATTTAGGGATATTAAGAGAGGACTCGGTCAGAATGCAAAGCCTGAGCCTCTTGCCTCTGCTGGGTCGTGGTGGCATGCTGTGCATACTTAAACTAAACTATATTAAATTAAGACGGTAAATTTAAGCTAAACATCCTATGCTGTCTTTCAAAATCAAGCTAAAATAACTATAAGGTTATTTGTTTTGGATTCTATGTACAGCTATTTCCTTCTGCTGATGAGAAGAATCTCAGAATACCATTCCAGTATTGTTTGTATCCTACATACTGTATGTCTTGAGAAATCGAAGTGAGGAAGCCGGACACCACCAGAGTCTGCTGCCTCCTCCCTGAGCTGAATGAACTGTGGCCAAGAATGTTTGATGCTTTTTTATAAAGATCATTAGATAATTTTATTTTAACTGGCAAGTTGGGAAGCCACGTGTGTTTTAAACTATGTTGACTGTTAGAACATCAAAATATTTGTGTGTAAATCACAAAACTTGCAGTTCAAAAATGTACCATAAGCGCCTTTCTTTTCAATATAATATATTGCTGAAAATGTTTGAAAATCAAATATGCAGAAGTAAAAGTGTATTCTAGGGGGCTGGCCTGGTGGTACATGCAGCGGTTAACTTCACGTGCTCTGCTTCAGCAGCCTGGGCTTTGCTGGTTTGGATCCCGGGCATGGATCTGTGCACTGCTTATCAAGCCATGCTGTGGCAGGCATCCCACATATAAAAAATAGAGGAAGGTGGGCACGGATGTTAGCTCAGGGCCAATCTTCCTCAGCAAAAAGAGGAAGGTTGGTCGTGGATGTTAGCTCAGGGCTAATCTTCCTCAAAAAAGAAAAAGAAAAAGTATATTCTAGTCACAGAGAGGTGAAAAAAAAAGTCACAGTCTGTAACTAAGCTGCTCACTGTGGAGAGACCCTCCCATCAGACCCACCATCACCAGAGGCTCAGGGGTGTGAGGACCAAGCCAGATGAGTCTCTTGTGAAGGGGCTGAGAACAGGATGTTTTTAAACTAGAATCATTTGTTGCTTCCTAGAACAGGGGTGAGGGAAAGATGTATTTTTTTCCCCTGCCCCCTGGCCTAGAACCAAGTGTCGCCCCCCAGATCGGGGGATGAGCTGGGAGGGAGGGCCACCTGGACCTGGCGGGGCATGCCGAGGAACAGGCTTCTTCCCTTCTCCACAGCCTCAGGGCTCTGTGCACCTTCCTGGAAAGGAGCCAGCAGAAGTGCCTGCCCACCAGCACCCAGCCACCTGGTGAAGGGGTAGCTGGGAGGCAGTTCCCCTTTGTGGGAGCTCAAAATAGCCATCAGTCAGCAGTGTGTTCAAGACCAAATTTAGTACGAGAAAGGCACTTTAGAGAGTCAGTTCCGTGCCCTCAAGGACTGGATACTCCCGACCCTGGCCCTGCACCGGGTGAGAACAAGCGACCTTCTATATGACGTAGCAGAAAGAGCCCGGTGCTCGGAATTGGGTCCTTTTCTGCCACAAACAGGTTGGGCTCAGGTTAGCAGGTACTAAAATGTTTGTACCTTGGGTTTCTTATCTGAAAATGAGGGGCTTGGATCAGGTAAGTGGGTTTCAAACACACACACGGAAAGGGCAATGTGAAAGGAGCTGGGTCATGGCTCTGGGCCCCCCACGAGAGCAGCTCTTTGGTGTTTCTTCCACATTAATGCTTCTGCTGAAGATTTCATTTAGAATAAAGGAATGTTCTATTTATAAAAGTTTGAAAACCCCTGGAATCTGTGATCTCTAAGCATTCCTTCTAAACTGCTGTGAGTGGCCTATACTCTGCTTTTGTGAGTGTTCTTAGGTTATCTGCTTGGAGTCTGCAGTCTTCCCACTTTGATTATAAGCAGAAAGGTGGCATGAAATGGGGGGGGCGGGGACGGACGCATGCCTAGGAATTAAGAACCTGGGTTCACATCCTGTGTCTGCCCCTACTCCAATCCTAGTTAAATTGTTGATCTTCTTCAAACTTCGTTTTCTTCACCTGTAATATAAGGAGGTTAAATTCTACAGTCCCCACCAACACTCGGGTGCTGTGATTCTGAGCTTCAGGTCTGAAGCTCATGCTGTCTGTCTGCCATGCCTCATGCACAGTCATGCACATACAGCCCAGCAGTCCTGTTGACTGGCCCAGAGGAAAGCTCCAAGGGTCAGAAAGGGTTAGGCAGCATGGCTGAATTCATAACGGCGCACACAGCACAAGCCATGTGAGCAGAGCCCGGAGTGAAGGTGCCGATGGAGCATGAGGTGTGCATCTTGCTCTGCTCCTTCTGCCTGGCCTGTCAGGTCCACAGCAGACAAACTGTTTGCTGCGGGCCATTGAGGGTCAGTTCCCAAAAGACATTTTGTGGAGCTCAGAGAGGAAGAGCGAGACCTGGTTCCTGCATTTGTAGGACTGGCCTCTCACATTTTAGGATATCTAAAGAAAACACATACACAAATGCAAAAGGTATGAAAGAAGTGAAAGTAGTAAAGAGGTAGATCAGACGAGTCAGCATGAGTGGGTGATGTAACATGCCGGAAAAACATCCTTTGGGTTGTATATGGAAGAATGGAGGGGACAGAAGTTACTTTGATTCAAGTAAAGAACATACTGGGAAATCATTCTGCAGTGGCAGGGTGGGTGGAGTATGGCTGAGTGTGCACTGCAGCTCCATCTTTAGCGAAGGTGCATAGCAGCGTCTGCTCCCCTGGATCCACAGAGGCTTGTAAATGTGCAAAGGCTCAGCTGCTATGCACACTTCTTATTTTCATTACTTTCTCTTCCCTAGATACCACTTGAAAGATGTCATTGTAGGGAAGATATACTTCCTGCTGGTGAGAATCAAAATCAAGCACATGGAGATAGACATCATCAAACGGGAAACGACAGGCACGGGCCCCAATGTGTACCATGAGAACGACACAATAGCCAAGTATGAGATCATGGATGGAGCGCCCGTAAGAGGTGAGCCGCAGCTACCACAGCCTTCCTCCTAAAGCCTGCACAGGATTTGGGAGGGCTGAGGGATTGTACTGTTAACATAAGATTTCCTATTAACCTATAATTTCTCAGTCTCTAATTGTACACTGTGGGTCCCACCAGGGAAGAAAAGGAGGGCACAGTCTGTGGAACAGCAGGCTCCTACCGCACCTTCAGCCAGGAGAGCTCCACCTGGACCTCGTTTATACACTGAGCTTGCACTAGATGATGGTGTCTCCAGGGTTATGCCTGTTAAAAAACAAAAAAGTGAAAAGTCCTGCTTTAGGAGATTGTGGTTTAAACATTTTATTACTGTATCCCATTGGCATTCTGACATTCTTTGATGCTAGAGAACAAGAGATTAATGCAAAATAGTCATTTTTGTTACTTAGTTCTAGCTCTGGTAATTCCTCTCTGAATTCATTCACCAAGTTTAGATACCATGGGCAGCACTACCAGGTGCTGCAGACAGCACTGGAACCAGACCAGACGAAAGCGGTCCTCTCCCACCCCCACAGAGCTGACACAGCATCTGGGGTGAAGTTGAAAGCTTTGTTATTTGGGTATTCTATGTGATTATTTGCAAGCAGCAATCATTTATGTTCTTCACTGGCTTTGCAGCAATTGATGATAAAGAATGTGGTTTTTCATTTAGAAGTGCTTGGCGATGCCAAGGTTTTATTCAGTTTATTCCCAGCATCTGTTCCATGTTGAAGGACGGGTGTCAAAGATTTAGCAGATCGGAAGACTGGGGACACTGACAGCAGATTATTGGATGTCACCATGCCATGTCCTTGGGAGGATTGAACTGAGCTCTCTTGACTCTCTCTATTTTCCATTTTTTCACCAGCTGTGCATGGAGAGACAGTTTTCCTGTACAAATGAAATGGGGCACTGAGAAATGATACAAAACAGCAGATAATTAAAAGTTCGTTTCTATTTAGCTTTAGACTACATTATAGGTTTGGCCTTTCTCAGTAGAATTACTGCCCTAATTTTGTTCCTCTTCGACCAGGAAAGGCATGATGTTAGAGGTGGAAAGGATCTAAAATATTACGTAGTCTGATCCCATAATTTTCCACATGAGAAAATTAAGGTCCAGAGAAAGCAACAGACTTACTCATAACTCATACAACTGGTTATTGGAGACCTGGGACCAGAAGGAGGATTTCCTGTTTCCCAGACCACTCTCCCACCCTGTGATCCATCTGAGAGTGGAGATGTATTTAGGGGCAAACACTAACTAGCATGGAAGGAAGTGATGTCAAAATAGCTGGGTGACAGGATAGTTAGCTGAGTTTTGACAGTTGACTTTTGAAAACCCAAAAGCCAGACACATTGCATGTCATCAAAAGATGCGTAACAATAACATCCCTGTGCTGTTTGTACTCCCTGGTCTCTGGATTGGGATGGTGAGAGGACATTCAGATGATGCAATAGGATGGGGAATGGAATTGCAGAGCCACGATTTTTGCTTCCGCAAGTCACTGGCAGCAGAATGCAACTTCCCAAAAGGCAGAAGCATTTGCTTGAGTGTTCTGTGTCATGCTCAGCTGGCATCTGTCCCCCGCTGAGATCAGAGAGGGACTTGGTATAGGGGAGAGAGGGTCACTTTGCCCCTCGGTCTGATTCCCGCCTGGCCCCTACAGGAGAGTCCATCCCCATCCGGCTCTTCCTGGCGGGTTACGAGCTCACCCCCACCATGCGGGACATCAACAAGAAGTTCTCCGTGCGCTATTACCTCAACCTGGTGCTGATCGATGAGGAGGAGCGGCGCTACTTCAAACAGCAGGTGAGGCCAGGCACCTCCTCCAGACCTCTAGAGACAGAACAGGAAGGGCACCACCCCTGCGAAGATCAGGCTCCATTTCTGACAGGGTAGGCAGAACGGTACAGGGGAGAGAGCTTATTAGTCTCTGTGCCACTTGTTGGTTTACCAAGAGGTAGAAACTGGATTACCCAGAGTCCCACAGCAGGAATGAGGTCCCCACTTAATGCCTAGAGTCTGCCTTCTCGGGCCCAGCCGCTGCAATCACACTGCCCTTCCAGTCCATGCAATCAAAAGGGGCCCTGGGGACGGGGTATATGGACAGCTGCTGTCTTTGGCGAGAGATAAACAGAGGAGGTTTTTGCCTAAGATTCTCTAGGAGAAAGTTGGAGCCTCTGGGAAGCCCATCCCCATGCCTCCCTCTCTCAATTCTGCAGGAAGTGGTGTTGTGGCGGAAGGGTGACATCGTACGGAAAAGCATGTCCCACCAGGCAGCCATCGCCTCACAGCGCTTCGAGGGCACAACCTCCCTGGGTGAGGTGCGGACCCCCAGCCAGCTGTCTGACAACAGCAGCAGGCAGTAGGCCCCCAGGGCCAGGCAGCGGCTGGGCTTCCACCCCAGCACCCCAATCTATCAAACACCAGCGGCTGGGGGAAGGGGGAGGACGGTGTGATGCTCAGCTGACCCATTTCTTGCAACCTGAAAACAAATCATGGTTTTGACTTAAATTCTTTCTTCTGAAGAACCTAAGGGGCTTGGGTTGGGACACCATCTCCTTGTGATCCTGTGGCTGATGTGGGAATGGGGAGAGGCAGCGTCCTGGAAGCTAGTCTCTCTGGGAAAAAGAGCCTTGTGTTGAGGCCTTTCACACAGGACTGCCTCGGGTCTTACAGGAGAGCAGAGACCAGGCGTTCTTGGCTCCTGGTTCTCCGAGCTGCCTGATACAGGGTCTGAGCTGCCAGTGGGGCCCTGGGTAATCATGTCTTGTCCTCCTCTCTGCTGTCCCTGAGGTAGTGGCCGAGGAATGGGGCCTGCCCTGTCCTAAGTGGCAGGGGGAGACTCAAGCCCGGGAAGCTACCTCTTTGGGAGTCTTGGATGTGGTGCTTTGAAGTTCCCACAAGCCACCTCCTTTCTGGCCTTTCTCTCACTGCTGGGACCCAGGCATAGTCCTTCTCTGTCTTTTGCGAATTCTGGTCAATAACGTCCTGGAACAGAAGCTTGTGCAAGGGGCTTTGGCTGACTGTCCCCTCACCCGTGAGAAATTCTGGGCCCAGTGACACCCAGGGTCAGCGTGACGCACAGATGGCAACAGAGTTGAACACAGGCCAGGCCTGCTGAGGAAGAAGTATGGTAACTGCATGGCACTGTCTGCCTGCCCCATGGGACTCCTCCCCAGCCTGAGGGCTGGGTGGTTCAGGTGTTGCTCCGGGTGCCAGCATCCTAAACAAGGGCATTTGTTTCCTTTAAGAAGAGATCCCATGACAGGGCCTTGATCGCTTTGCTTCCCTAAGAGTGGGTCCTCATCACTCCTTGCTCTCCATTGAATTTCTGGGAATTGGGGCTTACTCTCACACAGTTGGAAGTTTTCTCTTACTATCGCCCAAGCCCCTTCACTACCTGCCTGCCACTTAGAGGAGGGAGATGAGGACCTCAGCAGAAGACTCTACTACACAACTTCAGAATAATTCTGCTTGCCAAATTATGTCTTCATCTTCACCATTGACTGACCAGAGATTAGGACCATTGGTGTTTTTGTTTAAAAACATACAGAAAAACTCTCATGGGTGTTCTTGTCATACTACAGGAGGGAGGGGTTTTCCTCTGTTGTGCTGTGCTCAGGCCTGTCACAGTAAAGGTGTTGACATCCTTTTTCGCCTCATTTGGAAATGATCAAGATTACTCTCCAGTTGGCCTCCCTTCCCTTCCAAGAAAGACCAGGCAGACCCCACTGGCCAATAAGTACAATATTTGGTGGTCTGAGTTCTCTGTAATTTGGAAAGCAGAGGGGTTGGTTCCTGTGTCATCTTTCAGTTAATGTGGGAAACGGGGACTCCTCTTTTCCTCAGAAATCAGTGCAGTCGTGGGCCTTTGACTGAGCAGGGCTCATGGATCAGAACTGAGACTGGAGGGAAAGGCATTTGGGATGACACTTGAGGTCGACTGGGGGCAGCAGAACCAAGGAAGGTAAGGTGGTTTCCCCCATGCTGGACCCCGAGTTCAGGTGTGACAGACAATCCCCTGGGAACAGGATCCCCCATCCCACTGCCTTTGGATTATCACGGTAGGGGCTTACTTGTACAGGGGAGGCAGGTCCTGTGTTCCTGGCCGTGGCCTTGGGAGCATGAGACTAGGCTCTAGGACACCCCCCAGAATAGCTGGTTTCTAACTAGGAAGCATCTGCCAATTCCTCTGCCCCCTAACTGACAACACAAATTCATTTTCCAACTTGCCTAACATCTTAAACCTTTCTTCTGGGAGAACTAGAAGATAGAATCTGCTTTTATTTTCTCAAGAGCTGTGCACAAGTCAGGCCTTCTGTTTTCTCATACTCTGCCCCCATCCTGTACTTCTCTGTCCAACTGTGGAAGTAAGGGGAGGCTCCTGTCCCCCTCCTTTCAAGGTCCACATACCTGGGAGTAGATACGTACTAAACCAAGCAGTGCAACTTGTAATTAAGCAGCTGCAGTGTTTACATGTTTCTTAATGTGTCGTCTTTTCAATGGCTGTATTTTAAAAAAAAAAAAACTCGTTTCAGTTGTCTCTCTGATTAAAGGAAGCCCCTGTGGCTTGGAGGCATTGTGCCCATGGTCCACCAGGTTCTGTGGTTTCTTCTTACAGTGTCCACCTCACACACAGGGGAAGACAGATCCCTACCCTGATCCAACACAGCATCTGCCCTCTCCATGTCCGTGGCCCCAGGGAACAATGATGAGTGAGTGCTTTATTAACACCTGTTTTGGACAAGCACATGGGTGAGAAAAGAATTCCGATTTTATGCCTACCTGGCAACTTGTCTTGAAACTGCTGATGGTTTAAACCCCTGTGGGACCCAGATGACTTCAGGGGCAAGTGAGGAAGGCTGGTGCAGAAAGCCAAGAGTTCGTTGCAGCGGGTGTTATCAGACTGAGCCCTACACCCTGGTGTTTGCTCCGGTGGAGGCCGGGGGTAGAAGTAGCCCTGCATCTGGACGAGGGGCAGGAGGAGCCAGGGGAGCACTCTTGTTACACCCAGTGCTGCTTTAACAGAAAAGCTTTCCAACTTTGATAGTAATGTTTATTGAAAAAAGTACACAAGAACCACCTACGTACACAACCCAAGGCGAACATAATAAGCAAGATCTTCGTGCCTTCTTCTGTCTCATGAAAGCTTGACTACTTTGGAGTAATGTCTTCCCATTCCAGCAACAGTGTCTCAGTTAACTCGGTTCTTCTTCCTCCAGGCTCAAAATGAAGTCAAACTCCTCTACCAAAAAGGGGAAAAAGAGAGGGAAGAATTAGGTCTTGTGTCTCCTCTTGAACAGGGAAGTTATGCGAGGCCTTTCACATGTTACCGATGCAGGTGGTCATGCATTCAGACTATTTACAGACTGTTGTACTATGTGCGGGGCACTGCAGGGTACCGGGCACATAGTAATGGGTAACTCAGAACATATTTCCTCCCTCGTGGATGTTAGAGGGGAGGAGACAGACTCAGAGAGGCTAAATATTGTGCCCCAGCTTAATCAGCTAGTACATGTGAATTCATGGGTCATTCTGGTATGGGTAATAAAGGAAACAGCCTGCTCTTACCTTGGGTCACGGGCTGAATGGAGAGTCTCTGGCGAGTGAAGAGAACCATATTTTTTAAGGGGCCACCAGTGGCTTTGTGAGCTTGGTGATGGGTTTTGAGCTCAGCCAGGGAAATGAAACGCTTCATCATCCGAACAAATTGTACATCCACCTAGGTGACAGGAGTGTCCGGGACAGAAAGACAAGTCCAGCTAGAACACTGTGTTCTAGCTGCTTACAGGAGGCTCCTATGGGCAGGGCTGCCAGTGTTCTGTTCTTAGCTCCCAAGTAAGGTTAACCTCATCTGAGTAAGGGCTGGGCTCCATACCTTGACCTAAAGACACCTCAGACCTTCTTTCTCCCTCTCTGGCCACCCTTTCCCACTCATGAAATAGGAAAAAGTAGTCTTTACCATCGACCATTTGGGGTTGTCTTCTTTGCTGGATGGATCATAATGGGGATTGTTTTTCTCAAACTGTGTATGGTCTGGGTAAGCCTCCTTCACAATCTGAAACCAAAACCAAGTCTCCACTCATTTGCCTGTACAGTCAGCTCCACAGCCAATCTTTAATCCAAGTCCAGCTGTCATTTCTGACCCTGCACATTCGTACCCCATATGCCTTGCTGTAGAGCCAGTAAGGGCTCAGATATCTGGAAATAATACACAGTCTAAGGCAAGCATAGGAAATCAACCCTGTTTTGACAAATGTCTTAAAAGTATGTTCTCCAATCAAATGTTAAAGGTTTTTGGTACCACTGTTTTTCCAGCTGCAGTTAATAATTATATATATCCTGGTAACTGCTGTCTTGGAAGAGCTACCATCAGGCCTGTTTTTGAGTGAAAGACTAGGTGTAGAAGCGGAGGGAAGTCTTTGCCAGTGAGACCTGAAATGAAGACCTGCCCTGTTATAGTCCTTGTCCCACAGGAAGGGGCCAGGAGAGCTCTTCCATATTCCTGTGAGAGCAGGGATGGGGAGGAGGGTACTAGTACTACTTTTTTTTGGGTGAAGATTGGCCCTGAGCTACTATCTGCTGCCAATTTCCCTCTTTTTGCTTGAGGAAGATTGTTGCTGAGCTAACATCTGTGCCAACCTTCCTCTGTTTTGTATGTGGGATGATGCCACAGCATGGCTTGATAAGTGATGTGTGGGTCCATGCCCAGGATCTGAACTGGCAAACCCCAGGCCACCGAAGTGGAACACACAATCCTAACCACTATGCCGCCAGGCTGGCCCAGGAGGGTACCTCTTTTTTGTTACCTATTTAAGCTGTATCCCTTTGTATCTACATGAGTAAGTCTTCCTGCATGGAGAGGGATTCAGACCAAAGCCTAAACAACTCACCTTCATAAGCCCTGCAATGCCTGGCTCCTTGCAGTTGCTGTGGTAGAAGAAGGCTTCCTCCTCCAGCTTCATGGCTCTGAGGAAGTTCCGGGCCTGTCCCAGGGGAGAAGAAACAAGAAACCATCCTTCCCACTGGCTGAAAAATACTAGCGGTTAGCAGAATCAAGTCTGCTTTTACTGGATGAGTTATTCTTTTTATGTAACTTCTCCCAATTCAATTCTTGCCTTTGCCAACATACCCAGACTTGTATCAGGACACTGGCTAGAACACAGGCCATCTGCACACTGCCTGCAGTTAGAGTACAGTATTTTTGAACATGTTCTCAGGTTTGGGTTCTGAGATAAAGCAACGCTGGCCAAGAGGTTTTGCTACCAAATAAGTCAAGAGAAGGAGGCAGGCACTTCTCCTACCCTGGATCTCCGGGTCCTGCTCTTACCTGGTAGTTGCGAACACCATCCCAGCATGCTGTCTGCTTGGGCTGTGCTTTGAGATCTTCAATGCTGAACTAGGTAACAGAGAATAAAGTCATTAAACAATCCTAGGCCAACTGGTCAGAATATATGGAAGCAGACAGTTCCTTCCCCTACACTAAGGGTGCTACTGGCTATCGCGGAAGTATGTCGTTTACGTGGAAGTAGCTCCACAGAGCCACTTCTATTGGGAGAATGGAAGGAAGCCCTGAATTACCTTGTTATCCTTGCTGATTGAGAGGATTAGGTGAATAGATAATCGAGATGAAAGTGTAACCTGCTGGCTGTCTGTATTTCACTTATTAAAACATTACATACTTCTGTAATATTTCTAATTATTCTTTCTCCAAGCATATTAAAACTGGTTTATATTCATTCTCAGAATATATACCAACTTTTGACAGGGAACTACCTAGGAGTACAGCAGGTGGCAAGAGAAATGCAACCTAAGATTGAAATGTGGCCTAGATCAGAGGTTGGCAAACTACAGCCTTCAGGTCAAACCTAACCCCATGCCTGATTTTGTTAATACTTTTATTGAAAGTCATCCATACCATTTTACATATTGTCTATGGCCACTCTCTTGCAACAGCAACTATAAGACTTGAAGACCCAAAATGTTTACTAGCTGGCCCTTTACAGAAAAAGTTCGCTGACCTCTGCCCTAGATAGAGGATTCACAAAACAGATAGTTGATGATGATAAATCCTGCTGATTTTATTCCTTGTTACCTTTTCCCTACCCTTAAGAGATTATTTGGTGATGGAACACTGTGGTGAACAATATTCACTTCTTATTTAAAAAAACAGCTTGAAGGGATTGGACACAGGGGCATGGTCTCACCTTCACGTCTACACCTTTTGCTAGCCGGCTTTCTGGCTCTGACTTCATCAGCCAGTAGCTGCTTAGATTCTTTGCACAATTTTTAGAGGCTGAAGTCTTCTGAGGGCTGGAGTTCTCCACTTTAGCTGACGCCTCACCTGGGTTCTTAGTTTGGGTACGTTTTCCTGCTGGCCCCTCATCTGCAATAGGAGAAGCAACAAGAAGAGAACTGTCATGCTGAGTGAAAACGTTCCATTGTGGGCAGAGCAGATGCTTTGGAGTGGGACGTGGATTCAAATCCTGGATCCATCAGTTACCAGCAGTAGCAGCTTAACTGCTGAACTTCAGTTTCTTATCTATAAAAATGGGGTGAGAATGCCTACCTTACATGATAGTTTCTGGATTATCCATTCAGTGGGAGAAGAATACTTACATGGTTGTGGTAGTTTCTGGATTATCCATTCAGTGGGAGAAGAATACTTACATGGTTGTGGTTTAGGATTAAAGATCCCAGCAGAGTATCTGACATATATTTAGTAGTCAGTAAATGCTGTTTTCTTTTCCTCACTCTCTTCTGTGTCTTTCCTGAGGCTATTCTCTCCAATGAGGAAACTGAGCATCTACTCCATGGACTTATTTTGAATATTAAATAAGATAATACAAACAATGGGCTTAGAAAATGCCTGGCATTATAATAAATGCTCAATAAATATTAGCCATTGTTATCATCATCTCATACTTATTTCCTTCTTGCTCACCGTGCTTTGCCTCCTGCCTCCTTTCTGCTCTTTGAAGGTGCCAAGAGAAGTTGGAAAAAACAGCTCATTCGGGACTTTGTAGACATGGTAAAGACTGGATTTTATCCTAAGAGAGTTGGAGAAATGTGCCTGGAACACAGTAGATACTCAACAGCTAACAGTTGTTAGATTCTTACTCTATGATGGACTCTAAGCTCTGTGTGTTACCCTAACCTTAACTCAGTTAATCTGTATAATTTATGAGTTGTTCTGTTCATCTAGAAAATGTGTCCCAGATTATATATCCAGGAAATGGTAGAAGGACCTGTGTCCCTCTGGTCGGTCTGAATCTACACTTAATGTCTATACTACACAGCCCCTGAATTAAGTCAAAGCTCCTATGTCAGTCATCATTAAATATCATTTATGGATGTCTAATACGCTGAACCTCCCTAGTCTAGTTTCCTAGAGGTCCTTTTGGAGGTAGCAGGCACACTGCAAACACTATGTGTTGTTAAATAACACAATGTGTTGTAGTTAATTTGGAACCCTTGCCATTCTCAAAAGAAGTACTTTAATTGCTTTGTTCCCGCTCTTCATCCACCTAGAATGCTGTTCATCCTCGTGAATATAAAAATGACATGTCCTTTTCTTTAACTGTGGAAAGCTTTCCCATTTTTTAAGACCAGATTCAAATTCCACTTCCTACTCAAGATGGTCCCTGTGATTTCTCGCAGCTGTCACACCTCTAGCATTTCAGCATCCTGGATTCTCACTTAAGGTTCCCCTGAAAGCAGAAGCTATAGTACCACCATTGGTTCTCTGCAGGTGTACAGGTCTATATGATGGTTGCGTCTGCACCGAATATGTACAGATTTGGTTTTTTGTCATTATTCCCTAAACGATGCGGTAAAACAACTATTTACATAGTATTTACATTGTATTCGGTAGTGTAAATAATCTAGAGATGATTTAAAGTATATGGGACAATGTGCCTAGGTTGTAGGCATATACTATGCCATTTTATATTAGGGACTTAAGCTCCCCGGATTTTGGTATCCACCGGGATCCTGGAACCAAGCCCCTACCGATACCAAGGGAAGACTGTCTTCTTGATCTTAGTACATGCCACGCTGTATCACACATATTTTTTGTGGTTATCAAATAGCCATTGCTTGAATGAACAAGAGGCTCTGAGTACAAGCTTGGTGGGAAGAGTAAAGGAGAAGATGGAGGGCGATTAGAGATAACGTAATGAAAAATAATCACAAAGGATTCTCCCTACAAGCAGGGAGCAGAAAGTGAACAATATTCAAGAGACTCCAAGAAATCTTTCCGGAGCTGCCTTTCGCAGCCAGGGTGCAGCTCACCTGGCCCAGCAGCCCCGGGCAGCCTCTTCCGGGGTCTCGGCATCGTCTCCCTGCAGGGGCTGAAGAGCGGAGGATTCTGGAGTCAACCGAGAGATGCAAGAGGCAATTCCGTATCTGCCCCAGAAACCCGCGGGGCAAGGCGGAGATAAGGAGAGGGCGCTTAGAGGGTCCCGGCCCGGAGGGTCTTCAGCGAAGAGCAGAGACAACTGGGCTTGGGCCTTCGAACCCTCTCCTTTATCTCCGCCCCATTTCCACCTCGCGTAACCTGCCCCGACACTCTCCTCGGTTCTTTCCTTGAGCCTGCTCTCACTAGTTCAGCACCCTCTTACTGCGTGGGCTCCACCACTCGGCAGACACGACCCCAACTTACCTCCCGAGGAGCCAGAAGGCCGAGCACTGCGTCATCGTGGCATCTTTAATACGTGTCTCTCGCGTCCCGGCCGTCTCTGGGAGTTGCAGTCCGTGCTGCGTGCGCAGGCCCGTCTGGCCCAGTACCCTGAGGGCCGCGGGATGCACTACAACTCCCAGAGTGCAGTGCGGGGCGAGGGAAGGCGGGTCCTGGGCTGCTGCCTGGAGAGTGTGAGCGCAGCTGTAGTCACGTGCTATCAGGTCCACCCTGGAGCAGGAGCGGCCGCTATGTGGCGGAGGAGCTGCGGGCATCTCGGAGCGCGGCTCTGCTGGCTGCGCGGTGGTCTCCAGTTCCCCGCCAAGCGCCACTGGGGCGTGGTCTCCTGCATCGATCGTAAGGCTCGCCCCGGGGGTGCAGGTGTCCAGGACCCGGGCGGGGACCGAGGTCTCCCCGCCTCAGCGCGCCGTCACCTCCGACCCGGCTACCCCCCGGCCGCTTACTCCGGCCTACCTCCCCTCTCCCGGATCGGCTCCCTCGCCGGCACATCACCCCTGGGCGGGCACCCCGTCCTGTCCACCTGGCTGGCTTCCCCGCCGCCCTCGCTCTCTGGTCTCAGTCCATCTGTCGCGCCCCTGGATTTTGTCTGCTTCTCGGCGTGGATGGGAAACCAGTCTTCTGAAACGTGTGCCTGACCGTCTCCTGGTTCTTCAGCCTTGTCCTCCCTCCTGCCTATCGCACCCTTCTAGTGGAACTTGGAGGTTCTGGTGTAAAACGCTGTTTTCTTACCTCACAGGGCCCTCTGAAGATAAAATGAGATATGAAAATACTTTGCAGCTGTATCGCTTAATCCCTGTTGCTGATGCTATTCGTTAATTGTTCAAATCTTCCTTAAACGCAGTTTATATTATCACCCTCTTGATGACACGTTTCATAAGTCTGCTTATGAGTACGATAACTAAAGGTTACTTCACAACTCTGGGTTACATGCTATTATGATCCCTGCTTTCAAATAAGGAGTGGATGCTCAGGTGCAGAAACTCGTGGGTTTCGTTTTGTTTTAATCATAACGTTGGGTCGTAAAAGTAGTAAGAATGTAAAAAGTGTGGTGCTGGTAGTGATAGATAGAAGCTCCAGGAACTACGGGATTTGTTCACGTATATAAATTTTATAACTTAACACCTATAGCTATAAAACACTTTTATTGTGGAAATTCATGCAGGAAAAATAACTGTTATTGCAAATGGGAAACACTGCCAGGGTTTACAGACCTGACTGTTGTCAGGCACCTGGCATATAATTTGGATGCTTTGGATGTGAGTAACGGGGAGTGTGGGGACATAGGCTGACTAGGGGGTACCCGCCACTTTGTGACTTTCTCAAGTACCTAACCATTTTTTTCTTCTGAAATAATTTCTGATTTATTTTAAATAAATGACACTTTTTAGCAGAAAAAGCTATGAATCGCTTAGCTCAACACCCAGATGTAGAAAGTACCCCAAGTTGTAGAATCCTTCTCAGAGCTCTAAACCCCTTCACGAGGTGCTGCCCCATTCTAGCACTTAGAATTTGGTCAACAAGGTCACCCTTCTCGTGTGGATGCCAAAGCAGATAAGGAGTTGTTCTGGCAACAAATAGATTAAATATGAGTATTTCCAGCAGCTGGTGGTGTAACTTCAGCCAATGAGGTGCTTTTTCACCTTTTTAAAAGAAATTTTAATTTGTAAAATGAAATTCTCCTTTTAATATATCATCAGACGTATTAGAACATCAAATTAAAGGAAGTAATCCAATATTTCTTATTGTTTCATTGCCTATTTTAATGTGAAAAATAACTTTTAAGAAAATTATGACTTTTATGTTTTATTTGTTATGTGTTACATATATTTACTGTGTACACTTTCCTCATTTTACAGATGAGGACATTTCTTCAGTGTCTAGTGCAACCTCCTCACTTTACAGTGGCATCACTGAGGGTTAGAGAGGAACCTGACTTACTGAAAGTTGTGCACTTGACAATTTCAGAAGCAGAGCTCGGTGGCCAGATTCTGTGTCCAGTGCCCTTTCACTACGCTTTGCTGCAACTCCCCAAACATTCCTTGCGCGCAAGTCTCAATTAGCACTATTGGTATTCCAGTTAGGTTTCTACTTTGGAGACATTCAAAGATTCTTATATTATTTAGAATTTTTTTGTTTTTTGGCCTCTTGCTTACACTTGAGTTGCTTTACAGTAAAGCCTTTCCTCATTTAATTTGGGCCCTTTTTCTGTTTACCTTTACCATTTTGGTGTGTATCTGTGTTGGCTTCTTGAACTCTGCCGGGAACTCCAGCAAAGTTCCTGAGGCCCAGCTTTTTGTTTTTCGTTTGTGATAGTGTATATTTTCTGGGAACTTAGGCATTTTTACTTAGTCACTATGCTTTCTTGTGTATAATTTACTTTTTACCTTTCCATTTCCACTTTTTTTTCTCCAAGCCATGCTTTCCTTTTGTTAGCATTTCCTTTTCTAAAAGTGACTATTTGTTATCTATCTTTAAAAAATGTGTAATTATGTTGTATTTTCTTGTACATATGATTTGCATCCAGTTATTCCTGTTATTTATTTAGGATGCAATTCTAATCTATTTCTTAAACCTTTTGTTCCCTGAACTGTTTGTTTTAGAAGGTAGCCATTTACTCTCTCAAATAATGCTAACTGTAACCATTTATTGAGCTTTTGTTGGGGTTGAAGTTCTGAAGCGCTTCTTTTTATACAGCAAGATGTTTCTGTTATTACCATTTATGTCCTCCTCTGTGTAAATGGACCATATTCATTCTTGTAACTCCAGCGCTGCTCCATAGTAGGCAGTCAATAAATATTAGTTTGTGAATGATCTTTGACCTTTGATCTACAGGAGCATTTCTGCAAGATTCTGCAAATAAATAACCTGACTGCCAGTCAGGAAACCATGAACTGTTTATTCCTAACCGTATTTCTGAGAATAACACCCAATGTAGATTTCTGTCCTGCGCTTCTCAAAGTAGCCTAATCTTAATCCCCTCCACTATTCATTTCTGAGTTTCCCATTGTAGTGAGAGTCCTGATACAGAGAGAATGCTTTCTCCTGGCTCACACAGCCGATCATTACTGATGCCCTGGTCTGCCCAGAGAAGCAGACTCTGCCACCTGCACTGGTTCTCTGTCGGAAGGATTGTGCATTGCTGTTAGGCCCTGGAATAAGTTACTGTCGAGTGTCGCTCCATAGTCTTCCTTTATGCTCCTTAGCATCAGCCCATAATGACCAGATTTTAGCACTGAGTTAGAAGGTACGACAGAGCCCTCTCTTCCTCCTTTCCCCTTGCATTTTTACAGCCCCCACGCACCTCATGGCTTCCCTGTGCCTCCAGGTATAGGCAGGCATCCCTTTACTTTTTTCTTAGCACACCTGAGGCAGGAGGTCCTTTCAAAATGGCAGTATTAAGAGACAATAAAAGAGGAATAAATGTAAACAATTTAAGTCTGACTCACCCTGGGCAGGTTGTTGATCCTGCTGTGGTGTACTGGCTGCCAGTCTTTTGTAAGATGTTTAAGCTTCTAGAGAAACTTCTCCCCTTGAAGCTCCCCTCCTTGCCTGTTGTTATCAGTCAATCAATTCATTGTCCCTAGACCTTAAGTGTCTTAGACCTAGAAGTGAATAAATTACTCAGAGTCAGCAGTGATAGTTTGGATAGAAAATGTTCTAAAAATTCTGAGTCATTGGATGAAAACAGGTTTAGCAAGGGCTTAATCATGTTTTCAGCACTAGAAGACTGTCTTTAATCATCAGTATTATCAATGAATGTCTGAGGGCTGCCAAATGCATGGCCTTCTTATAGGATCTTTTCCTTAATTTGGAAGGTAAGCCGAAGTATACGTATCTTCCTTTCTCAGTTGATCTTTTAAAATGAATATGTTGATGGTGATAGACAGCTATAGACAGATATACAAAATAGGACAGGTTTTTCCAGGATACCAATACAGAAAAGGTAGGACATCCTAAAGGAAAGACATTTTCACCATAATTTGAGGGTCAATCTCTGTTTATTATTTTTTAATGTGGATTTACAAGGAGGAAGAGATAAAGAAGAGTATTGAAAGAATAAGTAAATAGGAGGTAAATGAAGTCAGTGGATCCACTTGGGAGGGAAGGAGGAAGGAAAAAGGTAATGATATATCAGAGAAACTGATTAATGGTGGGTGATGCCATTCTCTGGATGTTAAAGGTGTACTGTGTATGGGAAATGCTATAGTAGATCCACTGTCCTGGCTTCATGATGCTTGCTGTTTGGGGTATTCTTCCCTAACCTCTGTCCTGGAACTGACTGTATGAATCTTGCCCGTAGCTTCCATGGGACTAAATGAAGAACAGAAAGAATTTCAGAAAGTGGCCTTTGACTTTGCCGCCCAGGAGATGGCTCCAAATATGGCGGAGTGGGACCAGAAGGTAGGAGTTTTCCTTGTGGATAGATGGGCCAACGAATGCATCGTGAAGTGAGCCTTATCTTCATCTCCTTATAATCCTAGTGCTTACTTTCCAGTTACAACTCCTACTGCAAACGAGAATATTATAATGGTGCGATTCTTTTCCTAAATTATTTCCTCATCATCTCATAAATAGCATTTTTTAAAATTGTACAAAGATTTGGACACTTAAAACCAAGGTAGTTCTATTGATAATAAAGAGAAACTTTAATGCTAGAAAACCAGTCCTTACAGAATGCGTTTTAAGTGATACCACTGGATAGATGACAAATAGGCGTTTTAAGTTAAGAAAATTCCTACACTCTCCCAAATGCAAACACCTTAATCCCTCCTTGTACCTTCTAAAGAAAAGTCCATCTGTGACTCACTTACTGGTAACCCTGCTCTCTTTTGTACATAGGAGCTGTTCCCAGTGGATGTGATGCGGAAGGCAGCCCAGCTAGGCTTTGGGGGGATCTACGTGCAAACAGATGTAGGTGGGTCTGGACTGTCACGGCTTGATACTGCTGTCATCTTTGAAGCCTTGGCCACTGGGTGCACCAGCACCACAGCCTACATAAGCATTCACAAGTGAGTAGCCAAGGTTGAAAAAACAATGAAGTGTTCACATGGGTTGACGGAAATTTCAGATGAATAAAGAAAAGATTTTCCTTTCAAGGTGGATCACTCTTGAAGAACTAGACTGTTAAAAGTTCATACTAGGTCTGCTGCTGCTTATTGGACTTGAGGCTGTCGTCTTGTATGTTGCTTAGAGAATCAGGTCTGCCAGCCTTCTCCCAAATCCTAGAATGAGCTGGCACCAAACAGACTTCTCCAGTAGAGTGGTCAGGGCCCTCTTCCCCTTTTCCTCAACTCAAAGATGGAACCCCCAGGAATTTGGGAATGTACGTGTAACTCCCTGAGTTTTAGGGAGCTCAGTTAACCTAACTAGAAATAGTATGAACACCAAGTGAGAAATGCCTTGGCCCTGGTTGTCTTTGGGTAGATGTGTTCCAGGAGTATGTGTTAATCCAGGCCTTTCTTTTAAGGTGGAATCTTCTCAGTTGTGACTTTTCCTCCTTTGTCCCCTCCTTTGTCCTCTTTCTCCATCCCCTCCCCCTCAAATTTCTTTTTCTTTTCCATCTTTGTCTCTGTCATTGTCTTTTCTTCTCGGTGTACCTGTCAGTATGTGTGCCTGGATCATTGATACCTTTGGAAATGAAGAACAAAGGCACAAATTTTGCCCACCACTCTGTACCATGGAGAAGTTTGCTTCCTACTGCCTCACTGAACCAGGTGGGTTTGCCATGCTGCAAGTGAGATCACTGAGCACTCCTTAATCCTTTGACACATGTAACCAATGTTTACTGAGAAGTTTGGTCACAGAGTAACAGATTCCCAGGACCTGATATAATACACTAAGAGGCCTCCAGGGCAGAGTCCAGGCTGCAGATCAGCCTTCCTTGTCGGAAGCCTCCCACAAGCTAGTGAGATGACAGATGGGAGATGGTCACATCGCTGTATGCAGTTTTCACCAAGTACAGAGAGTTCTTTTGGCTGTCTGAATTTTAAAGTATCAAACTCTGAGCTGTTTGTTATAAGGGAAGATTTCCTAGGAGAAGGAATCCGGGGCTCCCTTAACTTCGCTGACTTCCTCCCTCCCTCTGTCTGCTTCCTCTGTGATCCCTGCCTTAGGAAGTGGGAGTGATGCTGCCTCCCTTTTGACTTCAGCTAAACGACAAGGAGATCATTACGTCCTCAATGGCTCCAAGGTACAGCATGTTCTCTTCCCAGGACAAGTTAGAGGTTGTTCCCAATTCTGTTGATGTTGCCTGGATCCTTGCCATCTGTGAGTTAATGTTCCCATCCAGTTTGTACATCTTGGGAAGAGAATCTCTGTCCCACTTTGTTTACCTTGACTGTTTCTGTCTCTTCTGGTTTGATTCCAGATGAGTTCCTTCACTTTTGTCTGTCCTTTCACAGTCTCGTCAGCTAGCTTCCTGGTTCCCCAGTCAGTGTAGGTTCTTTTTACCACCACCACCCCTCCTTAGTTTCTCTGTCCCATTAGGTCTCTTAGTGTCCTGTGGTCGAGAGAACCTCAGTTGTCTTCCCCGATGTTAGGCTTAGAGACTCAACGTGCTCTCTGATCTCTGGGCACCTCTCAACCCCATAGGCCTTCATCAGTGGTGCTGGTGAATCAGACGTCTATGTAGTCATGTGCCGAACAGGAGAACCAGGCCCCAAAGGCATCTCGTGCATAGTTGTTGAAAAGGGGACCCCTGGCCTCAGCTTTGGCAAGAAGGAAAAAAAGGTGAGTGGCTGTGGGACAGGAAGCAATTCTGGCCACCTGCTCTATTTTAGGAAAGAGGTTCAAATACTTGGTAGCTTACCGTGGAGGCAGTTTTTCTATTAGGATTTTGGCAGGAACACGTTAGAGTAGAATAGGGCATTGTTAAGAAACACTAGGCCACTGGCAAAAGTGACAGTTTGCTAATAAGTTCCATTAGCTGGCTGTTGTTTGAGTGTGAGAGATTTCTCTGTCATCGTTCCTGCCTTCACTTTTGGCCTGTAGTTTTTATCCAGCTTCTGTCATTGGTGCACTCTGTTATCCCAGGAAGAAATAGAAGATCTGGTGTTGACTAGATGTCTCAGGAATGAAAAGTGTATCGGCCACTTTTCTTCTTTAAATAAAAATAAAGTAAAACTTGTTGGAGATGATTGTGGGTTTTTCAGTAATGTGAAAGGGAGAGTATTTCCATAGGTGCCTTGAGAAGACATTTCTAGGATTAGGAAATCCCGTAGCCTGAAGGGAGGGTGGGGGGTGGGCACAAAGGGTGAAGTGGTGCACCTACAACACGACTGACAAACAATAATGCACAACTGAAGTTTCACAAGGTTGTAAACTATCATAACCTCAATAAAAAGTTAAAAAAAAATAAAGAAATCCTGTAGCCAGGCCATGAACCATAGAACTGTACTCATGTAACTATAGCTAGTGATAAAGGTGAGACCTGTTCAGATTTCTTAGGCCAGGTGACCAGAACAGTCTTCTGCCTCCGTATGTACTGTTACAGTTGGAATTTATGGGGAGAAGTCAGGTAACAAAATGACCCCTAAATATACTTCTCCTCTCATAGCTCCTATGATTTCCATATTTCCCTTCATGACCCTTCCTCATGCTTTATAACTGCCAAGCAGTTGGGAGTTTTAGTGCCCTTCTCTTTTATAGCATAGCAGGTGTTTACTAGATACCTACTGTGTGCAAAGCCTGATGCTAGCTCCTGGGGGCAGGGATACAAAAGTCCCTCCTAGCCTTGTTTGGGATTATAAGACATGTACTGTCTTATCTATGTAGTATATATGAGCTACATATATGCTCTATAAGACATGTAGCTGTAGGATTTCTTATCCTAGCAATGTGTGTTTTGGGTTATAAGACACAAACTGTCTTGTGTAGTCTGACGCGTAATTCTACAGGATCAAGTTATACTGATTCAGGTGTTTGTGCTTCTAAAGATAGTGATTGTTTCAACACACATAGTAGTATCCACCTCAGTATTTGTGGTATCTGTTGACAGAATACCAGAGCTACCAGGTGTAGTGCCTGGAGAAAAATTGCAAATAAGTTCCATAAGTGTATCTTTTTATCCCTTCGTTTTCCATTTCTCTCCTCTCACTTTTAAGCATATTTTTTTCTTTCATTCCTTTTTTCATTTATTTGTTTCCAACTATTAGTTCTGCTTTATATATATATATGTGTGTGTATTTTGGGGTTTTTTCTTGGTGAGGAAGATTGACCCTGAGCTAACATCTGTGCCAGTCTTCCTCTGTTTTGTATGTGGGATGCTGCCACAGCAGGGCTTGATGAGTGGTGCATAGGCCTGCAGTGGGGATCTGAACCTGTGAACCCTGGGCTGCCGAAGCAGAGCACACGAACTTAACCACCATGCCACTGGGCCGGCCCCTGCTTTACATATTTTTTAATGTAGGAGAAATTTGGAAGGATGGCTCTTTATTCATTCAACAGCTAGCAAGTGCCCTCTCTGTACAGGCCCTCTTCTGAGGAGTAGGGATAGAGCAGCAAACAGGACAGACACGCTCTGCCCTTGTGGAACTGGCATTTTAGTAAGCAGGGACAGACAACAGACATAAGCATAAACAAGGTACCTTCCATTATTGTTCACTGCTAAGAAGGAAATAAAACATGATGGTAGGACACTGATTGGGGAGAGCTTCTTTAGATAGGGATGGACTCTCTGAGGTCATGACATATGAGATGAGATCTGAAGTATTAGAAGGAGCCAACTGTGAGAAGAATTCTGGACAGAGACAACAGTAGATACAGAGGGCCTGAGATGAGAATAAGATTAGCCTATTTGAGGAACCAAAGAAAAGTTGAGTATGGCCCAAGGGTAGGGAGCAAAGAAGGGGATGGTGTGGGGTGAAATTGGAGAGGCAGGCAGGGCCTTGTAGGCCGAGGTGAGGAGGCACCCACTGATCCCCATGGTTGATGTGGCTGTTGTAGTGACCTGAACACCTGGCCTTTGTCTCTCCCTGCTCCATGGTGATTTATCCTGCAAGCATATTGTTGCACCACATGCCCAGCTGGGTGAGCAGTGTGGCATAAGTTGCCCAGAGACTGCAGAAAAGACCCAGAGACAGCGAACGAGCCATACAGGGAAGGTCCATTGGCAGCCAGCTGGATGGCAGCATGTGCCCACTACCACCCCCTGAGAGAAGCTAGCTTAAGGCAGAGGGACAAAGGCTCTGTGCTTGCCAAGGGGGATTGTCCCTGTATGAACTGCATGCCAAGGACCAGAGCCCTCCCGGAGGGCCTCCACATTCCCTCAGACCACGAGGGTCTCTGTGGTAACCCTCCCATGAGAAAGCAGCTGGGTTGGCCAAGCCCAGGACTGCTGTCATCGTGAGTGCTGGTGCGCAGCCCAGACAGGGGTCTTCAAGGACGCATAGCTTAAAGGGCACGTAGGCTAGTGCCCCCACACATGTGCTTTTACTTGGCATATTTAACACATTATACAGCTGAGAGCTTTAAGCCACCAGTTTTGCATCAACTTTGTGGGAAGGTGATGAGTATTTGCTTTATCTTGGATTTAATTGTTAAAAGACTTTCTGTGGAAGAATGAAGTAGGAAGGGTAGCAGTGATGACTCTTTGAAGGGAGTGTGAAGATAATATGTGAAACAGAAGATAAGACAGATAATAGGCGCAGGGGTGCACGGCCTTCAGAAAGGGAGAGGGCCACGTGTTCACACTGCCTGCAGCTGCCCAGGGGCTCTGGTAGGGTTAGGAAAGGAATCCTCTGGTAGGTTAGGAAAGGGAAGAAGGTAGATGTTTCTACAGTAAGGGTTAGAAGTTGAGGTGGTAGCTTTTTGTATTTGGTTTTTTATAATTAGATATTGTTAAGGTCAGAGCTTTCTGTTCCAATCTTGCTTCCAGGTGTTTATGTTCTTCTTGGGGAGATAAGTTCACAGGTAAGCACCATACAGGCCAGTATCGGAAGGTTTCAGACTTGTGGTAGAGATTATGGGAGCCTAGAAGAGAATGAGATCAGAGTTGGCTCACATGACTAGGGAGGCCTCAGGAGGCTTTCTTTAAGCTAGACCTTGATGGAGGTTGGAGATGGAGGGTATTCCCAGTGGAGGGAGCAGAATAAGCAAAAGTATGGGTTTAAAAAAGCCAGCTGCACAGTGTGCAGACAGTCTCACTGGAGTTGAGAATACGTATAGGTGACTGACATGAGAGAAGCCTGGGAAAGGAGGATTGGGCCAGATTCTAGAAGACCTTAAATTAAAGGCTAAGGAATAAAATTTATCTTATCAACAAAAGGGAGCTATTGAATGTTCTTAAAGGAAATGATGGTGATGTGAAGGTGTAGTGTTTTTAGAGCTCTAAGGGAATTGGGAGATTTTATATAGTCTTGTGGTTTTCAAAATCTGCCTCACCACGCCTTAAAGTTCTTTGAAGCCTTGGAGTGCCTGGAAGGAGAGATGAAAGGGATCAAGTAGTAGGGCTTAATCTATTGATATATGAAATATCTGAGTAAGGTTTTATTTGAGGAAAGTGGTTTTGCTGGCTTTCTAGTCCAGCTGCCTTATATAAAGGGAAACCGAGGCCACAAAGAAGCCAGCTGACTTATCCAAAGATGCAGAATACAGGTTGCATGACACAGACTGCATCTTAGATATTCAAAATGTTCTCTGGGCTTCTGACTGACGTATTCAGGGGTGTCTTGGTCAGTCAGCTCACTGGGAAAAACAGAAACCAAAAATTCATTTGTAATGTTTGCCAATTTCTGTAGTATAAATACTCCCACAGGGCCCGCCTGGTGGCACAGTGGTTAAGTTCGCACATTTCACTTTGGCAGCCCAGAGTTCACCGGTTCGGATCCCGGGTGCAGCCATGGCACCACTTGTCAAGCCATGCTGTGGTAGGCATCCCACATATAAAGTAGAGGAAGATGCACACGGATGTTAGCTCAGGGCCAGTCTTCCTCAGCAAAAAGAGGAGGATTGGCAGCAGATGTTCGCTCAGGGCTAATCTTCCTCAAAAAAAAAAAGAAAAGAAAAAAAATACTCCCACCATAGCTGATTTCAAGCTACTGAAGAAAAGATGTGCATAATTGGCTCTTGCGAGCTGGTGCCAGCACATTACTGGGTCTCTCTGCAACGAAATGCTTGACTGGGTGTTGCCAGCACAGTGAGTGTTGTTCCTCTCACCACATGAGAACGTCCTAGAGAACACTAAGCTTTTAAAAGGAGAAGTGCAGCTATTGTTAATAGTAATGTTTATATTGTCTTTATATCTAAGGACAGATAATCCAAATAATCCTTAGGTTATCTTATGTTTTTTTTAAAAGAGTATACTCATAGAGGCACCAAAAATGAGGAGAGTTCTGCCCCATTTCTAAAAGAAATTGTGAGAAATATTTGTGGATGGGCTCATCTGGTAGAGTAGATATTAGAAAGTAGATACTCTTAATATGTTAAAAAATGTTTAGCTGAAAAAAACAATTCATGAGAGTCGATAGGTGTTTAAGTCTGAACTTTTTATTTTCCCTCATTTTAAGTTCTCAAGGGTCTAAGTCCCAGGATAATGGACCATACTTCACAGGCTTTCATCAGCAGAGAACACTGCCCTCAGTGCTGAATTGGTGGGCAGCCATACAGTGCCTGATTTTTGCCAGGTGGGGTGGAATTCACAGCCAACCCGAGCCGTGATCTTTGAAGACTGTGCTGTCCCCGTGGCCAACAGAATTGGGGATGAGGGGCAGGGCTTCCTCATTGCCATGAAAGGACTGAACGGAGGGAGGATCAATGTCGGTGAGAACACCAAAGGATGGGCAGGGAGGTGCCGGGCGGGGGTAGCAGCACTGTCCTTCTGGCTCAGCTGAAGTGTTGACACTCTTGCTCTCCAGCCTCCTGCTCTCTGGGGGCCGCTTATGCTTCAGTCGTCCTCACGCGAGACCACCTCAACGTTCGCAAGCAGTTTGGAGAGCCTCTGGCCAATAAACAGGTAACTGCCCAGGTGTCTCTGTGTTGCTTTGTGCTCTGCACGAGACCTGCTCTGGCCCACACTCTCTAGGAGAGGGAGGCCGTGATGCCCCACGTGGACGTCTGCCCCAACACTGGCCAGAACTTGGGCTCTAGTTCTGTCAATAGTCTTTTTAAGGAGGTAACAATATTGAAGTGCAGGGCAGGTGGCATGGGCTTAGAACTTAGTAAGGCGGTACAGTTTGTCTAGAAGAGGCAGGAGCCTTTGAAGCTTGGGGTCACCTAGAAAAGGAACCTCATTTGGAGACATGTTATGGAGGGCCCCAGATCAGGTGCTGGTCTAAGCCTGCCTGTCTAGTGTGGTTCTCTTCTCCCCTATTGCTGCAGTACCTGCAGTTCAAACTGGCTGATATGGCAACGAGGCTGGTGGCCTCCCGGCTGATGATCCGCAGTGCAGCAGTGGCTCTGCAGGAGGAGAGGGAAGATGCAGTGGCCCTCTGTTCCATGGCCAAGCTCTTCGCTACAGATGAATGCTTTGCTGTAAGTGATGATGCCCTCTGGTTCTCCTGGGTGCCAGGGAGCAGCCTCTAGGCCCAAGGATGTTGAGAGCCCATAAGTCAGCTCCTGGCATGCTACAGGGATTGCCTTGGGGCTTGAGGATATAAGTTAACTGCTGAGAGGTCTGCACGGGAGCCTCAGAGCTGGCCCTTACCCCACTCTCTGCCGTGCACACTTCATGCTGTCACTGTCGTTTGGCTGTGCTCTAGATGAGACGCTGCCTTTGGAAGAAGGTTCAGAGCGGCCCAGTGCCGCTTGCTCAAATGTAGCTCTCTGCGGTGTTTAAAACGTCGGGGGTAAAGCCATTTCCATATTGAGACTGTGTTGCCACCAGATGGCACCTTAGCTTCATATAGTCCCAGCAAGGGCGGGCAGCTTCTCCCTGCAGATAATAGCAAGAAAGACAGAGTTCTCTTGGTTGCCCGTGTGTGCGGCACTGGCAGGGCCAGTAGGTGAACCTCCCTTGTTATCGCTGACCACACAGAGTGCAGACCTGCTCTTGGGGCCGGGCTGCTTCTTGTAGTTTCTTCTTCCTTGTCTTAGTTTGCAGCAGGCTGCCAGATGCGGGGCTGGAGTGCAAGGAGAAGCCGTGTGTGCCATGGTCTTCCTGAAGTCACAGCTGTCTAATCCCCGTCTCCCTGCAGATCTGCAACCAGGCTTTACAGATGCACGGAGGCTACGGCTACCTGAAGGACTATGCCATCCAGCAGTATGTGCGGGACTCCCGGGTGCACCAGATCCTCGAAGGTACGAATGACCAGAACTGCTGGCTCTTCTTTTCAGAACGGTTACAGGATCACCACTTTGCCCAGCCTGTCTGTCTCCATGCTGACTGGTTCTCAGGGTTCCATCAGGCCCTGTCTGTCTTTCCACTTCCTCCTTCCTTCTTCCTCTGGAGCCTGCTCTGGAAGTGCCTGCTAGGTGCTGTACAGAGAGCATTAGCCGGGGGTCAGGAGGCTCTGTTTTGTCACCATGTAAGTCATTGAATCCCTCCATTTCTGCTCTTTTTCTTTGTCAATATTAGAGAAGGCTCAAACTGAGATGATATATGAGAAAACATTTTGAAAACTACAAACTATTCTTTACTTTTTTAAAGTACTTGGTCCTCAGGGATCCCAGAACTTGCATATAGTAATTTCCAGGGCAAATGTGAGCCAGATTGATCACCAGCAGCCTCTGTAAATTGATTGTCAACCGGATGGTCCAAAAGATGTCTCTGTCAATATTGCTAATGGATTTTTCAGTAAAATAAGTCCTCAGTATATAGGCATCTTCTTGGCAATCATAGGCTCTTGGGCTGGGAAATATGAAGCTGTTGGAGTTAGGCTCAGAGCATGGCCTCTCCTCTCTCCACACAAGTGCATAAGTCTTGACATTGCATGACTCCTGTCCCACTTACTGTAGGCAGCTGGGCGTGTTTCACTGTAGGAAAAGCAGATGGGGCAAGGCTTGTCTGTGACTTTCAGTGAAGTAACGTGGGGCTTCTTTCATGGGAGTGTGGGAGACCCCTGTGGGCATTGGCCTCCCTGCCGCTTTCAAAGTGTCCTTCTCAAGCCTGAGCAGGCGTCGGGGTCACCTGAAGGACTTGTGAGAACAGATTGCTGGGCCCTCCCCAGAGTTTCTGACTCAGTGGGTCTCAGGTGGGCCTGAGAATTTGCATCTCTAACAAGTTTTCAAGTGAGGCTGCTGTTGCGTGTAGGGAACCACACTCTGAGGCCCACTGCTCTGGTGTCATGTCTGTTACGTCCAAATCACAGGCTTCTAAAGGTCCGAGTCTGCTTCCTGCTGCACACCCATCCCTGACGTGTGTTTGTGAGCTCAGTGACTGGGCTCAGGCTAAGTTCCCCAAACATTCCTTCTGTTACTCCTGCAGTTACTTCTTCACCCAGCGTTTAGGAATGCAGGAAACGTCACCTGCGTTCTGTCTATTGACCTTGTTAGAGTAAATGGGAGAAGCCAGATACATTTATTTCAGGCCACACCGTCATCCACCTATAGAAAACTTTGGTCACTGGTCTTTATCACTTTGTTTCCTCATGGACTTTGTTACTGGATAAATCTGAGATTTTAGATTTGACTTGGAGACGTGTGATTGCTCATTCCTCATGGAGGTACGTATTTCTAATTGCATTGAAGGCCAGTGCAAAAATGAAGCAAGCAATTGACCCTTCCTTTCAGGGAAAATGTTTTTTGTTTGTTTTAAAAGAATTCAGATTCTTATTATCAAAGAAATTGGTATATATATATTGTTGAAACATATATAGGAAAAGAAAAAAAAACATGTTTCTACATCCAGAATTAATATTTCAGACTTCTTTTATATTTAAGTTCAAAATATCTCCTTTTGGACTTTTCCTATGCTTTTGTAGGTACTTTTTAAAAAATAGAATTATACTATATATACTACTTTATTTTTGCCTTTTTTTTTTTTAACCTTTTTTCAAAAAGTGCATTTATTCCTCACTTCCTGACGTTTTTCTGTACTTTGGAAAGAAGTCTGTGATAATCCTGTCCCTCGCAGGGATAAAAGCTGTGGTGGTAGTTTACATCCACAACTGCTCTGAACTAGGCTTGGAGCATGCTGGTCAGAGCTTCACTGAGCTCTCAGACTTTGCTGCTACTAAACCCTTCATTCTTTCTCCCCGTTGCAGGTAGCAATGAAGTGATGAGGATGCTGATCTCTCGAAGCCTGCTTCAGCAGTAGCACCCAGACTTGATGTTCTCTGGTGATGTTTAATGTGCAACTCAAATCAGTATTGAGTGGTTCCCCGTGGAGCATTCTGTTACAGATGAGATGTAGGTTAGAGCAAACGGCCGAGCTCTTCCAGGAGGACTCTTCCCTCTGTGTGCTGGCAGCAGGGTCCTCGCAGAACTAGAGGAGATGCCCTTATTGGGAATGTCACAAGAAGGCGGACTACCTTGTTTTCCAAATGCAGAAAGGTGACCAAAGAAGATTCGCCGCCCGACCAGAATCCTCTCTTGGATTCACATTGTCTTGATCTTTCTGCGTTTTGCTGGTTACCCGAATTTCCCTTCCAGGAATCTGGGCATTTGCATTGAGAGTTTTTCCTTAGTATAAAGCAGAGGTGTGTGGGGAAGGAGCAATGGAGAGAAAATGTCCTTCTGTCTTTTTCCATCCTCTGAACCTCAGCCAGAGATGCAGAAGGTTCTGTGTGTCACAGTCCTCTGGATATAAATCATGATCAGGTGAGTATTTGGGACACTCTCCCCTTAAGCTGCGAGTTAGAGGCATCTGCACCTTTGGACCAGCTAAACATCAGAGGCTGAGACTGTTCGGAGCTTTGCATATTTGTGCTGTTTTCTTTTGGCACCCATGTGATCCAGGAATGGTATTCAAATTTTCTGTAACCCTTCCTGATAAGTACTTTGAGTATATTTTTTTCTGAGTTTTTGTTTTCTTTTTTGAATGTTTTTAATCATTACATTGATAAATAAAATTGCCTTTCTCTGTACTGTCTCCAGTTCTACTAAAGTTGCTTTTTGTTTGATCTTTCTAACAAAGCCTTTATCACTTTTTTTAAATTTTATTATATTTAATTAAACATTTAACTGGATTTTGGAATAATATTTAAAAGTTTCTCCTTAACCAAACTGTCTTTTAAAAAGCAGGCCCCTTACAACATCCGCAAGTCAATCAACGTGATACACTACATCAACAAAATGAAAAACAAAACCACATGATCATCTCAATAGATGCAGAGAAAGCATTCGACAAGATCCAACACCCATTTATGATAAAAACCCTCAGTAAAATGGGTATAGAAGGAAAGTGCCTCAACATAATAAAGGCCATATATGACAGACCCACAGCCAACATCATACTCAATGGACAAAAACTGAAAGCCATCCCTCTGAGGACAGGAACAAGACAAGGGTGCCCACTTTCACCACTCCTATTCAACATAGTACTGGAGGTGCTGGCCAGAGCAATTCGGCAGGAAAAAGAAATAAAAGGAATCCAAATAGGTAACGAAGAAGTAAAACTCTCGCTGTTTGCAGACGACATGATCTTATATATAGAAAACCCCAAAGAATCCACAGAAAAACTATTAGAAATAATCAACAACTACGGCAAAGTAGCAGGGTATAAAATTAACGTGCTTAAATCAGTAGCATTTCTATACACTAACAATCAACTAACAGAAAAAGAACTCAAGAACTCAATCCCATTCACAATCGCAACGAAAAGAATAAAATACCTTGGGATAAACTTAACCAAGGAAGTGAAGGATCTATACAATGAAAACTACAAGACTTTCTTGAAAGAAATTGGCGATGACATAAAGAGATGGAAAGACATTCCTTGCACATGGATTGGAAGAATAAACATAGTTAAAATGTCCATACTACCTAAAGCAATCTACAGATTCAATGCTATCCCAATCAGAATCCCAAGAACATTCTTCACAGAAATTGAACAAACAATCCTAAAATTCATACGGGGCAACAAAAGACCGCGAATTGCTAAAGCAATCCTGAGCAAGAAAAACAAAGCCGGCGGAATCACAATCCCCGATTTCAAAACATACTACAAAGCTACAGTGATCAAAACAGCATGGTACTGGTACATAAACAGGTCCACAGATCAATGAAACAGAATTGAAAGCCCAGAGATAAAACCACACATCTATGGACAGCTAATCTTCGACAAAGGAGCAGAGGGCCTACAATGGAGAAAAGAAAGTCTCTTCAACAAATGGTGCTGGGAAAACTGGACAGCCACATGCAAAAGATTGAAAATTGACCATTCTTTTTCACCACACACCAAAATAAACTCAAAATGGATCAAAGACCTAAAGATTAGGCCTGAGACAATAAGTCTTTTGGAAAAGAATATAGGCAGTACACTCTTTGACATCAGTTTCAAAAGAATCTTTTCAGACACTGTAACTCCTCAGTTGAGGGAAACAATAGAAAGAATAAACAAATGGGACTTCATCAGACTAAAGAGCTTCTTCAAGGAAAGGGAAAACAGGATTGAAAAAAAACAGCTCACTAATTGGGAAAAAATATTTACAAGTCACTTATCCGACAAAGGGTTAATCTCCATAATATACAAAGAACTCACACTGCTTAACAACAAAAAAACAAACAACCCGATCAAAAAATGGGCAGAGGACATGAACAGACATTTCTCAAAAGAAGATATGAATATGGCCAATAGACACATGAAAAGATGTTCATCATCGCTAATCATCAGGGAAATGCAAATCAAAACTACACTAAGATATCACCTTACACCCGTTAGATTGGCAAAAACATCCAAAACCAAGAACGACAAATGTTGGAGAGGTTGTGGAGAAAGAGGAACCCTCATACACTGTTGGTGGGCATGCAAACTGGTACAGCCACTATGGAAAACAGTATGGAGATTTCTCAAAAAGTTAAAAATAGAAATACCCTATGACCCAGCCATCCCATTACTGGGTATCTATCCTAAGAACCTGAAATCAGAAATCTCAAGAGTCCGTTGCACCCCTATGTTCATCGCAGCATTATTTACAATAGCCAAGACGTGGAACCAGCCTACATGCCCAGAAACCGATGATTGGATAAAGAAGATGTGGTATATATACACAATGGAATACTACTCAGCCATAAAAAAAGACAAAATTGGCCCATTCACAACAACGTGGATGGACCTCGAGGGTATTATGTTAAGCGAAATAAGCCAGTCAGCGAAAGACGAACTCTATATGACTCCACTCATAGGTGGAAATTAGTATACTGATAAGGAGATCTGATCGGGGGTTACCAGGGAAAAGGGGGGGTGGGGGGAGGGCACAGAGGGGGAAGTGGTGTACCCACAACATGACTAACAAAAATGTACAGCTGAAATCTCACAAGGTTGTAATCTATCATAACATTAATAAAAAAAAAATTTCAAAAAAAAAAAAAAGCAGGCCCCTTAAATTACTAATAGCTTTGTAAACTAAGCATTGTTCATGATTTGTGAAAGTAGATTTAAAGTAATATTCAAAGATGGAGACTTTTTGGAGGACCCTGTGATAAATCTCTATCCTCTCATCTCTGTAGAAAAAATATCCAAGATATTTTGTTAACTACAAGCCAGTAATTTAGAGAGACCAAAATATGCATTCTTAACTACAATAAATATTTCCTTTTTTTTTAAATTTTTTTTATTAATGTTATGATAGATTGCAACCTTGTGAGATTTCAGTTGTACATTTTTGTTAGTCATGTTGTGGGTACACCACTTCCCCCTTTGTGACCTCCCCCCACCCCCCCTTTTCCCTGGTAACCACCGATCAGATCTCCTTATCAATATACTAACTTCCACCTATGAGTGGAGTCATATAGAGTTCGTCTTTCTCTGACTGGCTTATTTCGCTTAACATAATACCCTCGAGGTCCATCCTCGTTGCTGTGAATGGGCCAATTTTGTCTTTTTTTATGGCTGAGTAGTATTCCATCGTGTATATATACCACATCTTCTTTATCCAATCATCAGTTTCTGGGCATGTAGGTTGGTTCCACGTCTTGGCTATTGTAAATAATGCTGCGATGAACATAGGGGTGCAACGGACTCTTGAGATTTCTGATTTCAGGTTCTTAGGATAGATACCCAGTAATGGGATGGCTGGGTCATAGGGTATTTCTATTTTTAACTTTTTGAGAAATCTCCATACTGTTTTCCATAGTGGCTGTACCAGTTTGCATGCCCACCAACAGTGTATGAGGGTTCCTTTTTCTCCACAACCTCTCCAACATTTGTCGTTCTTGGTTTTGGATGTTTTTGCCAATCTAACGGGTGTAAGGTGATATCTTAGTGTAGTTTTGATTTGCATTTCCCTGATGATTAGCGATGATGAACATCTTTTCATGTGTCTATTGGCCATATTCATATCTTCTTTTGAGAAATGTCTGTTCATGTCCTCTGCCCATTTTTTGATCGGGTTGTTTGTTTTTTTGTTGTTAAGCAGTGTGAGTTCTTTGTATATTATGGAGATTAACCCTTTGTCGGATAAGTGACTTGTAAATATTTTTTCCCAATTAGTGAGCTGTTTTTTTTCAATCCTGTTTTCCCTTTCCTTGAAGAAGCTCTTTAGTCTGATGAAGTCCCATTTGTTTATTCTTTCTATTGTTTCCCTCAACTGAGGAGTTACAGTGTCTGAAAAGATTCTTTTGAAACTGATGTCAAAGAGTGTACTGCCTATATTCTCTTCCAAAAGACTTATTGTCTCAGGCCTAATCTTTAGGTCTTTGATCCATTTTGAGTTTATTTTGGTGTGTGGTGAAAAAGAATGGTCAATTTTCAATCTTTTGCATGTGGCTGTCCAGTTTTCCCAGCACCATTTGTTGAAGAGACTTTCTTTTCTCCATTGTAGGCCCTCTGCTCCTTTGTCAAAGATTAGCTGTCCATAGATGTGTGGTTTTATCTCTGGGCTTTCAATTCTGTTCCATTGATCTGTGGACCTGTTTTTGTACCAGTACCATGCTGTTTTGATCACTGTAGCTTTGTAGTATGTTTTGAAATCGGGGATTGTGATTCCGCCGGCTTTGTTTTTCTTGCTCAGGATTGCTTTAGCAATTCGCGGTCTTTTGTTGCCCCGTATGAATTTTAGGATTGTTTGTTCAATTTCTGTGAAGAATGTTCTTGGGATTCTGATTGGGATAGCATTGAATCTGTAGATTGCTTTAGGTAGTATGGACATTTTAACTATGTTTATTCTTCCAATCCATGTGCATGGAATGTCTTTCCATCTCTTTATGTCATCGCCAATTTCTTTCAAGAAAGTCTTGTAGTTTTCATTGTATAGATCCTTCACTTCCTTGGTTAAGTTTATCCCAAGGTATTTTATTCTTTTCGTTGCGATTGTGAATGGGATTGAGTTCTTGAGTTCTTTTTCTGTTAGTTGATTGTTAGTGTATAGAAATGCTACTGATTTAAGCACGTTAATTTTATACCCTGCTACTTTGCCGTAGTTGTTGATTATTTCTAATAGTTTTTCTGTGGATTCTTTGGGGTTTTCTATATATAAGATCATGTCGTCTGCAAACAGCGAGAGTTTTACTTCTTCGTTACCTATTTGGATTCCTTTTATTTCTTTTTCCTGCCGAATTGCTCTGGCCAGCACCTCCAGTACTATGTTGAATAGGAGTGGTGAAAGTGGGCACCCTTGTCTTGTTCCTGTCCTCAGAGGGATGGCTTTCAGTTTTTGTCCATTGAGTATGATGTTGGCTGTGGGTCTGTCATATATGGCCTTTATTATGTTGAGGCACTTTCCTTCTATACCCATTTTACTGAGGGTTTTTATCATAAATGGGTGTTGGATCTTGTCGAATGCTTTCTCTGCATCTATTGAGATGATCATGTGGTTTTTGTTTTTCATTTTGTTGATGTAGTGTATCACGTTGATTGACTTGCGGATGTTGAAGCATCCCTGTGTCCCTGGTATAAATCCCACTTGATCATGGTGTATACTCTTTTTGATGTATTGCTGTATTCGGTTTGCCAAAATTTTGTTGAGGATTTTTGCATCTATGTTCATCAGTGATATCGGCCTGTAGTTCTCCTTCTTTGTTTTCTCCTTGTCAGGTTTGGGGATCAGAGTGATGTTAGCTTCATAGAATGTGTTAGGGAGTACTCCATCTTTCTCAATTTTCTGGAACAGTTTGAGAAGAATTGGTATTAAGTCTTCTTTGAATGTTTGGTAGAATTCTCCAGAGAAGCTGTCTGGTCCTGGACTCTTATTTTGGGGGAGGTTTTTGATTACTGTTTCTATGTCCTTACTTGTGATTGGCCTATTCAGATTTTCCATTTCTTCCTGATTCAGTTTGGGGAGATTGTAGGAGTCTAGGAATTTGTCCATTTCTTCCAGGTTGTTCAATTTGTTGGCATATTGTTTTTCATAGTATTCTCTTATGATCTCTTGTATTTCATTGGTATCTGTTGTGATTTCTCCTCTCTCATTCCTAATTTTATTTATTTGTGGTTTCTCTCTTCTTTTCTTGGTGAGTCTGGCTAAAGGTTTGTCAATTTTGTTAATTCTTTCGAAGAACCAACTCTGTGTTTCATTGATCCTTTCTATTGTCTTTTTTGTTTCAATATCGTTTATTTCTGCTCTTATTTTTATTATTTCCCTCCTTCTACTGACTCTGGGCTTTGTTTGTTCTTCTTTTTCTAGTTCTGTTAGGTGTCGTTTGAGGTTGCTTATGTGAGCTTTTTCTTGTTTAGTGAGGTGAGCCTGTATTGTGATGAATTTCCCTCTTAGGACTGCTTTTGCTGCATCCCAAATGATTTGGTATGTCGTGTTCTCATTTTCATTTGTCTCCAGATAATATTTGATTTCTTCTTTAATTTCTTCAATGATCCATTGTTTGTTCAGAAGCGTGTTGTTTAGTCTCCACATTTTTGCACCTTTCTCTGCTTTTTTCTTGTAGTTGATTTCTAGTTTCATAGCATTATGATCAGAAAAGATGCTTGATATTATTTCAACTCTCTTGTATTTATTGATGTTTGCTTTGTTTCCCAAAATATGGTCAATCCTTGAGAATGTTCCATGTGCACTTGAGAAGAATGTGTAACCTCCTGTTTTTGGATGAAGTGTTCTATATATATCTATTAAGTCCATCTGGTCTAATTTTTCATTTAATTCTATTATTTCCTTGTTGATTTTCTGTCTGGATGTTCTGTCCATTGGTGTTAATGGTGTGTTGAGGTCCCCTACTATTATTGTATTGTTGTTGATGTCTTCTTTTAGTTCTATTAAGAGTTGTTTTACAAATTTTGGTGCTCCTGTGTTGGGTGCGTGTATATTTATAAGTGTTATGTCTTCTTGGTGGAGAGTCCCTTTTATCATTATATACTGTCCCTCTTTGTCTTTCTTTATCTGTTTTGCTTTGAAATCTACCTTGTCTGATATTAGTATAGCGACACCTGCTTTCTTTTGTTCATTATTAGCTTGGAGTATTGTTCTCCATCGCTTCACTCTGAGTCTGTGTTTGTCTTTGGGGCTGAGGTGTGTTTCCTGGTGGCAGCATATTGTTGGGTCTTGTTCTTTGATCCATCCTGCCACTCTGTGTCTTTTGATTGGGGAGTTCAATCCATTTATATTTAGAGTGATTATTGAGATGTCAGGGCCTACCACTACCATTTTGTGTCTTGTTTTCTGGTTTTCTTCAATTTCCTTTGTTTCTCGTCCCATGGTTTAATCTGTTCTGATGAAGAGCTGCTACTCTCTGTTGTTGTCCTTCTACTTATCTCCTCTGCTCTTGGTTTTGTAGCCCCTTTCCTTTTTTGGATTTTTCAGGAATGAGGGTTTTCCTGAGGATTTCCTGAAGAGGAGGTTTTGTGGCAATGAACTCCCTTAATTTTTGTTTATCTGGGAAAGTTTTTATTTCTCCATCATATTTGAAGGATATTTTCGCTGGGTAGAGAATTCTCGGCTGTAGATTTTTGTCCTTCAGATTTTTGAATATATCATTCCACTCTCTTCTAGCCTGTAAAGTTTCTGCTGAGAAATCTGCTGATAGCCTAATGGGGGTTCCTTTGTAGGTTAGTTTCTTTTGCCTGGCTGTCCTTAGTATTTTCTCCTTGTCGTTGACTTTTGCTAGCTTCACTACTATATGCCGTGGGGTTGGTCTTCTTGCATTGATAAAGTTTGGAGATCTATTGGCTTCTGTCACCTGAAGATCCATCTCTCTCACCAGATTTGGGAAGTTCTCAGCCATTCTTTGAATAGGCTTTCTGCCCCTTTCTCCTTCTCTTCTCCCTCTGGTATACCTATAATCCTTACGTTGCATCTCCTAATTGTGTCTGATAATTCTCGGAGAATTTCTTCATTTCTTTTTAGTCTTACTTCTCTCTCCTCCTCTGCCTGCAGCAATTCTGTATTGCCATCTTCCAAATTGCTAATTCTTTCCTCCATATTATCGGCCCTACTGTTCAGAGCATCTATATTTTTCTTAATCTCCTCTATTGTGTTCTTCATTTCCAATATTTCTGTTTGGTTCTTCTTTATCGTATCAAACTCTTTTGTGACATAGCTCCTGAACTCGTTGAGTTGTCGGTCAGAATTCTCTCTTAACTCAGTGAGTATTTTAATGATGGCTCTTTTGAAGTCATCATCATTTAGGTTATATATCTCATTTTCTTTGGGATTGTTTTCTGTGTATTTGTTATTTTCCTTCTGTTCTGGAGATTTAATGTATTTTTTCATATTGCTTGATGTTGTTGATTTGTGCCTCCGCATAGAGATAGAGTTTAGTTGCTCCTTTCACTTGTTTCTGCTGCTGCGGTGGGGGAACAGCTGTTTATATTGCACCAACCAGGAACCCCATCCGCAGTTGCTAACTGGGCCTGGGCCCCTCCTCGTAGTCACAGTGGTCCTTTGGATTCCCTCCTCTGCTGTGGGGGCCATCACAGGGGGGCTTCAGGCTGCTGGTGCCTACTGTTGCAGCCCACCTAGACGTGCTCCCTCCTTGGGGTCTGCAATGGTGTTATGGGCTTTTCCAGCAGCCAGGGGTAGGATCACTTATATTTGTCGCTCCGTCACTGTCGGCACCCACAAAATCTCACTTGTCCACTATGGGTCGCAGCAGAGCTATTGGCATCTTCTACAGTCTGTGGTTAGTTCACCTAGCTATGCTACTTTTGTCCCGGGGTCTTCCAGCCTTGTGGCTGCCGGATGGGTGCTTTCTACTAGTGCTGTGCAGAGGCTTTCCCTGAGGCTGCTGTGAGCCTGTAGGGTTTCCCCCTAGGCTACGGAGCTGGGTCGCTGGAACTACACCCAGCCCCAGTCCTGTTCCCCAGGAACTCGGGGAGCCCTTTGCCCTGTCTTGGGGGATAGCCCGAGATCCTGATTTCAGTGGTAGCTGGTCAGCTGCTGCCCTGCCTGATATTCTCCTCTCTGGGACCCTCCCGGTGTTGTGGATGCTGGGCGTGGCCCCTCCGCTAATAGCAGACAGAGAGTTTTGTCTGCTGCCTGGGCAGAATTCTGGAGCTTCCCCTCCGGGCCACAGAGCCGGCCTCTGGAGCTTCACCCAGCCCCAGTCCTCTCTGAGATCTCCGAGATCTCCAGCAATCCCTAGCCCCACGGGGCGGGCAACGGCAGCTGGGGGTCACCTTGCCCTCTGGGATTCTCTCTGGGACTTTCCCGGAGTTGTGAATGCTGGGCGTGGCCCCTCCACTAATGGCAGACAGAGAGTTTTGTCTGCTGCCTGGGCAGAACTCTGGAGCTTCCCCTCTGGGGCGCAGAGCCGGCCTCTGGAGCTTCACCCAGCCCCAGTCCTCTCCGAGATCTCCGGCAATCCCTAGCCCCACTGGGTGGGCAATGGCAGCTGGGGGTCGCCCCGCCCTCTGGGGTTCTCTCCGGGTCTTTCCCGGAGTTGTGAATGCTGGGTGTGGCCCCTCCGCTAATGGCAGACAGAGAGTTTTGTCAGTGGCCCAGGCAGAACTCTGGAGCTTCACTCAGCCCCAGTCCTCTCCGAGATCTCCGGCAATCCCTAGCCCCACGGGGTGGGCAATGGCAGCTGGGGGTCGCCCCGCCCTCTGGGATTCTCTCCGGGACTTTCCCGGAGTTGTGAATGCTGGGAGTGGCCCCTCCACTAATGGCAGACAGAGAGTTTTGTCTGCTGCCTGGGCAGAACTCTGGAGCTTCCCCTCCAGGGCGTGGAGCCGGCCTCTGCAGCTTCACCCAACCCCAGTCCTCTCCGAGATCTCCGAGATCTCTGGCAATCCCTAGCCCCACGGGGCAGGCAACGGCAGTGGGAGGTCACCTCGCCCTCTGGGATTCTCTCTGGGACTTTCCCGGAGTTGTGAATGCTGGGCGTGGCCCCTCCGCTAATGGCAGACAGAGAGTTTTGTCTGCTGCCTGGGCAGAACTCTGGAGCTTCCCCTCCGGGGCGCGGAGTCGGCCTCTGGAGCTTCACCCAGCCCCAGTCCGCTCCGAGATCTCTGGCAATCCCTAGCCCCACTGTGCAGGCTGTGGCAGCCGGGGGACCTCCGTACCCTCAGTGATTCTCTCTGGGACCCTCCGGGCGCCGTGAACACTAGGCGTGATCTCCCCGCCAATGGCGGGGAGAGACTCTCCCTGCAGGCTCAGGTGTGTAACTCTAGAGTTTCCCTCTGTGTTTAGGAGTAATTGCGGGGGTTTAGGTAGGGTTCTGGTCACCTGTTTCCACCGTCGCTCCTCTGTTGTGTGCTCGCTCCTGCCCTAGATGTGTGTTGATCTTCTGGGGGCATCTGTTGGAAGAAAGCCGCTTGTGGGTACTAGGCTGTTCGGTCGAGGTTGGAGAGTTTTCACCTATTTCCACATCCTCCCGGAGGAAAGTCTGTCCACCTTCCGATGTATAGTCACGTGGGTCTCTCAGACGTCCTGAGATGCTGTCTGGATATCCTTTGTTAAGCGATAAGTGTCCAAATAATTGTAGACTCGAAGGGGGAGAGACAAAGAGGACTACTCACAGCGCCATCTTGGATCTTTTCTCCTATTTCCTTTTTTTAATGCATTCTGTGTGTAAGGAACTGTGCTGGGCAGAGGAACAGGTGTGAGTGTACAACAGAGTTTCTGTTTCTGCCTTCAAAAGCCCGAGTTAATAGCTATAGTGCAAGGTAATGATAGGTCTACAGAAAGGAGTGATCTGGCAAAAGTGATGAAGTAGGAAGAGATTCATGTAGAAGATAGGAATTCAAACTAAGTTTTATGAAAATGTATGATATTTAAAGAAAACCAAGAAAGTCAGTTTCAGAGAGGAAAGAACCAGGAGCAGGAGTGCAGAATTTGTGTGGGGGCTGTTTACACTTTTGTTTAATTGTACTTAGGCGTTGGCGTGGGGCAGAAGGAAAATGTATATTGAATCTGGATGGAAGGTTATGAAAGCCAAGGTTTGGGTCTTATTTCGTAAGCAGT
Organism: Equus przewalskii; assembly: GCF_037783145.1. Lineage (NCBI taxonomy): Eukaryota > Metazoa > Chordata > Mammalia > Perissodactyla > Equidae > Equus > Equus przewalskii. Next base: position 43,022,911 of record NC_091836.1, read on the forward strand.
GGAGAGCCACAAATGAGGAAGGTGATGAGATTAATCCATGCATAAGAACATTCCGGAATGCATATGTGGGATGAATATGACTGAGGAAAGATCAAAGGTAAGGCATACCAAGTCAGTAGGTTCTTGCAGCAGTCAAGGTATATGAGGCAATTTGAGCCTGAACTTGAAAGGTCAAAAGAAAAGAGTGGACGTGAGCAAACACAGACCCGTGCTTAGAATGTCCACTGTGGAATACGAAGGCCTCCCAGTAATTGGGCTGCTGTCTGGCATTCCAGTTATGGTGGGCTCCTGTGGACCTGAAGCGTTATAGCCTGATGTCTTACTATTTGTGCTCCTTGTAAGAGAAGAGATAGATGAGAAGCTAGTTATCAAAGATGCATTTTGTGCTGTTGCCCTCAGTTCCGATTCAGAGCTCAGTTTCCCAGCAGCCTGGCAAGGGGTTGTACCCCTGTAGCAGGAACATAGTGAACTTGGAGCTGATCTCTATCAATGTTCTTTTGGCTGTTCCGTAAATGAAACCAAAAGAAGCAGAACAGACATGCCTTCAGGGGAACCTCTGCTAGGTGCTGTATTAGGTACAGGATGTGTACAGATAACCAAATACAGCTTAACTTAGACAGAATTTATGGGTTGGGAAGGCTAGGAAACAGGAAACTCCATGTCCTTATGTGGCAGCAAGAACAGAGACATACACAGAGTGGTTTGGGGCACAAATAGTAGTCTGGTGATCGTAGTATGATGACTTCAGCCAAAATTGCATTTCCGGATTGTCTGAACTCTTCAGTTTCTCTTCAAACTACTTCCCGTTATAATACAATTACAATGGAGGGGGAACTCTCATTGCTCTAATTAGACATATATTTAAACAGAAGAATGTTTAGGTCACCTATTAAAATTCTCTCTTCATCCTTTATAGATTTGATAAATCCAAAATACCTTATTTACTTACTTGCTTTAGTGCTTATCTGGTTATAGTTTTATTTTTAAAACACCACAAGTTCTCCAAAGCTCTGCCCTGTAAATTCTCTCTCTCTCTTGATTTGCCCAAGGGAGTCTGGCATGAATAGGCACTCGAGATATTTGTTGTGTTAAATTGATTTGAATTGAACTGAGTGACAACCCTGTTGAAAACAGCCACTGTCGATGCTGCTGTTAGACTGAGCCTGGGCGCTGGGTTCAGACTCCCATGTGCAGATTTGGTTGCTGGCTTTGCCACTAACTGTGTGACTATAAACAAAATTGCTTAAACTCTCTTTGCCTGTTTCCTCATGTGTAAATTAGAGATAATAAAGATTCCTACCTCGTAGAATAGTTGGTGAATCAAGTGAAAGATTGTATATGAAGGGCTCAGAACAGAGTGCATCAAGCACCCTCAATTATTAGCGTTATCAACCTCATTTTATAGATGTGCACAGTGAACTGTAGAGAGATTAAGTGGCTTGCTCAAACTTAACACAGGTGGCAGGCTGAACTTTTAAAATATATGTCTTCCAAGAAACTTTAAATTATTTAAAATCGTGACTAGCAGTCAATTAGTGCTGAATACCAAATGTTTATGATCTGCCTCTCTTCTGGGGAAAAGGCAGGATTATATTTTCCTTTTGTCAACTTTACAAAAACATAAGCACGTAAACACGTTGCTAAGGTTTCTCCCAGGAACTTAGAAGGGGCCCAGAAACTTAAGCTTCATTAGCTTAAATTACTGTGAACGATAATTTTCCCATTGTCTATCCTCTTTGCTTTATCTGAACATTTCCATATACATTCTTCTCATCCCAAATTTTTCTCTTTGGTACTAGAAAGCCTTGTTATTCCTGGAAATTATGATCAGCCAAACACCATATGAATGAATGTTCTTCATGTTGGTGTGGATGGGAAGGTTGACCACGCAGTCGTGTGATAAACAGACCAGAACAGCATGGGTTCCTGGGTCCCCACTTCAGCAATTCCCAAATAGTAACTCCCACTGAAAGAAAGAGAAGAGAAATCTGAGAGCCCAGAGAGTAGAGTGGGAGACCCAGTGGACAAGTCTTTCCAACTGAAAATCAGATCCCAGATGCTTGATGACATGTGGCAAGTAGTAGATGAGAAGGGAAAGAATGAGCCAGGATAGACAGAATGTTCTTTTGTTGCTTAGAATGGAGCAAAATTCATCCCTACTAGCAGGGCCCTAAAAGCTTCTTCCACCTGCTCCAGGCTGAATCGGATTTCTCTCTCATTTGTTTGCAAGTAGGGATAAGCTATGTGTGTACCCAGTTCCTTTTATTTTCTTTCCTGGCTACTTGTCTCTTTTCACCCAGTTTCTTGATCCATAGCCCAGGACATTCTGGGTCTGGTGAGAATACTAGAATGCTCACGTCCCATCATGACAGACAGAAAGGAATCCTAGCGCTGGTGAGGTGTTTTTAATCCTCACAAACCAGAATGAGGGGTTGCCGGTTCTCTTCATCCAACAGAGAAGCAAGGGCACTGTGAGCCATCGTGCTTTGGGAAAGTGGGGCCTGGGATTCATTTCCAGTGCAGTTCTGCTCAGTGCTGATGTGTTTCTCCCCTTGTCTAGCTTTGACGTGGGCATTACAGTTTGCTCAAATTTTTGTAAAGAGCTTTATAAGTACTCCAAGACAGTCCAGTGGTTCCCTTCCCCAAACCCTCACCTGGGTCAAGGCCCTGAGCCACTCACACAATTCTGACCTTTCTACAGAAAGTCTGGAAGTATCATTGTTTTCCATTTTGTATATAAGTCAGTCTGTGGGCTTAATGGGCTGTAAGAGTCTTCCACCAGACTTTGAGGTTGTCGGAGTCAGAAATATAATATGCCTAGGAATTGGATTTTTATTCTGTGGTAATGAAGAGCACTGATAGATTTTAAGATGGAGAGGCCCTTAAAAGATTTGTTTTCTGAAAGCTTGTCTAGTAGAGGTATAGGGAATGTATTGGATGAAGTTGGACAACTAGTTAAATTGTTGCCGTCAGCCAGGAGAGAGATGATGGAGGCCTGACTGCAGCAGTTCAGGTGGGGCGTAAGTGCAAGCATCCGTTAGGAAGGAGAACTGAAAAGACTTGGTTACAAATGGATGTAGGGTGGTATTGAGGAAGGAGCTAGGCATGAGTCCCAGGTGTGGAGAAATGGGAAAGTGAGAAAACAGTAGAAGAAGAACAGGTTTAGGCATAGGAATAACAAACTAAATCTTCAACAGGCTGAGATGATGATCACTGTGAAACGTCCATGTGAAATGTAGAACCAGCAGGTGGACACGTGGGTGTGGACCTCGGGAAAAACCCGGAGCAAGGCCTGCTCCACCACACACTGAGTCAGACTCCAATCCTTTTTATTAGGGCTACGTGCTGTTACTTCCACTAGAACTTCCCATCAGTTGTTGCTCCAGAACACGTTTACAGTCTCCTAGGATTTAAAGCTGTTCTCTTTGCCCTCTTTTCACAGACTTCCCACTGTTTCCCCAGTTCACTGATGCTTTACCAACCTGGCTTACTCGTGAATAAAATAATTTTCTGTATGTATAAGTCCTCAGATTTTTTTTTGAACAGAGTATTTATTTTTTATTATTATTTTTAAAGTTATAATGGTTTATAACATTATATAAATTTCAGGTGCACATCATTGCATTTTGACTTCTGTATAGACTACATCTTGTTCACCACCAAAAGTCTAGTTGCCATCCATCACCATACACATGTCCCCCTTTACCCCTTTTGCCCTTCCCCAGCCCTCCTTCCCCTCTGGTAACCAGTGATCTAATCTCTGTATCTGTGTGTTTGTTTGTTGTCTGTTTATCTTCCATATATGAATGAAATCATATAGTATTTCTCTTTCTCTGTGTGACTTATTTCACTTAGCATAGTACCCTCAAGGTCCATCCATGTTATTGCAAATTTGTTTTTTGCATGATTTTGTCTTTTTTATGGCTGAGTAGTATTCCATTGTGTGTGTGTATATATATATATACCACATCTTCTTGATCCATTCACCCATTGATGGGCACTTAGGTTGTTTCCAAGTCTTGGCCATTGTGAATAATGCTGTGATGAACATAGGGGTGGCTATGTCTTTTCTAATTAGTGTTTTTGTGTTGTTTGGATAAATACACAGAAGTGGAATAGCTGGATCATATGGTAGTTCTATTTTTAATTTTTTGAGTTATCTCCATACTGTTTTCCATAGTGGCTGCACCAATTTACATTCCCAACAGCAGTGTGCAAGGGTCCCATTTTCTCCATGTCCTCTTCAACACTTATTTCTTGTCTTTTTACTAATAGCCATTCTGACAGGTGTAAGGTGATACCTCATTGTGGTTTTGATTTGCATTTCCCTAATAATTAGTGATGTTGAACATCTTTTCATGGGCCTGTTGGCCATCTTTGTTGACATAGGCCTGTGTTGCTATAAACTTCCCTAAGAGAACTGCTTTTGCTATATCCCATAGATTTTGGCATGTTGTATTTTCATTTTCATTTGTCTCCAGGTATTTTTCTTATTTCTCCTTTGATTTCTTCATTGACCCAATAGTTGTTCCTTAGCATTTTGTTTAATCTACACATATTTGTGACTTTTCCGGTTTTCTTCTGGTAGTTGATTTCTAGTTTCATACTATTGTTGTTGGAAAAGATGCTTCTTATTATTTCAATCTTCTTAAATTTATTGAGACTTGTTTTGTTGCCTAACATGTGATCTATCCTGGAGAATTCTCCATGTGCCTTCCAAAAAAATATGTATTCCACTGTTTTGGGATGGCATGTTCTGTATATATCTATTAAGTTCATCTGGTCTAATGTGTCATTTAAGGCCAGTATTTCTTTATTGATCTTCTGTCTGGATGATCTATCCATGGAGGTAAGCGAGGTGTGTTAACATCCCCTACTATTATTGTATTACTTTGAATTTCTCCTTTTATGTCTGTCAATATTTGCTTCATATATTTAGGTGCTCTTATGTTGGGCGCATAGATATTTACAAATTTTATATCTTCTTGTTGGATTGTTCCCTTTATCATTATGTAATGCCCTTCTTGTCTCTTGTTATAGTCTTTGTTTAATGTCTATTTTGTCTAATATAAGTATTGCTTCTCCAGTTTTCTTTTCCTTTCCATTTGCATGGAGTATCTTTTTCCATCCTTTCATTTCCAGTCTCTGAGTATCTTTAGATCTGAAGTGTGTCTCTTATATGCAGCATATATATGGGTCTTGTTTTTTTTTATCCATTCAGCTGTCTTTTGATTGGAGCATTTAGTCTATTTACATTTAAAGTAATTATTGATAGGTATGTACTTACTGCCACTTTGTTACTTTTCTTCTGGATGTTTTTGTAGTTCTTCTCTGTTCTTTTCTTCTTCCCTTGCTCTCTTCCCTTGTGACTTGATGACTTTCTTTAGTGTTATGTTTGAGTTCATTTCTCTTTATTTTTTGTGTATTTATTATAAGTTTTTTGTTTGTGGTTATCAGGAGGTTCATATATAACAACCTATGTATACAGCAATCTGTATTAAGTTGATGGTCTGTTAAGCTTGACCTCACACTAAAAGCCCTACATATTTACATCCCCTCCCACGTTTTATGTTTTTGACGTCATATTTTACCTCTTTTAATTTTGTGTATCCCTTAACCTCTTGTTGTTGATATAGATGATTTTAGTACTTTTGTCTTTTGACCTTCATACTAGCTTTATACATGATTGATCCACTGTCTTTACTTTATAGTTGCCTTTATCAGTGATATTTTTTCCTTGATAATTTTCTTATTTCTACTTTTGGTCTTTTCTTTTCCACTTAAAGAAGTCCCTTTAACATTTCTTGTAAGACCAGCTTAGTGGTAATGAACTCCTTTAGTTTTTGCTCGTCTGGAAAACTCATTGTGTCTCCTTCCATTCTGAATGATAACCTTGCTGGGTAGAGTATTCTTGGTTTTAGGCTTTTTTCCTTTCAGCACTTTGAATATATCATGCCACTCCCTTCTTGATTGTAAGGTTTCTGCTGACAGCCTTATTGGGTTTCCCTTGTCTGTAACTTGTTGCTTTATTCTTGCAGCTTTTAAGATTCTATCTTTAATTCTTGGCATTTTAATTATAATTTGTCTTGGCATGGGCATCTTTGGGTTCATCTTGTTTCTGACTCTCTGTGCTTCCTGTACCTGGATGTCTGTTTTCTCCCCCAGGTTAGGGAGGTTTTTGGCTATTATTTCCTCAAATAAGTTATCCACACCTTTGTCTCTCTCTTCTCCTTCTGTCATGACTATAATATGGATGTTAGTATGCTTGATGTTGTCCCAAAGGTCCCTCAAACTGTCCTCATTCTTTTTAACTCTTTTTTTCATTTTTCTGTTCTGCTTGGGTGATTTCCTCTACTCATCCAGATTGCTGATCCATTCTGTGTTACCTACTCTGCAGTTGATTCCCTTTAGTGAAATTTTTATTTCAATTATTGTAACTTTGGCTCTGATTGGTTCTTTTTTACATTTTCTAATTCTCTGTTGAAATTCTCACTGTGATCATCTGTTCTTCTCCCAAGTTCAGTAAGTGCCCTTGTGACCATTACTTTGTACTCTTTATCAGATTGATTATCTCTGTTTCATTTAGTTCTTTTTCTGAGGATTTGTCCTGTTCTTTTATTTGGAATGTATTCCCTTGTTGCCTCATTTTGCCTACTTCTCTGAGCTTATTTCTCCATATTAGGTAGATTGGCTACCTCTCTGGGTTTTGGAAATGTGGCCTTATGTGAGAGATGTCTTATGGGGCTCATCAGCATACTTCCCTCTCATCACCCATGCCAAATGCTTCAGAGCTGTCCCCTGTTTGGGCTTCATGAGCCCTTTTGTTGTGGTGGGGCCACTATTGCTGTGGGTGCGTAGATAGGCGGGGTAGGCCCCTGGGCTGACTGGTTGTGAGGCTCAGCCATGTGCAGTTGCTCTAGGCACACTATTGGGCAGGGAAGCCCCTTGGTACAGCCTGCTGCAAGGCCTGGTGGCATACAACTACTGTGGGTTCACTGATGAGTGGGTCAGGCCCCCTGGTGTGGCTAGTTACTAGGCCTGGGGGCATGCAACTGCTGCAGGCCTCCAGTGTTGCTGGGTGCCTGGCCCGGCAGTGCTCCACTGTGTCAGGCACGCTGGTGGGCAGGGCAGGCCCCAGTGCAGCTAGCTGCACAGCCCATGACTACTGTTAGCTCACTGGTGTGTGGAGCAGGCCTCTGGTACAGCTAGGTGTGTGGCCTGCTGGAACACAGCTGTTGCTAGTATGCTGGTGGGCATGGCAGGCCCCTGGCAAGGGTTGGCTGTGCACAATGGCCTTGGGTGGGCTGGTAGGTAGGGCAGGCTCCCAGTATGGCTGGGTGTACAGCCCAGCAGCACAGCTGTTGGTAGTTCATTCTTGGGCAGGCAGGCCTCTGGCAAGGGCTGGCTATGTATCCTGGCAGTGCACAACTGCCTCAGCACACTGGTGGGAGGGATAGGCCCCTGGTGTGGCTGGGCGTGTGGCCTAGCCTAGCTTGCTCTTGGGCAGGGCAGGCCTCTGGTGTGGGCTGGCTATGAAGCGCAGTGGTACTCAACTGCCTGGGGTGTGCTCTTGGGTGGGGCAGGCCCCTGGTGTGGCACAAGTCCACTGTGGGCTCACTGGTAGGTGGGACAGGTCCCTGTGGTGGGCTGCCTGTGCTGCCTGGCCGTGCCCAATTGCCTCTAGTGTTCTAGTGGGTAAGGCAGGCCCCTGCACTAACAGGCTAGACGGAGGATTCCAAAATGGCACCCGTCAGCGTCTGTGTCACCATGGCTAAAGTAGGTCACAAAAATAGCTGCCGTCAGTGTTTCAGTCCCTAAGGGAGGGGCCCCAGCTGCCACCTGCCTTTCCAGGGTGAGCTTCAAGCTTGGTAAGTGAGTCTCCTTTACCAGTGTACTATGCATTTTTCTGTCTGGTGTTTCTGTGCTGGTTATCAGGTCGAGCGAGTCTGGGAGTGGGCCCTTTAAGAACAGGTTCTCATTTTCCTGAAGTTCTATGGTTTTCCTGGGCATATTCCCCATTGGTTTTCAAAGCCAGATGTTTTGGGGGCTCATCTCTCTTATTCTAGATCTCAGGGCTGGGGTGCCTAAAGTGTAGATTGAGTCTCCTGCTCCTCTGGGAAAAGCTCCATGCCTTCGAGGTGCTTCCCTGATGTGCCACTGCCAGGGTGTGGTTTCTCCTAGGGTGTGTACTTCTGCCTCTTTCACCCCACTCTGTGTTATCTCTTGTTGTGGAGGTTGTTTTCATCCAGTTTCTACATCTGTTTTAGAGTAAATTTTTCCACATGTAGTTGTAATTTGTTGTATCCATGGGAGATGAGCTCAGGATCCTCCTATGCTGCCATCTTCCAACTAATCTCCCTGAACAGTATGTTTGATGTGATGCTACAGCCAGGAAAGAGCTGAAGACTAACTGTATTCAAAACCAGCAGTTGTTGCAGGATTTGCAAGAGAGCAGACTACTGCAATGCCGTGGGCTGAAGGCATTCAGGAAACGTCTATCATGTGAATGATTGTCTTAGTCTGCTCAGCCTGCTCTAACAAATACCATAGACTGGGTGGTTTTAAAAACAAACATTTGTTTCTCACAGTTCTGGAGGCTGGGTAGTCCACAGTCAAGGTGCTGTGAATCCAGCATCTGGTAAGGACCCACTTCCTGTTTTGTGGATGGCTGCCTTCTTTCTATGTCTTCATATGGTAAAGACAGAGATGGTCTCTTTTGTGTCTCTTCTTAGAAGGGCACTAATCTCATTCATTAGGGCTCCACTCTCATGACCTAATTACCTGCCAAAGGCTCCACTTCTAAATACCATCATTTTGGGGATTAGAGTTTTAACGTGTGAGTTTTAGGGGGACACAAACTTTCAGTCCATAGCAAATGACAACTTTTTGTTTTGGATATGTTTCCATCACTGTATATATCACGATGTAATGCAGTGTTTTAACCTATCTGACTCATAGAATGCAGCTATGTTTTACTCATCTGTGCTTTCCCATTGTCCTAAAAAAGTTCATGGCAAATGGTAGGCAATCAAAACTATATTAGACCAACATAACTAAACTTAATTACTACGAAGAAATTCCCAGAGAAATTAAGGGACTTACCTAAAGCCATCCAATTAACAGATTGGGAAATCAGTACTAGAAATTAGGACTTCTGACTCCAGGCTCAGCAGGTTTTCCTTTTGTTTATTTTTTCTTGGCTACCCTTTGTTACTTTGACAGTTCCAATGACTGTTTAATATGACATTACTTATATCTTTATCAGATTTACCAAATACTTGTGTATTCTTGTGACTTTTGTTGTTTTAAAGACTTTTTTTCTTTCTTTAAACCACCCAGTTAATTTTCAAAGAGAACTGCTTTCAAAGTGTCATTTTCATTGGTACATGAGGGAGCCTTGACCAAATCCTGTAATTTTATAGTAATTGAGTTAGCTGTTTGTAGAAATCTATCAATTTAGTCCTATTTAATTAGTTTTGTGAGTTTTTGTGACTCTCCCATAATACTGCATCAGATTATTTCTCTAGTATCAGCATTATTCTGAACTTTGCATGGATTGCTTGAATACTTTTATTGTAAATAAAATAGAATTTTCTCTATTGAAATTTTCTTTTTTCATACTTTGTGGAATTAAGATAGAATTGTTGGAGTTAAGGGTGGCCAAAGAGAATGTTAAGAACAGCTAACCCCAACCCTGTCAACCAGACTCCCCAGGACTTTCATGTCTGTTTCTGTTTGTAGATATGGTCTTAGTCACTGCCCTTTCCTCCTTCTGTTACTCCCACTAAACTCTGTTCCAGTGTTTTGCCAGTTTATGCCCATTTGACTTCATCTCTCTCACCTGACCCACCAACATCCTTGGAACAGAAGCCTAAGTGCAGTTGCACTTGTCTGATGCTCTGAATTTTCTTCACTCTCTGCTTCTTCCCACTGTTCACATAACTACCTGTTACTCAGAAGAACTCTCGAAACCCCATGCCAGGTGGCTGCTCACTCAGAGGGCACTCTGTTTGGACTTGCAAGTTCCCTGTTGAGGGGAAAATCTGCATATCTTTTTCTGTGAGAAAGAGCTATTTTCCAGAATTATTTTTCCCAAGAATCATCTGCAATTTATCTTACCCATTCTTACACATTTATGGCACCTCTTTGGTTGATTGACAAGCACCATACCAGCCATCTTGAGGTGGCTGTCAGAGAACCTGCCACCTATTCACTAAGGATAGTGGCAGCAGTATTTGGGGAGGTTTGGGGTACAGTGGTGTTTCAGTGGGTCGTTTAACTTCTAAATATTTAGTATTTTCATAGCTGAAAATTCTTTTCACTCCTTTTCTACAACATGACCTGGGTTTCTGGTCCTTCTCTACACTGTCCCAAGCTAGAATAATGTTTCAGCTTCACCATAGATTCCCTGCTGTTGACCAGGAAATATCCTTAATAGAGTCAGTGGACACGACCGATCCTCAGGCTTCCCTTTTCGTAATATCAAGGGGTATCTGTGGGCAAAAAGAAAAGAGGTCTACCTATCTCTTGTCATCAGTTTTTTCTTAGCACTTTGATTTGGGTTTCCCTGGACAATTCTCTTAGCATAAGCTCAACCTCATCTGAGTTACAGGTATTATGATGGTCATGATTTATACACACAGAGGATCCAACTATGTCGCTTTTAGTGCCTAAATCCTCATTTCCTAAAACCACAGGTCACATATGTGTACATAGGCCCACCTTCTGAAGCATCTAAGCATGAAGTCCTTTATGATCTGATAACTATTTTATTGCTATCTCCTTTCATGAGTAAAATTAATGTGCATGATACCCTCCAGGGCAAAGCATCAGGATCAAAAGTTTGTGGCAGGCTTGACGCACTTTCCCTCACAGTCCTGTGGAAACATATCTGCTTCTGTAGCCTATGGGAAGATGAATCACTTCATAAAGATCAAAGTTCACTTTTCTAAATGACTGCTTTTTGCAAGTCATCAAAGGCAGTCCCTGGCTGCTTACTGATCTCCAAACTGTGCCTTTTTTATCCAACATTCTTAAGTGCTTTCTTCCTCTTCGTGACTGATGTTGTTTCTCTTGATTCAGGAGGACTTTACCTTCATTAAGTGGCTTCCTAAATTATATATTCACTCAACAAATACTTGTTGAGAGCCTGCAATGTGCTGGGTGATATACTAGCTCTCCAGATACTGCCCTTGTTGTCAGGGACAGAAGTAAAAAAACAAATAGACAAAATCACTTAAATTTTAATAAGTCCTATAAAGGAAACAAAGGAAGGACTGGGAAAGAGAAAGTGAGGGGCAGGGAGGGAGATAGTTTAGGGGTAGAATAATTTAAAGATGAGATGCTAGGAGCTAGCCATTTGAAGATTCGGAGGGAGAACATTCCAGATCTGGGAAGTGGCATATGTAGTACCTTCAAGTCATAAAACAGACTAAGGTGCGTGAGCAAGCGAAAGCAGACTTGAATGGCTGGAGGGAAGTACAGTCACGTGTCACATAATGACAGGGATATGTTCTGAGAATTGTGTCGTTAGACAATTTTGTCATTGTGCGAACATCATAGAGTGCTCTTACACAAACCTAGATGGTATAGCCTACCACATACCTAGGCTGTATAGTTTAGCCCATTGCTCCTGGGCTACAAACCTGTACATCATGTTACTGTACTGAATACTGTAGGCGATTGTAACACAATGATAAGTATTTGTAACACAATGATAAGTATTTGTGTATCTAAACATAGCAAAGGTACAGTAAAAATATAGCATAAAAGATAAAAAATGCTACACCTGTACAGGGCACTTACATGAATGGAGCCTGCAGGACTGGAAGCTGCCTGGGTGAGCCCGTGAGAGGGTGGTGAGTGGATGTGAAGGCCTAGGACATCGCTGAACACTGCAGTAGACTCTTAGGACACTTGGGGCTACACTAAGTTTGTAAAAAAATCATTTTCTTTCTTCAATAATAGATTAAACCTAGCCTACTATAACTTTTTTACTCTAAAATAATGATTTAAAGTATAATATATTAAATACATAAACGAGTAATAGTCATTTATGATCATTATCAAGTGTTATGTACTGTACCCAATTGTGTGTGCTATACTTTTATACGACTGGCAGAGCAATAGGTTTGTTTACACCAGCATCACCACAAACACGTGAGTAACGGGTTGCACTGCACTACAACGGCTATGATGTCGCTAGGCAATAGGAGTTTTTCAGCTCCATCATAATCTTGTGGGACCACCATCACATAAGCGGTCTACTGTTGACCAAAATGTCATTATGTGGCGCATGACTGTAATGAGAGGAGAGTCACAGGAGAGAGAGGCAGGAGCTGAGAATGAGAAGGGCACAGTCTATTTGGATTCTTGGAGTCTGGTCATCAGAAGGCAGCTCAGGCTCAACTATAGTGACCATCAAACAAATCATGCAGAAGTTTTTGTTTTTAACCTGGGCCCCAGTCAGCTCTTGCTGGTCCTGCAGAGACAGAGCTGTGGGCCTGTGGGGAGGGGAAAGCATTTGGGCTTTTGTTCTCGTGCTCTGAGAAACCGTCAGCTGGGTTATATAGGGGAAAGAATGAGGTGATTTAATCGATGTTTCAAGATCATTCTTGCTGTTGTGTGGAGATTAGACTGAAGGAGGGCGGGAATCAAGGTAAAGAAGAATAAAAGTGGTCTTAATTTCCCTATATTTTGGTATTTCACTTCTTTAAGGAAACTTGATTCTCCCATTTTGTGTTTTAGATAATAAGAGAAAGCAGAAACCAAGGAAATGCCTCTAGCTTTCCTTCCTGCCTCCCTCTTTCTTCCTTCTTTTCTCCCTTCCTTCTTTCTGCTCTTACTAAGCAGTAGCTATAAGTGTAGAACATTTCTCATACTTGTCCACTTACTTTATAACACTCTGCTGAATATTAAGCTAAAATAAATATTTTGGAAATTTTGTTCCTAAATTGGAATTAGACTGTGAATAATCCAGATATTAAGATGAGATTTTGTTAGCATATTGAATAGGTTAAAATATATTTCTTTAAAAAAGCATGAGGTGGAAATGAGCTATCAAGCCCTGAGAGACATGGAAGAAACTGAAATGCATGTCACCGCATATAAGAAGCCAATGTGAAAAGGCCGCGTGCAGTATGCTTCCAGCTACAGGACGTTCAGGAAAAGCCTAAACCATGGAGACACTAAAAAGATCAGTGATGCCAGGGTTAGGGGAAGGGAGGGGTGAACACGTAGAGCACAGAGGATTTCTAGGGCACTGCAACTCCTCGGTTTGATGCTGTAATGGTATCACGTATCCACTTGTCATTATAAATTTGTCCAAACTCATAGAATGTACAACACCAAGAGTGAACCCTAATGTGCGCTTTGGATTTTGGGTGATTATGATGTGTCGATATAGGCTCATCGATTGTACCCGGTGTCCCACTCTGGTGGGGGATGTGGATAGTGGAAGAGGGCCAGGGGCATATAGGAAATCTCTATACTTTCCTCTCAGTTTTGCTCTGAACCTAAAACTGCTCTTAAAACCCCAACAGTAAAAAAAGTTTAAAAAAAACGCATAGAGTGAGGAAGGTCCTGAAGGGCTCAGGGTTTCTAAGGCCCTTCCTGATGAACGCTCCTAGAATTCCTTTTATTATCTGAGATTTTTTTTTTCTGAGTTATTGAGTCTTTTCAGATGGGAGCCACTACATCATTGAATAAAATCTATCCAGTGCACTAATCTAGACCACTAATCTGGTCCCACAAGTTGATTTTTATTTTAACTTTTTAAAAACTTAATCTTTGATATTTGTGTTAATTTTTCCATTAGATTTGACTAATTCCTAGAAAAAACAACTTAAAAAAGTCTTCCCCTAACAAATGTGAACTCTTAAAACAAGCCTTTTCCTTCTTATTAAGAATTTAGCAAATTTAGTAAGTTGGGAAATTAATAGAACTCAACTTTAAGTTTTGATTAAAACACAAAGATTTTTATATAGAATTCTCTTGACCTAACATTTACTTCATTACAACTTATTTCCATGGATGGGGGAAGTTGTTTGGGAATACACTATTTTCTGTCACATACAAATTGGTGTTCTTAGAGATTAACACTTGCATTTTCAACTGAAGCAAATACTTGGTTATTTGTTGAATAAGTGCTGTGTAAAGGAAATGTATGCACTTGTCATGGCATGGGGAGAGAAACTGGGTTATGGACATAAAAATGCTTAAAATCTGGTTCCTGTCAAGGAATGACCTTGTCACCTCACTTGCCATCACTCAGGATTAGCTCCTCCGTTGGGGTCTGGGCCTTGGGTCCCGGGTGCCACATGCTGCCCCCAGTGAGCATGGCTGCCCAGGGTCTACACAGAGCCGCTTTGGTAGGAGAGCTCTGCCAGGAGCTTGCAGGGGAGAAGGCCATAGGCTCCAAAGGAAAACCCTCCCAGAGCTGAGACATCACCCTATTCTCCCTTGCCCTCTCCAGCCTGTCCAGGGCTCCGGCCCTTTCTGAATGGGAGCTAACATCCAACCCCATCCCTGGCCCCACAGCTCTCAGAACCCCATTCTCTTCCTTGGAATAGAAATTCTATCTCCTCAAGGGTTAGCATATCACCCTCAGAGATGATCGAGTCCTTTCCCCCATAAAAACGGATGCAAGTTGTTTTAAGGTTCTGTAGCTTATCTATGGACAAATCAGAACCACCTGTAGCCAGTTCTTTTCCAGGGCCACCAAGTCTTTGGTGGGTCCCTTGGTACTACGTCTAAACCTGACGTCAACCCCAATTATGTGGAGAGCTTGAGGGTTCAGAGTCCATTCTTTGCTGGGCACGTGGGATCTAACTAGTAAGTTCGATTCCAAAAACTCACCAAAAGATAGCTGCTGTTTTCTTCTGCACACGCGTGCCGACAGGTGGGTTCACTGAAGCATGGGAGCATGCAGTCTGCTTTGGTCTGGTGGCCACTTTTATTTCCCAGTCCATTTCTCTTAGAAAAAACGTGAGCAGCCCTTGTTCTTAATATCAATGTTCCAATGACGGAAGACTGCACGGCATGGTGTAGAATTGCCTAGAGCAACTTGTTTCCTTTTTTTAAAAAAATCATTTTTATGTTACCAAAGTTACACATTAAATAATCATGAGTCAAATAGTTTCAAAGAGCTTTTGATGAAACACCGTAGCCCTCTTTCCCACCTCTCTCCACTCTTCTGCAGAGAGGGTCATTTTCAAAACTTTCATCTTTTTCTTCTAGTGATTATCTCCAGATTTCAAAAGAACATGCTTAAATTCCTACTTATTGATTTTTAATTTTAGATCTATTTATTTTCTGATATGAAAAAATTAGAATTTATGGCTCCTGCATCCCTTCTATCCAGCCACTTAGTGTTTCTCTCTACCTCTCCTCCCAGTACAGTTATATCATGAATTTTGGTTAAATCGATGTTCAGTGTTTACATTAATATATGCATTATTTATAACTGAGCCTCATAGTGTTCTATTGGGTCATTTTTTGTACAGTGGTTTATTTTGGAAATCTTGAATCTTCTCCCATTTCACAATGGAGATACCAGATAAGTCAGAATTGATACTTTTCTATATTCCAGACTTTAAAATAATATATCTTCATCTCACAGTGAAGTCATAATGCTAATACAAAATAACAATATAATATAAAATTTAATTAGTAATAATGCAAGTACTAATATAATAATTAGTGCTGAATACTAATTATTATTAATACTAATATAAAAATAAACACTAGGAGGGAGATGTTGCAACATGCAAACCCTAGAACATCTGGTTTGAGTTGAGTCTCTGCCCGGGGACAACAGGGACAGTGTGAAGTGTGGGGCATGCTTTGGGCAGGAGGCAGACTCAAAATGGATCACCTGCTTACATGGAAAGCATAAATATATAAAGGTATTAGAAAAAAACAAAGAAGAAAATCTTCAGGACCTAGGGCTACGCGATGAGTTCTTAGACTTAACACCAAAAGCATGATCCATAAAAGCTGATAAATTGGGCTT
The DNA here is from genome assembly GCF_037783145.1 of Equus przewalskii. NCBI lineage: Eukaryota > Metazoa > Chordata > Mammalia > Perissodactyla > Equidae > Equus > Equus przewalskii. The sequence continues at coordinate 43,038,923 of NC_091836.1, forward strand.
TGTCACAATGACAAGCTTTTGCTCTGTGAAAGACCCTGTTAAGCTGATGGAGTAATAATCTACAGACGAGGAGAAAGTATTTGCAAACCACATTTTCAGCAAACTTTTAGTGTCTAGAATAGATAATGAACTCTTAAACTCAAAATAAAAAACAATTCAATTAGAAATGGATAAAAGACAAGAAGATGGGGCCAGCCCAGTGGCGTAGTGGTTAAGTTCACAAGTTCAGCTTCAGTGGCCCAGGGTCTGTGGGTTCGGATCCCAGGCGTAGACCTAGCATGGCTCATCAAGCCATGCTGTGGTGGCATCCCACATAAAATAGAGGAAAATTGGCACAGATGTTAGCTCAGCAACAATCTTCCTCAAGCAAAAAGAGGAAGATTGGCAACAGATGTTAGCTTAGGGCCAATCTTCCTCAACAAAAAAACAACAAAAAAAAGACAAGAAGAGACATTTCATAAAAGAAGCTATACCCATTGTAGACATGCACATGAAATGATGTTCAACATCGTAGTTATTAGGAAATACAAATTAAAGCCACAATGAGGTATCACTACACACTTGCTAAAAAAAAAAAAAAAAAACGGAAATAGAAACAACACTAAATGCTGATGAGGATATGGAGGAACTGGATTTCTCATACACTGCTGGTGGGATTGTCAATGGAAAACAGCTTGGCAGTTTATTTTAAAACTTAAAATGGACTTACCATATGACCCTGCAATTGCATTCCTGGGCATTGATCCCAGAGAAATAAAGACTATGTTCACACAAATCCCTGTACACGAATATCTTTTCACAATAGTCCACAACTGGAAACAACCCAATTGTCCTTTAGTGGGTGAATGATTAGAGACTGTGGTACATCCTCACTGTGGGATACTACTTAGCAGAAAAAGGAACTGTGGATGTACCTAACGACCTGGATGAATCTCCAAAGAACTATGCTGAGTGAAAAAAGCCAACCCCAAAAGGTTACATAGAATATGATTCCATTTATATAACAGTCTTGAAATGACAAAATTATAGAAATGGGGAACAGATTAGTGGTTGCCAGATGTTAGGGGCAGGTAGGAAGGAGAGAGAGTGGGTGTAGCTATACAAGCGCAATAGGAGGGACCCTTGTGGTGATGGAAACACTCTGTATCCTGACTGTCTCAATGTCAATATCTTGGTTGTGATGTTGAACTATAGTTTTGCAAGGTGTTACCACTGGGAAACTGAGTAAAGGGTACACGAATCTCTCTGTATTATTTCTTACAACTGAGTGTGAATGTACAATTAGCTCATAATAGGAAGTTTAATTAAAAAACATTAATAAGGATAGAAGGAGTCGCCATGAAATGATAAAAAGAAAAATAATTCACTAGGAAAGTAATATGGATTCAATATAAAGCAAAAATCAACAAAATTTTAAGTAGAAATTGACATCCACAATTATGGGGGGTTTTAATATATTTCCCCCATCAACTGATAAATCCAGTACAGTAAAATTAAGTAAGAGTATAAAAGATTCAAACAACAGAATTATAGAAGCTATATCTGGTGGACATACACAGAATCCACTATCCATCAAATAGAGAATGTAAATACTTTTGAAGTATTTACAAAAATTGATCACGTTTGACAAAAGTTTTTTTTTAAATCTTATATAGAATCTTTATCAATCAATAAGAGACTAAAACCCAGTGGAAAATTGGTAATAGTCACAGTCAGGGAATTAACAAAACATGAGGCACAAGTACTCAATGAATTTATGAAATCTTATTCAGTCTCAGTAAGATTCAAATAAAATTCTACTCCTTCCAAGATATTCTAGACTCTAATATGTCAAACAGCTTTCTTTACCCTTGTGTTATCACTCTCTGCTGCTGACTGTGAGCCTTTCTAAAGCATCATGGCAATATGTTAACTGTTGTCGAAACATGCTTACACCCTTCCACCAATAATTCCACTTCTACAAAAAAAAATTGATCACATAACAGTAAGCTTTGGGAGAAGATTTAACAAATTTCAGAAGTCAACATCATATAAGTCACATTTATTGACTCTCTGACCATGGTGCAATAGCATTAGAAATTCGGAGAAAACACACACACAGACATGCACATACTTATAAATAATTTATGCATCAAGGAAAAATCAAAATAGATTTTGAAAAATATTTAGAACTGAATGGCAGTATCCATATAAACATTTGTCTGCTGAGCTAAAAAGGTAACTAGAAATGTAAAGCTTTTACAGCTGCATCAAAAAAGAATAAAATGCCTAAGAATAAATTTATCCAAGGAAGTAAAAGACCGGTACACTGAAAGCTATGAGACATTGATGAAAGAAATTGAAGAAGACACAAATAAATGGGGCTCATGGGTTGGAAGAATTAATATCGTTAAAATCTCCATACTACCCAAAGCAATCTACAGATTTAATGCAACCTCTACCAAAATTCCGATGGCATTTTTTACAGAAATAGAAAAAACAATCCTAAAGTTTGTATGGAACCACAAAAGACCCCGAATAGCCAAAGCAGTCCTGAGAAAGAAGGACAAAGCTGGAGGCTCCCTGATTTCACACAATATTACCAAGCTGTAGTAGTCAAACAGTCTAGTACTGGCATGAAAACTGACACATAGATCAATAAAACAGAACAGAGAGTCCAGAACATATACACACAAACATAGTCAATTAATCTATGACAAAGGAGCCAAGAATATGCAATAGGAGACGACAGCCACTTCAACAAATGGTGTTGGAAAAACTGGACAGGTATGTGTAAAAGAATTACACAAATATTAACTCAAAATCGATTAAAGATGAATATAAGACCTGAAACTATCCAACTCCTAGAAGAAAACATAGGTGATAAGCTGCTTGACATTGGTCTTGGTGATGATTTTTTGGATTTGACACCAAAGCAAAGGCAACAAAAGCAAAAATAAACAATTGGGACTACATCAAACAAAAGCTTCTGCATGGCAAAGAAAATCAACAACAAAAAGAAAAGGCAAACTATGGAATGGGAGAAAATATTTGCAAGTCATACATCTGATAAGGGCTTAATATTCAAAATGTATAAAGAACTCATGTAACTCAATAGCAAAAAAAATTCATTTAAATATGCACAGAGGATCTGAATAGACGTTTTTCCAAAGAAGACATACAGATGGCCAACAGGTACATAAAAAGTTCCTCAACATCACTAGTCATCTGAGAAACGCAAATCAAAATCACAATGAGATATCACGTAATACCTGTTAGGATGGCTATCATCAAAAAGCCAAGAAACAACAAGTGTTGGCAAGGCTGTGAGAAAAAGGAACCCTTCTATACTGTTGGTGAGAATGTAACAGCACAGTCACTATGGAAAACAGTATGGAGAATCCTCAAAAAATTAAAAGTAGAACTACCATATGACCCAGCAATGCCACTTCTGGGTATTTATCTGAAGAAAATGAAAGCACTAATTCAAAAAGATAAATGCACCCCCATTTTTATTGCAGCATTGTGTACAATAGCTAAGACATAGAAGCAAACCTAAGTGTCCATCGATGAATGAATGAATAAAGAAGATGTGGGAGCTGGCCCCATGGCCTAGTGGTTAAGTTCACACATTCCACTTTGGCCACCTGGAGTTCACTAGTTTGGATCCTGGGCACAGACTTATCACCCCTCACCAAGCCATGTTGAGGTGGTGTCCCACATAGAAGAACTAGGAGGACCTACAACTAGGATATACAACTATGTACTGGGGGCTTTGGGGAGAAAAAGAAAAGAAGATGTGGTGTGTGTGTATGTATATATATATATATGTGTGCGTGTGTGTGTGTGTATGTATGTATGTATATATACATACACACACACACAATGGAATAGTATTCAGTCATAAGAAAGGAGATAGTGCCATTTGTAACGACATGGATGACCCTTGAGGGCGTTATGCTAAGTGAAATAAGCCAGACAGAGAAAGATAAATACTGTGTGATCTCACTTACTTGTGGAATCTTAAAAAACAAAAAAACCCAAAGCATCCCACAAATATGGTGAACAGATTGGTGGCTACCAGGGGTGGGGGGAGGGGGGTGAATGAAATGTATGAAAGGGGTCAAAAGATACAAACTTCCAGTTTTAAAATGCATAAGTCTTGAGGATGAAATGTACAGTATAGTGACTATGGTTAATAATACTGTACTGCATACTTGAAAGTTACTAAAAGAGTAGATCCTAAAAGTTTCATCACAAGAAAAACAATTTTGTATCTGTGTATGTGACAGATGTTAACTAGACTGATTGTGGGGATCATTTTGCAATGTATACAAATATTGAATCATATGTTGCACACCTGAAACTAATATAACATAATGTGTCAATTATGTCTCAATAAAAAAAAGAAGTGAGGCTGGGGCTGAAAATACACATTTAGAGGTCATCTTGGAGGACACTTTTACATCCATGCACTCAGCCGCATTCCTGAGGGCCTCAGTGTAATGAGCGGCGGGAAGGGAGAGAAAATGGGTCAGATCTGGTCCTCTTCACCTGCCCAATGGATTATAAATGGCTATAGATGGTTTTGCTGTTCTTCCTCTTCCCTTTCCTTGGATGGGGGCTGGCCCCACAACCGTCCCAACTACTGGAGTGCAAAAAAAGAAAGAAACGTAAAGCTTTAATTCCATGTATTAGAAAGTAAAAAAGCTTGGAAATAAGCTAAATGTTCAAATTAACAAGTTAGTGCAAAAAAAAAAAAAAAAAACCACTGTAAATTCAACGAAATAGAAGAAAAGAAATAATAAATATAAAAGCAGAAAATCATTACAAAAGAAACAAAGGGACAATTAAGATATAAATTTTAATTTTTGGTTGAAAGGACCAATGAAATAGATAAAAATTATTAAAATTAAAGATAGAAATCACAAAAGTTATATAAAATGAAAAAATGTCAACAAAACATAAATTTGTCAAATTAAGCCAAGAATAAGGAGAAAATTGAATAGAATAACATGAAAGAAAATAAAGTTGCCCTCCAGAAAGATGACCGGATTTTAGGGATTAGTGGCAAACATTTAAGATATACATTACTCTCTCATATAAACTGTTATAGTGGAAAGGGAAAGTACTCCACTCATGTTATGTGGCTTTCCATTTTATAACTTTAACATCAAAACAAGCTTAGTAAAGGAAAATAAAATTGCAAGCCAATTTTACTTATGAACATAGGTGCAAAATTCCTCTATAAAATACTATCAAGTTGAATATGGCAGTGAATAAAAACATGCATAATGCAAAATAGTCTATTTGTTCAAATTTACAAGGGTAGTTCAAATTTAGAAATCTAATTCAATTGACAACACTTAATGGACTGTGTTAGCCTGCTAGTGCCACCATAGCACACTGCCACAGGCTGGGTGCCTTCAACAACAGAAATTTATTTCTCACGGCTCTGGAGGCTGGAAGTCCAAGATCAGGTTGTGTGCAGGGCTGCTTTTCTCTGAGGCCTCTCTCCTTGGCTTGCTATGCCCTCACGTGGTCTTTTCTCTGTGTGTGTGTGTCCTTGGGGCCCATTGGAAGGTATCTCTGTATAAGGACACTAGTCAGATTGAATCAGGGCCACCCTAACAAAGCCATTTGAACTTGATTGCCTCTGTTTCCAGAGAGTCCCATTCTGAGGTCTGAGGGTTATGGCTTCAGCGTGTGGATTCTGAGGGGACAAAATTCAGCCATAACATTGACTAAAGAAAAGAAGACATGATTACCACAGTGGATGCAGAATATTCCAGAAAAATTAGCAAGCTAGGAAGAGAAGAAATTTTTTAAAACAACAAAAGCTATCTATAAATCTACTTTAGCAAATATGGTGGTTCTGGGAGCTTGCTCAGAGAATTCCTTACATGGAACCTTTTTTTCCTATTGCTTCTGTAACAAATTGTCACAAACTTAGCAGCTTAAGAGCCCTCATTTACTATCTGGCAGTGTGTGTGGGTCAGAAGTCCAGGTGGGCAGGCTCAGCTGCTTCTCTGTAGAAGGACTCCCAAGGCCGAAATCAAGATGCTGATGGGCCTGGCTCTTAGCTGGAGGTTCCGGAGAAAAGCCCGTTCTACATTCATTCAAGTTGTTGGTAGAAATCAGTTCCTTTGGAGTAGCAGTGCTGAAGTCCCCATTTCCTTGCTGAGTATCAGCTGGGAGTGTCTCTCAGCTCCTTAAGGTCCCCTGCATTCCTCATCACACTGTCCCTCCATCTTCAAAGCAGCATTGGTCTGTCATGTCCTCATGCTTCAAATCTCCCCAATGCGTCTTCTGCCTACTCTCTTCTACCTTCACCTGGAGAAAGCCTCTACTTCTCAGGGCCCATTTAGCTGGACTGGGCTCACACAGAATGCAGGATTCTCTCTCCATTGTGAGGTCCATGACCTTGAGCACATCCGCAAAGTCCCTACTGCCACGTGATGTGACATATTCCCAGGTTTAGGGATTAGAGTGTGCACATCTTTGGGGGCCATTCTACCCGCCATAGGACCTGAGACCCCCGACACTAGGTAACAACTTTTCCCTCTCATTGGGAGCGGAGTGAATGGACAGATACTGACTACGATTCTTAAGCAGAAGCTGAGCTACATACCTTAAACAAAGACTAGTATGTTTAAAGTGTAAAGCCCTTGCTTAAAGCTCGCCTGTTTGAAATCATACTTGCCTGCTTGATGCATGTTTTTTAAAAGGTACAAACTTGTTCTAAAGTGCCTCAAATGTGGTACAAGAATTATGACTATATTTTACCAATGGCTCACAATTTCTGCCCTGGGGAAATAAAAAGTTTTCTCCATTTTTCTCACTTCCCTCAAAATGATCACACAGTTGTGCTAACAGAGGATGAGCTGAAGGCAACAGCGAAACCCCCACCACCGCCCCCCGTCATCTGTTCCCGTTGTCTGACGTTAAACTAGCTCTGAGGTGCTGTGCCATGTAGGCAATTGAATAACCCCAGGTTTTAGGCAGAGGGAGGAGCAGTGCAGGTCGTGTCTGGAATATAGGGAATACAGGGAATTAAGGGACAGTGAAACCCAGCTGGCTGGTCTCTGTCCCTTGATGTCTTTCAACTCCCATCTTTCTGCCCGCTCTCTCAGAGTCAGACCATTCCTCTGTGGGTTTATGAGACCCCTTCAGATTCAACACGCTGCTGTACACTCAGGCTGCCATTGGCAAGTGTCAAGACAGTGCCTGTGTGCTAGGAGAAAGACGTTCCTCTGGAGGACTGCTGTTGCCATCAGCAGGAGTCAAGCAGGAGCCCCACACCCTGCATCCCCTTCTCCTCAGCACTTACATCTGCCACTGCGGGGACAATTCCATTTACCTTTGATCCCTGGATGCATCAGTCACCATTAGGAGCCCAGGACTCCAGCTACCATCCCATTTTCTCCTTCCTTTTCAGCAAAAACTTCTTTAAAGGCATGTCTATACTCACTTTATGGAATTTTTCTTCTCCAATTTTCTCTGGAACCTATTTCATTAAGGGTTTTGCCTTCTCCCCTCAATTAAACTTCCTTTATAAAAGCATTCTTGTAGCTAAATTTAATGATCAATTCTTAGCCCCTACCATACTTGACTCTCAAATCATTTGACATAATTGACCCCCATTTCTCTTTACCATGCTTCCTTCACTTGGCTCCTAGGACATCACCCTCTTCTGATCCTCCTACTTTTGTGGTTTCTCTTCTCAGTTACACTTGCTGGTTCTTCATAATTTGCCTGACCTTCAATGGCTCAGCCCTTGCACTTGCGGTCTTTATCTTCACCCATTCCCAAGGTGATCTTTGGATCCAGTCTCATGTCTTTTAACACCATTTGTGTGCTTGTGACTTACAAGTTCACATCCCTCCCTTTCCTCCTTGAATTGCCCATTGAACATCTCCACTTGACTGTCTAAAAGGTATGTTAAACTTCACATGGACAAACAGAGCTCCTGCATCTAATCTCCATTCAGTCAGTGGCAATACCATCCTTCCACTTTGCTTAAGGCAAAAAAAAATGGGTTCATCCTTGACTCCTCTTTCTTTTTTACACTCTATATCTAATTAATTAGTGAATCCTATTGGCTGTACCTTTTAAACATGTCCAGAATCTGACCACTTCACACTATTTACATTGCTCCCTTTCTGGTCCAAACCACCATCATCTCTCACCCCATTGCAAGAGTCCTGTATCTTTCCTATCCTTGCCCCAGGCAGTTGACCATCTTAAAATGCAACTCAGATGATGTCACTCCTTGGCTCAAAATATGCCAAAGGCTTTCCAGCTTACTCAGAGCAGAAGTTAAAACTGATCTCCAGAGCCCAACACAATCTAGCCTCCCCATTACCTCTCTGATCTCATCTCTCTTATCCTCTTCCATACTTAGGCCTCTTCTGCCATGCTGGCCTCCTCACTGCTTTTCAAACATACCAAAGTGGTCCTGCTTCAGGGCCTTTGCATTTGCAGTTCCCTCTGTCTGGGAAGCATTTCTCTCAGATATTAAAATGACTCATTCCTCATTTTCTTTCTATAAACTGTTAATTTTTATTTTTTTACTGTTTCTTTTCTATTGAGATATAATTGACACATTATACTAATTTCAGGTGTACAACATAATGATTCCATATTTGTGTGTATTGCAAAATGATAACAACAAGTCTAGTTAATATCCATCACCATACATAGTTAAAATTTTTTTCTTGTGATCGGAACTTTTAAGACATACTCTGTTAGCAACTTCCAAATATACAATACAGTGTTATTAACTATAGTCACCATGCTGTACCTTATGTCCCATAATTAATTATTTTATAACTGGGAGTTTTTCCTCATAACCACCTTCATGCATTTCGCCAACCTCCCGAAACCTGCCTTTGGCAACCACCAAGCTGTTCTCTGTATCTGAACTTTTGTTGTTGTTTGTTTTGTTTTGCTTTAGATCATACAGTATTTGTCTTTCTCTCTCTGACTTATTTCACTTAGCATAATGCCCTCAATGTCCATCCCTATTGTTGCAAATGGCAAAATTTCTCTCTTTTTATGGCTGAATAATATTCCATTGTATATATATACCACATCTTCTTTACCATTCATCCATTGATGGACACTTAGGTTGCTTCTATGTCTTGGCTATTGTAAATAATACTGCAGTGAACATAAGGGTACATATATCTTTTTTTTTTTTTTGAGGAAGATTAGCCCTGAGCTAACTACTGCCAAGCCTCCTCTTTTTGCTGAGGAAGACTGGCCCTGAGCTAACATTCATGCCCATCTTCCTCTACTTTATACATGGGATGCCTGCCACAGCATGGCTCTTGCCGTGCAGTGCCATGTCCACACCCAGGATCAGAACCAGCGAACCCCGGGCCACTGAGAAGCAGAACATGTAAACTTAACCACTACACCACTGGGCCAGCCCTACATATATCTTTTTGAGCTAGTGTTTTTGTTTCCTTTGGGTAAATACCCAGAAATGGCGTTGCTGGGTCATATGGTAGTTCTATTGTTACTTTTTTGAGGAACCTCCATACTGTTTTCCATAGTGGCTGCACCAATTTACATTCCCACCAACAGTGCACAAGGGTTCCCTTTTCTTCACATCTTTGTCAACACTTATTATTTGTTTCTTTGATAATAGCCATTCTAACAGGTATGAGGTGATATGCCTTTTGTTCTTTCTCCTGTCTAATTGCTCTGGCTAGGACTTCTAATACTATTATGAATAAAAGTAGCAAGAGTGGACATCCTTGTCTGGTACCTAATCTTGGAGGAAAAGCTTTCAGCTTTTACCTGTTGGGTGTGATGTTAGCTGTGGGCTTATCGTATAATGGCCTCACTTTGTTGAGAGTTTTTATCATAAATGAATATTTTGTCAAATGCTTTTTCTGCATCTATTGAGATAATCATATGATTTTTATCCTTCATTTTTTTAATGTGGTGTATCATGTTGATTGATTTGTGGATATTGAACCATCTTTGCATCCCTGGAGTAAATTCCACTTGATCATGGTATATGATCATTTTCATGCATTTTTTAGTGGACTTTGCCAATATTTTGTTTAGGATTTTTGCATCTATGTTCATCAGGGATATTGGCCTGTCCTTTTATTTTCCTGTGGCATCCTCTTCTGGTTTTGGTATCAGGGTAATACTGGCCTTGTAAAATGAATTTGAAGTGTTTCCTCATTGTCTATTTTTTGGAAGAGTTGGAGAAGGATTGGTATTAGTTCTTTAAGTGTTTTGTAGAATTCACCAGCGAAGCCATCTGCTCCTGGACTTTTGTTTGTTGGGAGGTTTTGATTACTGATTCAATCACCTTGCTAGTAATTGATCTGTTTAGATTCTTTATTACTTCTTGATTCAGCCTTGATAGGTTATATGTTTCTAGGAATTTGTCCATTTCTTCTAGGTTGCCTAGTTTGTTGATGTATAATTGTTCATAGTAGTCTCTTATGATCCTTTATATTTCTGTGGTATCAGTTGTAACGTTTTCTCTGTTGAGAAAGTGGGAGAAATCCCTCCCCTCAACTTCCCTTAAGGTTCTTATGGCTGGTCAAATAAAAAGGCAGGTTAGCAGGAGAAAATCAAACAAAGTTTAATAGCACATATACATGGCAGAAACTCAGGAGAAACTCAGTAACTCAGCCAACTGGCGAAGGCTGCCTGTTTAAGTATCTTTAGCTACAGACAAGGAGGACATTGGGGTAATGATTTGGAGCTTCAAAGGGAGGAAAGGCAACCCACATGGAAATGGAAAAGCAAATGTTTGGTAAATAGAACTTGACAAGAGTGGGCTTAGCAAGGATCCTCCCAGTCTACTGGAACCCAAAGTTATCTATGGTGATGACCTGTCCTGGGGACAGGCCTTTATTTTAAATTTCTTTAGGCTGTTGTGTGTGGGGGGGTAAGCTTGAATGTTCTTGCTGAGTCTGAGCCTTTATTGTCTTCAGCTTGAAATAATCCACATACCAGAGGGGCGCATCTTGGGGCAGCCAGCCCTGAACCCCATCATCTCTTTCCCTTCTGATTTTATTTATTTGAGTCCTCTCTCTTTTTTTCTTGGTGAGTCTAGCTAAATGCTTGTCAATTTTATCTTTTCAAAAACAACCTCGTAATTTAGTTGATCCTTTCTAAGATTTATTTAGTCTTTTGTAGTCTCTATTTTATTGATTTCTTCTCTGATCTTTGTTATTTCCTTCCTCATACTTACTTTGGACTGTTTGTTCTTCTTTTTATAGTTCCTTGAGGTGTAAAGTTAGGTTTTTTATTAGAGATTGTTCTTGTTCTTGTTTCTTGATGTAGGCATTTAGTGCTATGAAGTTCCCTCTTAGAACTGCTTTTGCTGCATCCCATAAGTTTTGGTATGTTGTATTTCCATTTTCATCTGTCTCAAGGTATTTTAAAAATTTTTTGACGTCTTTTTTGACCTATTGGTTGTTCAGTAGTGCATTGTTTAATCTCCACATTTTTGTGATTTTTCCAGTTTTCTCCTTATAACTGATTTCTATCTAGTTTCATACCATTATGGTCATAAAATATGCTTAATATGATTTCAATCTTCCTAAATTTATTAAGACTTGTTTTATGGCCTAACATGTCATCTACCCTGGAGAACATTCCATGTGCACTTGAGAAGAATGTGTATTATGTTGCTTTTGGATGGAGTGTTCTGTATATGTCTCTGTTAAGTCCATCACGTCTAATGTGTCACTTAAAACTAATGTTTCTTTATTGATTTTCTGTCTGGACGATTCATGTGATGATGAAAATGGCACATTAAAATTCCTAAGTACTATTGTATTCCTGTCTATTTCTCCCTTTAGGTCTGTTTATATTTGCTTATATATTTAGGTGCTCCTATGTTGAGTATATTAATATTTACAAATGTTATATCTTCTTGTTGGATTGACCCTTTATCATTGTAATGACCTTTTTTGTCTCTTATTACAGTCTTTGTCTTAAAGTGTATTTTATATGATGTAAGTATAGCTAACCGAGCTTTCTTTTAGTTTTCATTTACATGGAATATCTTATTTTTAAAATTTTTTTTGAGGAAGATTAGCCCTGACCTAAAATCTGCTGCCAATCCTTCTCTTTGGTGAGGAAGACTGGTCTTGAGCTAACGTCCATGCCCATCTTCCACTATTTTATATGTGGGACATCTGACACAGCATGGCTTGCCAAACGGTGGGTAAATCCACACCTGGGATCCAAATCAGTGGACCCCGGGCCACTGAAGCAGAATGTGCAAACTTAAGCGCTGCACCACTGGGCCAGCTCCACATGGAATATCTTTTTCCATCCCTTCATTTTTAGTCTGTGTGTGTCCTTATATCCAAAGTGACTCTCGTGTAGGCAGCACAGAGACGGATCTTGTTTTTGTTTTTTTCCCCCATTCAGCCATTCTGTGTCTTTTGTTTGGAGAATTTAGTCCATTTACAATTAAGGTAATTATTGATTGGTATGGGCTTATTGCCATTTTTTAAATTGTTTTCTGGCTGTTTTGTGATTTCTTTGTTCCTTTCTTGTTCTCTTGCTCTCTTCCGTTGTGATTTAATGATTTTCTGTAGTGGTATGCTTAGATTCCTTTATCTTTATTATTTGTGTATCTACTATAGGATTTTGCTTTGTGGCTACCATAAGGCTTACATAAAACAATTTATGTTTATAATAGTTTATTTTAAGTTGATAGCTTAAATCCGAACATGTTCTAAAGCTTTACATTTTTACCCCTCCACATTTTATGTCTTCGATGTCACAATTTACATCTTTTTATCTCATGTATCCCTTAACAAATTATTGTAGTTATACTTATTTTTACTATTTTTTTCTTTTAACCTTCATACTAACTTTATAAGTCATTAACCCATCACTTTTACAATATTAGGTTATTCGGAATTTTACTATATATTTGCCTTTACCAGTGTGATATATACTTTCATGTTTTTCCTTTACTAATTAGTGCCCTTTTGTTTCTGCTTAAAGAACTGCCTTAACATATCTTGTAAGGCCAGCCTAATTGTGATGAGCTTCTTTAGCTTTTGCTTGCCTGGAAAACTCTTTATCTGTCCTTCAATTCTGAAGAAGAACTTTGCTGAGTAGGGTATTCTTGGTTGGCAGTTGTTTTCTTTGAGTATTTTTTTTTTAAAGGTTGGCACCTGGGCTAACAACTGTTGCCAATCTTCCTTTTTTTTTTTTTTTCTACTTTATCTCCCCAAACCCCCCTGTACATAGTTGTATATCCCAGTTGCAGGACCTTCTAGTTGTGGGATGTGGGACGCTGCCTCAACGTGGCCTGACGAGTGGTGACATGTCCGTGCCTGGGATCCGAACCCTGGGCTGCCGTAGCGGAGCGTGTGAACTTAACTACTCGGCCACGGAGCCATCCCCTCTTTGAGTATTTTGAATATGTCATGCCACTCTGTTATGGCCTGCAAAGTTTCTGCTGAAAAATCTGCTGATAGTCTTATGGGGGGGGGGGGTCTCCTTTGTATGTAACAAGTTGTTTTTCTCTTGCTTCTTTTAAGATTCCCTCCTTGCTTTTACTTTTGATACTTTAATTATGTGTCTTTGTGGAAGTCTGTTTAGGTTCTTCTTATTTGGAGCTCTTTGGGCTTCCTGGATTTGGATGTCTGTTTTATTCCTCAGGTTTGGAAAGCATTCAGCCATTATTTCTTCAAGTAAACTTCTGCCCTTTTCTCAATAAACATTCATTAGCTTAATTAATGAATAAAAATTCAAGCATGGTATTGTCCAGAGAGGAAAACTCTCTAATTTTTTTCAGGTCCCAGAAGAGGGATATAGAACAACATTTAAACACCTTGTGCTTAAGTGGGATGATCTAATTATAACTTGATGAATTAAGCGAAATTATTCTAAAACTCATCTGGAATAATAAATGAATAATCAGGGGAACTCTTTTTTTTTTTTTTAAAGATTTTATTATTTTCCTTTTTCTCCCAAAGCCCCCAGGTACATAGCTGTGTATTCTTAGTTGTGGGTCCTTCTAGTTGTGGCATGTGGGACGCCACCTCAGCATGGCTCGATGACCGACGAAACCCTGGGCCGTCTGCAGTGGAGCACGCAAACTTAACCACTCAGCCATGGGGCCAGCCCCACAAGGAAACTCTTTAAATAGAAGAACAAAGACACAGACTTGAGCTATGTAATGTGCATTTGCTAAATTGTTTAAGGATATTTGGATCCACTATAGAAAATAAAACAAACAGAAAGGACAAAACTCGTAAGATGTGTTAAGCACAGATATATTAGTCAACTGTGAGACTTGTTAGACTTGGATGAAGAGAGTAAATCATATGTGTGTGAACATAGAAAGGGATAGAAGGACTAAGCATAAACTAAGTATTTATGACACTCTGAGAGTGAGTGCCTCCTTAAATTTCATACCTTATAAGCCCCTTATAGTCCCAACCCTGTTCCCTAAGCCTGAATTTTCATGATATATTAAATGTATATGAGGTATGTGATATTTATGAGGTCCTAATTCCCTCAGTGACTGGTAACAGTCATTCATTCTGGCCCTATGGGTCCTCTACTCCAGAAACATAGATAAAACCCATGGCCGTTCAGCAGGGTAAATGGAGAACTACAGCTATTGGCCAGGCATATTCACCACTTCACCTCTCTTATGGGGAAAGTGAATGACATTGGCCCAGGCACCTTCCTTCTGATGGGGCCTCTTTGATTCCTCAGAACCACACCATTAGCAGGACTCAGGCAGTGTGGTCTTTTTGTCCACTGGCACTCTACCCTAAGTGTGTTAACCTACTTCATCTCTCACTTTTGCTTCACATCATGTGCTTTAAATTTATTTAATAAACCATGTAATTTGAGTATCTTAAACTGGTCTGTGAGCTTTTCTGTTCTAAGACCTTGGGGATAACTTGCTGGTAGTGTAATTAGAGGCCAACATTGCATCAAAGTAATCTCCCATATAAGATACTACAATATATTACAATATATAGCACAGAGGTTAATAGTACAGGCTTTGGAGCTCTGTCACCAGGGATTAAATCCTGGATCTTCCACTTACTGCTGTGTCACCTAAACTCATTCTGCCTCAGTTCCTAAATTTGTAAAATAGGGATAAGAGCACTAGCTCATAATGTTATGAGGATGATATGTGAGTTCACATGTAATGGGTATAGAACTGTATCTGGCATAGTGTAAACTCTTATTGTAAATTGGATCTGGTTAGACAGAGTAATGGAGTAAAATACAGATTCTAAAAACAGACACAAGTATATATGGTAATTTAATATATGATAAGATCTTTTCAAATTAATGAGGAAAGAATTACAGTTGGGAGTAATCTGCTAATCATTTGGAAAAATGAAAGATCCATCCATATGGCAAACTTATATTAAAATAAATTCTTGATGAACCAAAGATTTCAATGAAAAAACAAACTACAGGAACACTAGAAGAAAACATAGGCACCATGGAATAATCTACAGAATTATGACGAAAAAATATGTTTAGATCTTAAACAGCAAGACTGTAATAAGATCTACAATCAAGACCAAGCGTGTAAATAATTAACATGCCCATACAAGCAGCAATACATGTTTTGCAGGAACACATACAAATCAAAGTGTGTACAAAAAACACTTCAGAATGATTGACCATGGGAAGTGGAGGAAAATTAACGGGGAATGGGGATGCTAAAAAATATCTATTAAAACTAAAAGGAAAATACAAATTACATATAATAAGTATAAAAATTATTTAAATACAGTTGATAGTTTAATTTCTTGAGTTTTTTAAACTTTCAGTAAATATCTTTTAAATAAAATTATTTGTAATTGTGGTGTTCAGAGTTTGTTTGCCAATGTAAACAATTAATATTACCCTTCATATATTTTATGTGTAGATCCAGAAATATACAAATATACAAGTACTGTGAATTGTTTAATATCATAAAATGCTCCTCAGCTGCCACGTGCAACAGTTGTAAATATCATACAAACCATGAATGGAACGTGAAGAAAAGCAAATAAATGGATGTTCAGCACCACTGGAAATGATACCTTCACTATGCAAGCATATGAACAGGTTACCTTGTCTTTTTTCACCTAAGCACTTCCACCATTCATATTCTCCCACACAGTGAAGCATTACCTGCCTCCAATCTTGGCAAGAGCCCGCTCATAACTCTTCAGGACATTCAGATACAGTCATCTTTTGTTTTTAAGACAAACAGCAAAAGATATGGAGAAGTATTCTATGGAGCTTGAAAGGCATTAGCCAAGAGAGTGTACGGTTAGGGTTCAGAGTTTACGGGTTATGTTTACCAGTAGTCGACACTGGACCTTGAGTGACAACGCATCCAGACACTTGTTAATATGTATAAAATATAAGGCCATTTAAGGCGTTTCCCAGGACAGGAAATCCTATTGCCTGAGGCTGAGTAAGTCTCATTTTATGGCCTTACCCATTTCCACTCATCAGCTCAGGGCAGAAGAAAAAGAAAGCAGATAGGTTTGTTACCAAAGTCTGAGGCTTATCAAAGTAGGAATGCATGAGGTTAAGGAAATAACACTTTCTGACAAGGAATGAGGTGTATTTTTGAAATAGCAGAACACAATGTGAAGCCAGAATGAGTCTAATAAACTGAGGAAATTGAGAGATTAAAAGACAGGAAATTCAAAGACTGATGAAGAGCAGATTTGGGAGACATGGTGAAAAAAGTGACTGTGGCCAAAAAGTAGAATTTTAGAATCTTATATCTTAGAGAGGAAATATTTTCAACTGCGAGTGAGGTTATATAACCTGGTAGATGAAGCAGTGTGAGAAACATGCCGGGTACTTAAAAGGGTCATTGTCCTGGAGGTAGATGTCATGGAGGATAATGTCTGGGAATGGAAAGAGAAGACTGAATCTCCTGCTAAAATAAACAAATGAACTTCAATTAAGTAGGCAAAAAGGAGAGATCACCAGCGCAAGTGCAAGTACAGCCCTGCCAATTACGGATAAGGAGCAAAAGAAATTGTTGGGAAAGAGCCCAAAGCAACATGACAGGTTTGAGGTGACAAATAAAAATGGCAAGTAATAGGATATATTGGAATATATGAGGAAGCCATTTGGTGTAAACCTAATTCGGCCTGACCTTGTCTTTCCAAAAGGGCCTGACCGAGGCCGTTGAGCATGCACTGTATATCTGCTTTAGATATTCCCTATGGCAAGAGCAAAAGGCCCTTGAGATAAAGGCGCAACTTCCCTCCCCCTCCCAACATTGGTGTCTCTTTAAGGATTAAGCATCTTTCCTTAGGCTAGAAAGTGATTGCTGCGCTCACCTGTGACGCCCAGCTTGAGACAATAGACTTGCCTCCTGCGAAGCCCACCAAGATAGCAGACCCACTACCTGCTGTGTCCATGAAGCGCTGTGCCAACAGGGCAATCTTGTGACTATTGTGGGAGGGACATTTCAATCATATGTGAAACACCCTCTTTGAGGGTATATAACCACCCTGTTTACCCTCACTTCTTTGGAGTGCTCTGTTCCTTTGTGGAAAGACTCTCCCGGGTTATAATCCTAAAATTTAAGCTCAGAATAAACTCACCCAAATTTTCATTTATAGATTAGTTATGGATTATTTTCGTCGACAGAGTTGAGGGAACTACCGAAAAGGTCAGATTCCATGAGTGCTAAGAGTGGATTTTAAAGAAGTTTTCTCTCTGATGTATTTGAGTAGCAGTCTCGAGACTAGAAAGAAAGGAGGGCTAACAAGCAAGGAGAAAAGAGGGAGATGTAAGACAAATGCAATTCTGCAATTAGCAATATGAGAGAGAATTAACTCCAAAGCTGTCTGGACGTCAATCAACTTTTCAACTGTCTAGAGGTAGAGGCAGAGGAAAGGAAGATCCACAAAGATCCAGTCAAGGTTGACTGTTGGAAAATACAGCCCTATCCAAAACGCAGCTACCTCCGGCACTGCCGCCTCTGGAGGAAGGCTACCTACTGGGAATGGAACTAGTAGGCCATTTGTGGTTTTCTCTTTTCAGTTCCAGACAAATTCGCTATGAAGAGTTTAA
Source organism: Equus przewalskii (assembly GCF_037783145.1). Lineage (NCBI taxonomy): Eukaryota > Metazoa > Chordata > Mammalia > Perissodactyla > Equidae > Equus > Equus przewalskii. The sequence continues at coordinate 43,056,974 of NC_091836.1, forward strand.
CTGCTCTCGGAGCCTGGATCTGGACTACATACAGACCCAGCTGGGAGAATTTTAAAGGGAGCTCGGTCGCTCACCCTGCAACCTGAAAGAAGGGCCATCATAACCACACAGGTGAGGTGCGCTGCTGAAGGAAATCCAGACGCTCCTCCGCCCGCCCCCGGTATCCTCTCTGCTCTTCTGCTGAGAAAGGGGCGGCGGCGGTGCCTTAGCCCTGTACTTCCCGTCCTTAGCACGCATTAGAATTGCCTCCTCGACCCCGGAATGCCGTCCCCACTCGCAGAGTTTCAAATTCTGTAGGTCTGGAACGGGGCAGTATCTGCATTTTGACCAGGTTCACCTGTGCCGGTCGGGACCAGCTTTGTGAGCACTAGTTTTAGGGTAGGTCCGGTCAAAGAACCCGGCCCCCTCCCCAAGGTGTAGGCTGGGCTTGCTAGGTGTTCCCAACTAGTCTGGAGGGAAGGGGACACTCCTCGCGCGTCCTCAGCACCCGGCGCGCTGCAGCTGCGGTGGCGGGCCGCGCGGGCTGGGCCGTGGTGGGCGCGGAGAGGGAAGGACCCGCCCTCGCCTGGACCCTCTGGAGGGGGAGTCCGCGGCGGCGGCGCGGAGCAAGCGCGCCAGCCTCACTGTCGCGCCAGCTTCCTGGCCGCGAGGTGGCCCTGCGCCGCGTGGGCCGGGAAGGGCGTCCCTGTGGGGTCCAGCCTCCACATTAGCTGCGCGGGCAGGCGGGCCACGAGGGAAAGCTCTCCGCACTCCAGGCGGCGCCCCAAACCGCGAGCTGGCACGACTCCGGGGCCCCGGGCTCGCTGCCCGTTCCGTGCTCCGCGCGCTGGTCCCACGCTGCGGACCCGAGGGAGAGCGCGTCTGCCCCAGGCTCAGGCTCGGCTGCCCCGGGCGGCGGCGGGGGGCGGGGATGGGGAGGGTCTCCCAGGGAGGGGGCGGGTCCGTGGGGGCAGGACGGGTGCCCGGGCGGTGGCCGGGGCGGTCTTCTTCTAAGCCTGCAAGGCCGCCGCGGGAGCCGCCCGATCGTGGTGCGGAGCTGCCTGGCGCAGGGTAGGTGGGCGCCGGCCTGGGCGCCCCATGGAGCCCGGACACCCAGACGACTACCCCGAGACCCGCTCAGCACCTCCCGCGCTGGGGGGTTCCCTCCCAGTCCTGGGCCCACTCCACAGCCAAGTGCACCGTCGGTGTAGACGGCCTCCTGGGGTTTTCAGCGAAGTCGCCTCAAGTTCTGGATTTTTTTCCTCTGGGCCCTTCATTTAGGTTCCCTTGAGGTTCTGCCTTGTCCCTTCGGTCATCTCCCCGGAAAGCTCTGAGCGTCCTCTGAGCTCACCCGTCTCCCCGGACTCTTCCAGCCCACAGTGAGGAGCTCCCTGTCCCTCGAATCAACCCAAGAGGGTTGTGCGCGCGCTTCTTCCCGGTCTTTGTCCGGTTTAATCTCCAGACCCCCGTCTGTTTCTCCTCTGACCTCCCTGCTTTCTACTCATCCTAGCTCTGCCTAAGGTAATGCTCATTAGGCCCATGGTAAAGCTGAAGCGTATGGAGGCGACATAGATTTTTGAGTGATTCTGGCAACTCATAGAGTTGTTCAAAAGACGTTTGTCGAGCACCTGCTGTGATTCAGGCACTGCTCTGGGTGGTGGGGACACAGCCCTGCGCCGGGCATCGTACTTCCCCCATCCTAGATGTTTGCAGCCCGCCCAACTTTGCAAGGTTGCACTGGGTCAGCCTACCTTAGACTCATAGAATTTTTGGTACGTGAAGGAAAGGGTATTTGCCCCAGGGCGAGCAGCGTAAAGAAAATAATGGACCACCCATTGAGAAGTGTTCTGGGAACTGATGAGATGGCTCCTACAGTAGCACAGAATTGGAAAATTGAGTTGGAGATAAAAATTGGGACCTACCCTACACAGGCGATCCTTCTACATTCCAGCCAGTGTGCTCTACTAAGCAGCAAATTATTCAGTCCGTTCCTTAGCAGTTGAATGATTCTGGCAAATTTCCCAGAGATTCTTCTCTCTTGACAAGCTTCTTTGACTGAGGCTTGATCTTCTCTAAAATGTAACTTGTGTCTGAAAACCCAGTTATTTAGCAGGAGGCCCTTCCACGCAGCTGTTCTCCTTCCGGTTACTGGACACGGCCTTGAGGTACTGTCTGCAACGCGTGCAGGTGGTGCAGAAGTCCAGGGACAGCTATGCAGAATTCTGCCTTCCAGTGGGGCCACCTCCATCTCCCTCACCATCCTCCATGGCCAAGGCCTCTCCCACCTCCCGCCTCCATCGCTGCCTAGGGGCTGTCTGACCTCTATTCCTTGTGTCTGCTTAGTATGCAGGCCTTCCTGGTGAGACTTGTGGGCCTCCTGGGCCTGTCTTCAGGGTTACTGGTAACCGCTCAACTGGGAAGAGACCTCTCAGCCAGGTATGTTTGAGAAAGAAGGGTTGGGAAGTTTCTCTTTACAGTGGAGCTGTGCCCAGGGCCCCTGGGTGTCTCAGGGGTAACACACGTCCTTTGTCCTTGCAGGGTGAATCAGACTTTCCTGACTCCCTACCACATGAGGAACCGCCATGTGGGTCTGAAAGTTGAGGGCTCAAACTTCACACTAGATGGCTTTCCTTTCCTGATCATCTCGGGTACCATCCACTATTTCCGAGTGCCCAGGGACTACTGGAGGGACCGCCTCTTGAAGCTGAAGGCATGTGGCTTCAACACTGTCACCACGTGAGTGCCCCTAGTAATTATTTCAACAATTTATAGGCTGAATTTCTAGTCCTGAGACTTTATTAGGCCAGTCTGAGAGTTCACCGTTTTAGTACTTTCCTCAGTGTTCTAGGATGGCTCGGTTTCCACTTGGTTCCTGAGAATCTCCTGTAACTAGAGCCTGCCCCAATTGCTCCGACAGGCTCTGTCTCAACAGGGTCTCTACAGACTGCACATAAGGGTCTAACTTCCAGAGGCAGTGGCAAGTACAGATGGCTGCAGCCCCAGTGGTCCCTGACTCCTGCAGCCGTCTGGGCACAGCGGGCCTCAGCCCTCCCTGGATATCCTCACTTGCCATGGAAGTCATGGCCCCGGTGATGAGTCCCAGGATAGGACACTGTTGCAGAAAATCTGTCTTTGAAGATGGGTTTCATTGAGAACCAGGCGTGGCAAATAATCTCATCATCCTCATTCCGGAAGCTGAAATTGACAAAAATAAGTAATTTCTTTCTTGCCTTCTTACGCTTAGAAAGTGCTTATCCATTACTGTGTTGATAGTCAGTTTTAGTTATGTCCTCTTTTTCAATGTTTTCCTTTTTAAAATACAGGTTTAGAAGAAAAATATCTGGAATTTCATTTGGTGAACGATGGGGAATGATGGTTAAAGCATTTCCCCCTAAACTGTCATAATACCTTTTACACATCACATCATTTTTCCTCATTATTTTGTTGCTTTTTTGTAGCAGTGATTCAGGCATTGATGTTTCATGAACTATTAAAATCTTAAAAACATTTGTGGACCTAGTAGGACTGCCAAGTTTGTTTGTTTGTTTTTAGTATCCTTGCTTAGAAAAATAAAAAGCATCACCATTATTTCATAAACTGTAAGACATTCTAGGTCATTCAAAGAGGAAGAAGAGCATTATCTCAGAATAAAGGCAGCCTTATGCGTTGAATACATTTAGCATTATAAAAAGACTGCATTGTCTTTTTTTTTTAATTAGTAGCTAGTCAGCCGTAGTCTTGTAGAGACAGACCTAGAGTCGGACAGAATGAGATTTACTGACTTTCAGGAGGGGTGCATTCCAGAGGAATTGTGGAGTGCCAGTCTCAACAAAGGGAAGGGGAGAAGGGACTTCTGTGAGATCAGATTCCTGCCGGGAACTCCACAGGGAGTCTAGGAGCAGCAGGGATAAATCCTGGACTAGTTGTTTCTGATGTAGGATTAGAAGCAGCGGGAATTAACTAGGGACTGGGTGCTGGCATGAGGTGAGGGCAGTTTAGCAATTGGGTCTCCCTAGAAATAGACGGGAATAGCAAAGGGGGTCTGGGGTGCCGTTGGTGAGAAAGCAGTATTCACTCAAAGAGGTGACATGTTACAACTGCTAAACTACGTTGGGGGAAACAGTGTTTCCTATTAACTTTTCGTGTGGCTTTGTCTGTGTTTACTTCCCAGTGTGAAAACAACAGAGCTGGTTTTTCTTTTTTAGCCAAGGTAATTTTCATTCTTTAATCTTGAACAGGTTTTCAATCATTAAAGACTTATGGATTCACAAAAACTTTGCCTCCGAGTCGATAGATGTTGACCAGTGTTTGAGAACACTCTGCCGGGTTTTGTCTCCAGGCTGTCGTTGGTTGCATTGCATGATCTATTTGTTCTTGTACCATCACAGCACTTTTAGTTTATGATATGGTTAGGTATAGATTTTTTTATATTTATCCTGCTTTGTGTTCTCTGAGCTTCCTGGATCTGTGCTTTGCTATCTGTCATTAATTTGGGGAAATGTCAGCCATTATTTCTTCAAATATTCCTTCCTTCCTTTCTCTTCCTAGTCTCCTTCTGGTATTCCCATTACATCTGTGTTATAACATTTAATAATTGTCCCAGAGTGCTTGGATATTATTTTCCTTTTTTCCATTCTTTTTCTCTTTGCAATTCAGTTTAAGAAGCGTTTATTGTCATGTCTTCAAGCTCGCTGATTCTTTCCTTGGCTGTGTTCAGTTTCCCAATGAGCCCATCGATGGTGTTCTTCATTTCTCTTTCGGTGTCTTTGATCTCTAGCATTTCCTTTTTGTTCTTTCTTAGAGTTTCCGTCTCTCTGCTTGTATTACCCATCTGTTCTTGTTTGTTGCCACTTTTTCCTTTAGCATAGTAACCACAGTTGTTTTAATTCCCAGTCTAATAATTCCAAAATATCTGCCATATCTGAGTCTGGTTCTCATTCTTGCATCCAATTGTCCCTTTAGACTGTTTTTTCTGTTTTGTGCATGCCTTATAATTTTTGTTGAAGGCTTGACATGATGTCTTGGATAGAAGGAACTGAGGTAGATAGGCCTATGGTGTGAGGTTTTACGTTTATCTGGCTGGCATTTACACCATGTTTCCTGTTGGCTGTAACTGGTCTCAGAGGTTAAAGTTTCCTCCTGTGTCCTTGTTTTTGTCTCCCCTGTTGTCTTTGTTTTTTCCTGGTGATTCCTTCTTCAGTAGGGTCTGAATCTTATAGTTCCTTTAGCTATAATCCGCTTTTATTATGCAGGAGGCTTATTGATGTGGTGGCAAGGTATGGGCTGAGGGTGAGACTGTGCTTTAGTCCTATGATTAGTTCTCAGCCTTTCTGTGAATCTGGGGTGGGTGTTTCCCATCTGCCTGAAGGCTGTTGTTCCATCATGTGGAAGGCTGGAATGTGCTAGATTTGGATATTTCCCTTTCTCCATATGGATGTCTAGAGAGGTATTTCCCTTCCCCAGGCTGGTTAGGCTCTAGCAAAATGGTTTCCTTTGAAGGCAGAGGTTTTTTGAGGAGAACAGAATGCTCTGGACTTATTTTTAAATGACTGCTTTTCCCCTCCACCGCAGGACACAGGAGGGGATTTCTCTTAGATCTTCGTGGTGAGAATCTGCTAGGGCTTCTGGTGGTAAACTGCATGAAAGTGTGGGGGCTCCCTGCAAGACTGCCCCATCCTTCAGAGTTTGTAACTCTCCAGCCAGTCTATACTGAGCCTCCAGTAATTCATCAGTTGCAGTTTAAGTGTTCCTACCAAGGGTGTAAATTCCAGGCCAAGAGCTGGCAGGATGGAGACCCCAGAAGAGCCAAAGTTTCAGTCTGAGTCTGAAGCAGGAACAGGCCAATGTCCCAGCTCACAGTCAGGCGGGAGGAGTTCCCTCTTACTCAGCCTTTTTGTTCTATTCAACTCTTCAGTTGACTGAATAAGGCCACTCACATCAGGGAGAACAACCTGCTTTACTCAGTCTACAGGTTCAGACGTTGCTGTCATCCATAAACACCCTCACACACACACCCAGAATAACGTTTGACCAATGTCTGGGCACCCTGTGTCCAGTCAAGCTGACACAGTTATACTGGCTGTCTCTCTGTCTCTCTCTAGTTTTCAGGGGAACGGTTTCCCCTGTGACCTCAGTTCTCTGATGGATAAAGAAACATTTCAACAGCTTTCAGCTTTTTCCCTGTTGTGAGGATGGGAGTGACAACTTCCAAGCTCTTTACTTGTTGGACCGGAAACTGGAAGTCTTTATGATGCTTTCTCACAGTTAAAGAAAAACTTGCTCATTTTTTCTTTTTTTTCCTCATTGGGGGGTTTGGACCTACCAAGGATTTGGACCTTACTGTAGTGGATGTCGTTAATTCCTTTTTTCCCCATTCTTCTTTATTTTTAAAGTAATATTTTATTGAAATTTAACATGTATACAATGTATAAGCATGTAGCCCAGTAAATTTTAGTAAAGTGAACATACTTCTGTAACCAGCCCCAAACCTTGTAATATGCCAACATCTCTGAAGCTCTCTTATCCCGCTACACTCATGACCTCCCTCTAAAAGGTAACTACTATTCATTCTTCTAATGCAGATATTAATTTGGCCTGTGTTTGAACTTTATGTAAATAGAATCATACAATATGTACTCTTTTGTGTCTGATATCTTTTTCTCAAGATTGTGAGATTCATCCATAATTCCATATATTTTAGCTTCTTTATTCTCATAACTGTATAGAATGTATAGAATTCCATTGATAATCATACCAAAATGTATTCTTCTTGTGGATAGACATTTGGGTTATTTTTGGGTGTTAGCTATTATAAATAGTGGAGCCATGAATAATTTTGTACTTCTCTCTTGGTGACACTGTGTAAACATTTCTGTTGGATATATATCTAGGAATGGATGTGATGGACAATGGGGTGGGTATATGTTCAGCTTTAGTAAAAATGTCAACTAGTTTTCCAAAGATTCTAAAGACTGTACAAAATTAGTGGCCTTATGTGTGTTCATGCTGTGTTGCAACCATCTCCACTATCAATATCCAGAACTTTTTCGTCATCCCATACTGAACCTCTGGAGCCCCTGAATAATAACTCCCCCTTCTTTCCTCTCCCCAGTCCTTGTAACCACAGTCCTACCGTCTGTCTCGCTGAGATGGACTACCCTAGGCACCTCGTGCACCTGGAATCATGCAATATTTGTCCTTTTGTGTCTCACTTATTTCACTTAGCATAATATGGAAGCTTCATTTATGTTGAGGCGTGTGTTGGACTTCACTCCTTTTTAAGACTGAATAATATTCCATTGTATGTCTATACTATATTTTGTTTATCCACTCATCCGTGGATAGGTACTTGGGTTGTTTCTGCCTTTTGGCTGTTGTGAATAATGCTGCTGTGAACATTGTTGTGTAAATATCTATTTGAGTCCTGCTTTCAGTTCTTTTGCGTATATGCCAAGAGGTGGGATTACTGGATCAAATTGCGATTCTGTATTTAATTTCTGAGGAACCTCCTGTTTTCCACAGGAGCCACACTGTTTTACGTTCCTGCCAGCATTGGAGGAGCATTCCAATTTCTCTACATTCATGCCAACACTTGTTTTCTGTTTTTGTTTGTTTTTTAAATAATAGCCATCCTAATGATTGTGGATCATTAGGCCTCACTGTGGTTTGGATTTGCATTTCCCTAATGGTTAGTGATGCTGAGAATCTTTTCGTGTGTTTATTGGCCATTTGCATACACTTTTTTGAGGATATACCTATTCAAGTCCTTTGCCCATTTTTGAATTGGGTTGTTTGTTTTTCTACTGTTGAGTTGTAGGAATTCTTTATATATTCTGGATATTAATCCCCTATCAGATATGTAATTGCAAATATTTTCTCCTATTCCGTGATAGTGTCCTTTGATGCACAAACATTTTAAATTTTCATGAAGTCCAATTTGTCTGTTTTTCCTTTTGTTGCTTGTGCCTTTGTTGTCATGTCCAAGAAATCATTGCCAAATCCAATGTCATGACTCTTTTCCCCAGTGTTTTCTTCTAAGAGTTTATTTATTTAAATTGAGATTCATAATAGTTTACGTCATTGTGAAATTTCAGTTGTACGTTATTTCTTGTCTGTCACCGCACAAGTGCTCCCCTTCACCCCTGTGCCCACGCCCCACCCCCCTTCCCCTGATAAACACTGAACTGTCTTCTTTGTCCGTGTATTTGTTTATATTCCGCATATGAGCAAAATCATATGGTGTTTGTCTTTCTCAGTCTCGCTTATTTCACTTAGCATAATACCCTCCATGCCCATCCATGTTGTTGCAAATGGGATGATTTAGTCTTTTTTAATGGCTGACTAGTAGTCCATTGTATATATATGCCACATCTTCTTTATCCAGTCATGGGCACTTGGATTGTTTCCTTGTCTTGGCTATTGTGAATAGTGCTGCAATGAACATAGGGGTGCATATGTTACTTGGATGGTTGATTTCAAGTTGTTTGAGTAGATACCCAGTAGTGGGATAGTTGGATCATATGGTATTTCTATTTTTAGTTTTTGAGGACTCTCCCTACTATTTTCCACAGTGGCTGCACCAATTTACATTCCCACCAGCAGTGTGTGGGCATTCTCTTTTCTCATCCTCTCCAACATTTGTGGTTTTGTGTCTTGGTAATTATAGCCATTCTGACTGGTGTTTGGTGATATCTCATTGTAGTTTTGATTTGCATTTCCCTAGTGATTAGTGATGTTGAGCATCTTTTCATGTGTCTGTTGGCCATATGTATATCTTCCTTTGAAAAATGTCTGTTCATATCCTCTGCCCATTTTTTGATTGGGTTGTTTGTTTTTGTTGTTGTTGTTGAGTTGTGCAAGCTCTTTATATATGTTGGATATCAACCCCTTGTCTGATAAATGGTTTGCAAATATTTTCTCCCAGTTGGTGGGTTGTCTTTCCATTTTGTTGATGGTTTCCTTTGCTTTGAAGAAGATTTTTAGTCTGATGTAGTCCCATTTGTTAACTTTTTCTTTTGTTTCCCTTATCTGAGTAGACATGGTATTTGAAAAGATGTGGCTAAGACCAATATCAAAGAGTGTACTGCCTATATTTTCTTCTAGGGTTTTTATGGTTTCAGTTCTTACATTCAAATCTTTAATCCATTTGGAATTAATTTTTGTGTATGGTGCAAGATAGTGGGCTACTTTCATTCTTTTGCATGTAGCTGTCCAGTTTTCCTAACACCATTTATTGAAGAGATTTTCCTTTCTCCATTGTGTATTCTTGGCTTCTTTGTCAAAGATTAACTGTCCATAGATGTGTGGTTTTACTTCTGGGCTTTCAATTCTGATCCATTGATCTGTTTGTCTGTTTTTGTGCCAGTACCATGCTGATTTGATTACTAAAGCTTTGTAGTATGTTTTGAAGTCAGGGATTGTGATGCTTCCAGCTTTGTTCTTGTTTCTCAGGACTGCTTTGGCTATTCGGGGTCTTTTGTTGCCCCATATACATTTTAGGATTCTTTGTTCTATTTCTGTGAAGAATGTCATTGGGATTCTGATTGGGATTGCATTGAATCTGTAGATTGCTTTAGGTAGTATGGACATTTTGACTATGTTTGACTGTGAACATGGAATATCTTTCCATTTCTTTATGTTTTCTTCAATTTCTCTTGATAATGTCTTGTAGTTTTCAGTGTAAAGGTCTTTCACCTCTTTGGTTAAGTTTATTCCTAGGTATTCTTTTCTTTTTGTTGTGATTGTAAATGGGATTGTATTCTTGGTTTCTTTTTCTACTAGATGGTTGTTAGTGTATAGGAATGCAACTGATTTTTAAAATTGATTTTGTGCTCTGAAACTTTGCTATAGTTCTTGATTATTTCTAATAGTTTTCTGGTGGATTCCCTAGGGTTTTCTATATACAGAGTCATATCATCTGCAAATAGTGAAGTTTCACCTCTTTCTTTCCAATTCGTATTCCTGTTATTTCTTTCTCTTGCCTAATTTCTCTGGCCAATACCTCCAGTACTATGTTGAATAGGAGTGGTGAAAGTGGGCACCCTTGTCTTCTTCCTGTTCTCAAAGGGATGGCTTTCAGTTTTGCGCCATTAAGTATGATGTTGGCTGTGGGTTTGTTGTATATGGATTTTATTATGTTGAGATACTTTCCTTCAATACTCATTTTGTTGAGAGTTTTTGTCATAAATGGATGTTGGCTCTTGTCAAATGCTTTCTCTGCATCTATTGAGATGATCATGTGATTTTTATTCCTCATTTTGTTAATGTGGTGTATCACATTGATTGATTTGCACATGTTGGACCATCCCTGAATCCCTGGAATGATTCCCACTTGATCATGATATATGATTCTTTTAATGTAGTGTGTATTCTGTTTGCCAATATTTTGTTGAGGATTTTTGCATCTAAGTTCATCAGTGATATTGGCCTGTAGTTTACCTTCTTCATCTTGTCCTTCTCTGGTTTTGGTATCAGGGTAATTTTGGTTTCATAGAATGTGTTAGGAAGCATTCCATCCTCTTCAATTTTTCAGAATAGTTTGAGAAGGATAGGTAATAAATCTTCTTTGAATGTTTGGTAGAATTCTCCAGAGAAGCCATCTGGTCCTGGACTTTTGTTTTTTGGGAGGTTTTTGATTACTGTTTCAATCTTTGTACTTGTGATAGGTCTATTCAGATTCTCTGTTTCTTCTTGATTCAGTTTTGAGAAGTATCAGTCTAGGAATTCACCCATTTCTTCTAGATTATCGAATTTGTGAGCATGTAATTTTTCATAGTATTCTCTTATGATCCTTTGTATTTCTGCAGTATCTGTTGTAATTTCTTCTCTTTAATTTCTAATTTTATTTATTTGAGCCTTCTCTCTTTTTTTCTTGGTGACTCTGGCTAAGGGTTTGTCAATTTTGTTTATCTTCTCAAAGACCCAGCTCTTAGTTTTATTAATTCTTTCTACTGTTTTTTAAGTCTCTATTTCATTGATTTCTGCTCTGATTTTTATTATTTCCCTCTTTCTGCTGACTTTGGGCTTTGTCTGTTCTCTTTCTAGCTCTGTTAGGTGCATTTCAATATTACTTACTTGAGATTTTTCTTGCTTGTTGAGGGGGACCTGTATTGCTATGAATTTCCCTCTTATGACCGCTTTTGCTGCATCCCATAAGAGTTGGTATGTTGTATTTTCATTTTTGTTTGTCTCCATGTATTTTTTAATTTCCCCTTTGATTTCTTCAATGATCCAATCGTTGTTCAATCAATAGCACGTTGTTTAGTCTTCTCATATTTCTGAGTTTCCCAGTTTTGTTCTTGTGGTTGATTTCTAGCTTCATAGCATTGTGGTCAGAAAAGATGGTTGGGATGATTTTAATCTTCTTGAATTTATTGAGGCTTGCCTTGTTACCCAACATATGGTCTATCTTTGAGAATGTTCCATCGGCACTTGAAAAGGATGTATACTCTGCTGTTTTTGGATGGAATGCTCTATATATGTCTATTAAGCCCATCAGGTCAAGTGTTTCCTGTAAATCTACTATTTCCTTGTTGACTGTTTGTCTGGATGATCTGTCCATTGATGTAAGTGGGGTGTTGAGGTCCCCTACTATTATTGTGTTGCTGTTAATTTCTCCCTTTAGGTCTGTTAGTAATTGCTTTATGTACTTTGGTGTCCCTTGTGTTAGGTGCATATATATTAAAATAAGTGTTATGTCCTCTTGGTGGAATGTCCCTTTTATCATTACATACTGCCCCTCTTTGTATCTCATTGTCTTTTTTAACTTCAAGTCTACTTTCTCTGATAAAAGTATGGCAACACTTGCTTTCTTTTGTTTGCCATTAGCTTGGAGTACTGTCTTCCATTGCTTCACTCTGAGCCTATATTTGTCTTTGTAGCTGAGGTGCGTTTCCTGGAGGCAGTATATTTTTGGATCTTGTTTTGTAATCCGTCCACCTAGTCTGTGTCTTTTGACTGGAGATTCAATCCATTTACATTTATATGTTAGATGAGGGCTTAATGCTGCCATTTTATCTCTTATTTTCTGGTTGTTCTATGTTTTCACTGTTTCTCTTTATATTCCTGATGGCTGTTTCATTTTGTTGGTTTTCTGAGGGGGATTTCTCAGTTTTCTCTCTTTTGTGAATTGTGGCTCTGTTCTGATTCTTTGTTTAGTGGTTACCGTGAAGATTGTATGAAAGATATTGGAGATGAGATAGTCCATTTTCTTAAGGCCTCTTATCTCCATTAACCTAAGTAGGTTCCTTCCCTTTCTTCTCCCTTTCTGAGTAATTGCTGTTACAGATTGTTCTGTGTTTAATTTTGTGAGTTTGTAGCTAAGTTGAAGTGTTTGTCATAACTTTTAATGCTTTCTTTCCCTTTTTCTTTTAAGTTGTAATTGAGTCTTTGCCTCCCTGTTCTGGTAGAGAAGTGCAGGTTTTTGATCATGTCTGTCTATTCATTTCCTTGCTCAGAGCTTTGTAGACCTTTGCCTTTTTGTTGCTGGTGTGAGGGCATCTTTAATTATTTCTTGTAGGGGAGGTCTAGTGGTGATGAACTCCCCCAGCTTTTGTTTATCTTGGAAAGCTTTTATTTCTGCATTATATCTGAAGGAAAGTTTCACTGGATAGAGTATTCTCGGCTGAAAGTTTTTGTCTTTCAGTATTTTGAATATATCATTCTACTCTCTCCTAGCCTGTAGAGTTTCTACTGAGAAATCTGCTGAAAGCCTGATAGGGGTTCCTTTGTAGGTTATTTTCTTCTACCTCACTGCTCCTAATATTTTTTCTTTATCACAAACGTTTGCCATTTTTACTGTTATATGCCTTGGGGAAGGTCTTTTAGGCATTGATGAAGTTGGGCATTCGATTAGCTTCATTTATCTGTAAATCTGAAACTATTCCCATGTTTGGGAAGTTCTCAGCAATTATTTCTTTGAACAAGCTCTCTGCTGCTTTCTCCCTCACTTCTCCCTCTGGAATACCTATAATCCTTGTGTTGCTTTTTCTAATTGAGTCAGATGTTTTGTGAAGAATTCCTTCATTCTTTTAAAGTCTTAGTTCTGTCTCTTCCTCTACCTGTAGAATTTCTACATTTTTATCCTCAAGAAGACTGATTCTTTCCTCCATAAGATCAGTTCTATTTCTTAATGATTCTAGGTTATTTTTTATTTCATTAATTGTGTTTTTCGTATCAAGAATTTCTGTTTGTTTTTTTTGTAGTTTCAGTCTCTTTGGTGAAGAGATTCGTTTTATTGTTGACCTCCTTGAATTGTCATTCTGTGTTTTCTTGTAAGTCATTGAGTTTCCTTATGACTGCTATTTGAATTCTCTGTCATTTAGGTTGTATACTTCTGTGTCTTCAGTGTTCGTTTCTGGAGAATTGTGATTTTCCTTCTGGTCTGAATTGTTGCTACAGTTTCTCATGGTGGTTGATGAACTAATCTTTTGTCGGGGCATTTGTGGTATTCTTAGGACGCAGAGTCCCCCTGTTACTCCTAGGGGGAAGCAGGAGCAGCGTTTCTGGCCCCAGCCAGTCTGCTGGAAGCTGTGGGGGTATTATGGGTGCTTGTCCCACCCTGGGGTGCATTCAGGCACTTGTGTGGACTCTCCTTGTCAGGCAGGTCTTCCTCGCTGGGCTAGGGCCACTCTGTGGCACCTCAGGGGCACTCTGAGCTCCCCCCCTCCACCAGAAAGTGAACACAATTGGGCTCAGAGCTACCATGCCTATTCCTGCAGCTGCCCAGGACACATTCCCTCTCTGGGGGATCAACTGCACTGTGAGCGCTCTGCACGCCTGGGAAGCATTTGCCCCAGCACGGAGATCCACTGAAGTCTCTGTTTACAGTCTGCATTGTTTCTATGGTGCCACTGTGCTTGGCGGGTGGGGCTTCCTCGCTGGGATCCAAGCTAAGGCTGCTCCTTTGCGGCATAGGGATGCGGTGGGCTCCTTCTCTTCTAAGAGTTTTATAGTATTAGTTCCTAGAATGTGAGCTTCATGAGGGCAGGAAGTTTTTTGCCTGTGTTGTTGAAGTTAATATCCTTGGTGCTTATAACAGTACCTGACATGTAGTAAGTGCCCCAAAATTAGATCTGAATGACTTCTGTATATTTCTTTATTTTTTTCAGTTTTTATATTAACTTTATAAAATGAGTTTACTTTGATTTGACATGGGTTATATAGCATGGGGTCTTGAAATTTGATTCTTATAATTAGGAATATAATTTACTAAAAACATTTGATGATGGTGTTAGTATAGGAGTTTGTGTGTGGAGGGCTATTGCAGTTTTCACCAACATTTTCTAATTAGGTCTTCTACTTCTATTCAAATAGATAATTTCCGTTTTTTTAAAAAACATTTACACTTGCTAGAGATTTCCAAATTTCTTTGTACACAATTTTGACATAATATTTGATGAACTGTTTTCATATTGTTTACCATATTAGGCCTATTCCTTTTTTTTTTTTTTTGAGGAAGATTAGCTCTGAGCTAACATCTGCTGCCAATCCTCCTCTTTTTGCTGAGGAAGACTGGCCCTGAGTTAACATCCATGCCCAACTTCCTCTACTTTACATATGGGACGCCTGCCCCAGCTTCACGGGCCAAGCGGTGCCATGTCCGCACCCGGGATCTGAACTGGTGAACCTTGGTTCGCCAAAGTGGAACACATACGCTTAACTGCTACGCCACCAGGCTGGCCCCAGTCTAGTGCTTTTTAATTTCCAATTCCCCAAGTTTTCCTAACTTTATTTTTAAAATTATTTTTCAGCTTTATTGAGGTATAATTGACAAATAAAATTGTAACATTTATTTAATTGAAATTTTTTTGTGTACAGCACAATGAACTTTAATGTCCCCTTTAGGGGAGGGGAGCACACTTGCCTTTTTGGAGACACCCAAAGGTTGTCTGGCACTTTGGTGCAGGAAGGATTTGATCCAATCCTTTGCTGGCTTAGGGAGCTGAAAGGCACATAAAGTTGGTGGCTCAAACTGCTCTGGGCTGGGGTTGAGCAGAAGGTGGACAAGAAGGTGGTTTGTGCAGATGGGCAGAGCATGAGTATGGGCTCAAGTTCTTGTTGGCAGAGGTCCTGGGTGGATGCTGGGGCAGCTAAGGGCAGCTTGAGCACTGAGGCTGGGTAGATGCTGTGGTGGTCCTCATCTGCACAGTCCACCAGTTTCAATGCTCTGGAACCACAGCTGCATCTCTCTCTGGGCCTCCTCCGTAGAGTTGCTGGTGTGGGTGACATGCTGGTGTGGGTGGTGCTGATGTGGATGCTGAAGTCTCCCTGATGGTGCCCAGGGCAGCCTCAGCTGAGTCAGTGTGGACCACAATGGGGCCGTCCCAGACCATGGCCCAGAAGACCATGACCACTGTAGGGCCAGAGCTCCTATAGCTGGTGAGGGATAGGTAGAAGGGCTTCCTCAGGAGTTCGCAGGTCATGCTAGTGCTCAGCAAGTGTGCGTCCCTGGCGCCAATGGCATCTTCAGCCCCACCTGCTTGAATCCCCGCCTTTCAAAGCACTGAATCTCATTCCTGATGACTTGCCTCTGCACCCCATCTGGCCTCACTGTGACCAGAGTCCACTCTTGGGTCCAGGAGGGCCCCCCTGAGCTGGGGTGCATGAGCAGTCTCAGGCTGGGCAGGTGGGCCACACAGCTACCTGACAGCAAGGTGCACCTGAAGAGGCTGCCCAGGCTGCCTGGCCACTGGTTGAGCACTGTGAGGAGCACTGCCCCGATACCTCAGCCCCCACAAAGGAGCAACTGTAATGTATTTAAAGTGTGTAAAGTGATGATCTGATATATGTATATACTGTGGAAGGATTCCCACCCACAATCCAGTCAGTTAACACATCCATCACCTCACTTATTTACCTTTTTTTGTCTGTTTTGGTGATAATACTTAAGTTCTGCTTCCTTAGAATATTTCAATTATACAATACAGTACTATCAACTGTAGTCAACATGTTAAACATTAGATCCTTATACCTTATTCATCATGTAGCTGAAAGTGTGTACGCTTTTGCCAACCTTTCCCATTTCCCCCACTCCTCAGGCCCTGGCAACCACCATTGTACTCTGTTTCCATGAGTTCTATTTTTTTCCTTCTTTTTTTATAGATTCTGCATATAAATGATACCATATGGTATTTGTCTTTCACTGTCTAGTTTATTTCACTTAGCGTGATGCCCTCTGTGTTCATCTATGTTGTTGTGAGTGACAGGATTTCCTTCTTTTTAAAGGTTGAATGATATTCCATTGTATATATGTATACCACATTTTCTTGATCCATTTATCTGACGTTGGACTCTTAGGTTGTTTCTCTACCTTAGCTGTTGTGAATAATGCTGCTATGAACATGGGAGTACAGGTATCTCTTTGATATAATGATTTGTTTCCTTTGGATGTATACCCAGAAATAGGATTGCTGGATCATGTGGTAGTTTTATTTTCAGTTTTTTGAGGAACCTCCATACTGCTTTCCATAGTGGCTGTACCAATTTACTTTCCCACCAGCAGTGCGCAAGGGTTCCCTTTTCTCCACATCCTCACCAACTGTTGTTATCTCTTGTCTTTTTGATAATAGAAATCTTAACAGCTGTGAGGTGATATCTCATTGTGGCTTTGATTTGCATTTCCCCGATGATGAGGGATGTTGAGAACCTTTTCATGTACCTGTTGGATATTTGTATATCTTCTTTGGAAAAATATTTATTCAGGTCCTTTGCCTATTTTTTAGTTGAGTTATTTGGTTTTTTGCTGTTGGGTTGTATGAGTTCCTTGTATGTTGTATATTAAGCCCTTATCAGATTTCCAAATTTTATCATATTTGCAGGTTTGAAAATATTTTCTCCCATTCAGTAGGTTGCCTTTTCATTTTGTTGATGATTTTCTTTACTATACAGATGCTTTTTAGTTTGATGTAGTCCTACTTACTTATTTTTGCTTTTGTTGTCAAATCCGAAAAATCATTGCCAAGGCTGATGTCAAGGAACTGTTTTTTCCAAGGAGTTTTATGATTTCACATTTTATGTTTAAGTCTTTAATCCATTTGAGTTGATTTTTGTATGTGGTGTAAGATAGTGGTCTAGTTTCATTCTTTTGCCTGTGGCTGTCCAGTTTTGCCAACACCATTTATTGAAGAGACTGTTCCTCCCCCACATATATTCTTGGATCTTTTGTCATAAATTAATTGACCATATGTGCATGGGTTTATTTCTGGGCTCTCTATACTGTTCCATTGATCTATGTGTCTGTTTCTCTGCTAATACTATACTGTTTTGATTACTATAGCTTTGTAATATAGTTTGAAATCAGGAAGTGTGATGCCTCCAGCTTTGTTCTTCTTTCTCAAGATTGCTTTGATTATTCAGGGTCTTTTGCAGTTTCATACAAATTTTAGGATTTTTTTTTATTTCTATGAAAAATTTCATTGGAATTTTGATAGAGATTTCTTTGAATCTGTAGATTGATTTGGGTAGTATAGACGTTGTAACAATATTAATTCTTCTAATCCTAGAGCATGGAATATCTTTCCATTTATTTGTGTTGTTTAATATCCACATATTTGTGAATTTTACAGTTTTCTTCTTGCAATTGATTCCTAGTCTTATACCATTTTGGTTGGAAAAGATGCTTGATATTATTTGAATCTTCTTAAATTTATTAAGGCTTGTTTTGTGTCCTAATGTATGATCTATGCTGTAGAATGTTCCGTGTGTGCTTGAGAAGATTGTGTATTTTGCTGCTGTTGGATGAAATGTTCTGTATGTGTCTAATAGGCTCATCTGGTCTAATGTGTCATTCAAGTCCAATGTTTCCTTATTGATTTTCTGTCTGGATGATCATTGTTGAAAGTGGGACATGAATTAAATTATTTTTCACGGATCCTAGATTTGTTGCCAAAGTTCTTATGGAAAGTTCTATGTCTATGTTTTAAAATTAAATTCCTAATTTGTTCTCTCTTTTCTAAAAATATACAGTTATTGCTACAGAATCTTGCAATGGTATACTTCCTTTTTACCCTTCCCATCCTTTGTGCTCTGTTGTGTCATGTGTTTTGTTTTTTATAAACTACAAAATTCATAATACGTTATTATTTTATTTTGCTTTGAACATCTAATTATATTTGAAAGAAATTTAAACTGATAAAAATATCTTATTTACCCACATGTTTACCATTTTTGGTGCTCTTCATTCCTTTGTGTAGACTGCAATTTCCACCTACTATTATTTTCTTCTGCTGAAGAACTTCAACATTTCTTATACTGGAAGTCTGTTGGTCATGAATTCTCTGACCTTTTGTTTTTTGAAAAATTTATTTCATCTTCAATTTTTAGAGATAATTTCACTGGGTATAGAATTCTAGGTTGACAGGTTATTTTTTTTTTTTTAAATTTCAGTACCTTAAAAATGTCTCTTTGTCTTCTGACTTGCTCATTATCTGATGACAAATCTGCTATACTTCTTATGTTTATATATTCTGTGTATAATTTGTTGTTTTTCCCCCTCTGGTTGCTTTAAAGATTTTCCCTTTTTCATTGGTTTTCAGCAATTTGATTCTGATGTGCTATGGTGTAGATCGTTTTTGTTTTTTTTAAAAAAATTCTACTTGTGTTTCATTGAGATTCTTGGATCTGTATGTAGATAGTTTTCATCAAACTTGGTAAAATTTTGGCTCTTTTTCTTTTAATATTTTTGCCTCCTTCCTTTTTTCCAGGATGCCAATTACATGTATGGTAGACTTCTTGATAAGATCCCACATATCATTGATGCTTTGTTCATTTTTATTTTCAGTCTTATTTTTTTCTGTTTTCTGTTTTGGATAGTTTCTATGTTCTATCTTAAAGTTCGCTGATCTTTTATTCTGCTATATCTACTCTGCTGTTATTCTCACCTGGCATATTTTTCATTTCCTGCTGTTGATAGTATTCAGATATTTTTAATTTCAGATCTTATATTTTTAAAATTTAGAAGTTTCATTTGGTTTTTTTTTTATACCTTACGTTTTTCTTTTCATTATGGTTATGCTTTCCTTTACTTATTAAAGATATAGTATATATTTGTTATAGTGTTTAATATTCTTTTCTACTGGTTTCATCCTGTATGTCATTTCTGGGTTTGTTTCTGTTGCTTGATTTTTTTTTTCTGGTTATGCATCATATTTTACTGTTTCTTTGCATGCCTAGGAATTTTTAAATGGATGCTGTGTATCATGAATCATGTATTGTTGGTTGCTGTATTTCATTTTATTCATTTAAATAATATTTATAATCCAGTCCTATAAACTTTTCAGCTCTCTCTTTTTTGTCTAGTGATTGTTTTCCTTTTTCGCTGTTTCAGATGTGGATTTAAATTTTTTAGGTGTTGTCATGAGCATTTTCAAAAAGAAATTTGTGGTTGTATCCCACATTACATACACATCTATCTCACCTGAAGTCCAGAATCACGGAAAAATATTGGCTGCTTGGATCTTTTCTGGGCAAGTGAGGGAGTAAATTTTGAAGCTAATTCATGGTGCACACACATAGAGGTTGGGCTGTGGGTATATTCAGTCTCCTTCACACTAGATGTTGCCCAGGTGCCAGAGGAAAACTGAGGAGTCAGTATGGGATCACAGTGGGTAAGGTGAAGGGTATTTATATTTTTCTTTTTTCCGTTGCAGACATGTTCCCTGGAACCTTCATGAGCCAAAAAGAAGCCAATTTTATTTTATTGGAAACCTGGATTTGAAGTACGTCTTAATGCTCAAGTTGTCTGTTTCTCAGGCTCAGAGACAGTGTTTGACTCTGTGGGGGTCAGCTGAAGCAATAGGGGCACCTTACTTTCTGCTTTAGAACCCTCAGGAAGCTCTGATGATTTTGTTCCCTGGATTGAAGCCCTCTTGAGCAGCGATTCTGTCATTTGCAGTGGAACCCAGACCTTAGTGTCTGTGGTGTATTTTACTCACAGTGTGGTTTAGAAAGTGCCCATCCAGGGGCCAGCCCTGTGGTGTAGTGGTTAAGTTTGGCGTGCTCTGCTTCAGCGGCCCAGGATTTGGGGGTTTGGGTTCCAGGCATGGACCTACACCACTCCTAAGCCATGCTGTGGTGGCAGCCCACATACAAAACAGAGGAAGATGGGCACAGGTGTTAGCTCAGGGACAATCTTCCTCAAGTAAAAAAAAAGGAAGATTGGCAACAGATGTTAGCTCAGGCAAATCTTCCTCACCAAAGAAGAAGAAGAAGAAGAAGAAAGTGTCCATCCAGAATCTGCAGTTTTAATCTATCCTAAGGAACCTTCTGTCTCAGTTATAAGAGGAGATTTCCAGGCAATAGTTTACAGGGTTTCTAAGACATGACATAGTAGATTGATTATTTATTCAAAAATATGTATTAGACGTCTGCTATACTTCTGATATTGTCTTTGGTGCTGGAGATGGACCAGATGATACACTTTGTGCTGTCAAGAGTAAGGATTCTCTGTAGAGAGGAAGCAAACAACAACATACTAATGACACACAACCCAAGCTAGGGGAATGGACCAGGGAAGACAACAGTGAAGTTACAGCTGAAGGAAATTAGAACGTTGAGCAGGGGTTAACTAGAAGGGGCTGCATGGTATTTCAGGGAGAGGGTCCAGCAAGGGCAGAGTCAGAGATGTGAGAGAACAATTTAAATTAATTAAGGAGATATTAGCTGCTATAACAGGTAAGTCTCAACATCTTGTAATGATAAAGGTTTATTTTCATTTAAGTAAAATCTAAAGTAGGTATTCCTGGTGAGCATATGTCTCCTTCCAAGGAATAATTGAGGGATATATGGTCTTTCTATTCTTTCTATCTTATGGCTTTACCATCTTCATCACATACTTCCAAATTTGCCACTACGCTTGTCTGCATCAAGTCGAAGTCAGTAATTGGAAGAAAGAGCACGGAGAATTTTCGGGGGGAATTTGAACACATTGCTTCTGTTCATATTCTGTTGGCTCGAAGTCAGTCATATAGCCACATCTAAATGCATGGGAAACTGGGAAATGCAGTTGAGTGGTGTGGTCAGGAAGAAAAGGGAATGAGTTTGGTGATTAACTTTCTACCACACGTTACATTTTCTGGGAACTGCGAGTAATGTGATCTGGCTCTCCTAATAGTTTTAAGTGGAGGAACTGTCAAAAAATAAAGCTGGAGAGATAGTGGACTACATCTTGGCTTTCTATATCATGCTGCAGAATTTGGAATCTATTCTAAAGGCACTGGGATTCATTTGAAGAATTTTAATTTGGGAAGTTCATATTTGCATTTAGAAAGATCACGCCAACAGTATTTTTAAGAGGCAGAATAACATGGGAGTTAAGGTCTCATTTCTGGAGGCGCTCTGCCTGAGTGTGCTTCTGGTTGCTTCATTTACAATCAATGGGCCCTTGAGGAAGCCCTCACTCCTTTAATCTTTTATTTTCTAATCTGTAAAATGCAGACGATATTGGTACCTACCTCATAGAATTGTCAAACAAAATAGTAAAGAATTGAGTATAGAGCCTGATGCTGATACAAGGTAATAATAAACCCCTGTCTTTGCTGTTGATGGTGATAGTATCATTGACAGTGACTGGAGAAACATTGGAAGAAGGTGAGAATGAAGCGGGGAAAGAGTCAGAAAACCATCGTGATAACTCAGGGGTGAAACGATGGGTTCTTTCACCAACGTGGTAGCCATAGGACTTAAGGGGAGTTTCATGTTTGAAAATGTTAAGTAGGAGGAATCAACATGTTGTGGTGATCACTTGAAGTGAGAGATGGAGCAAGAGGAACAGGGGGTCTGTGAGTGTGTCTTGGGCGCGCTCTTGCATGGTGGCGCCACTGGCCAAGGCAGGCGATGCAGGGGGGAGCTTCGGAGGGAAGGTTGGTGTGTGGTTTAGGATTTCTGCACTTTCACTTCAACGTCCTGCCATCTAGCACCTTGACTGAGTCCCTTCTTCTCGAGTATAGGGCTCCCTATCCCTCTGGGCCATGTCTCCTGTGAGGACCTTGGTAGACCAGGCTCCTCAGAAGAAGAGGCCTGGAGGAGAAACAGCAGTGGTTTCAGGCCTCAGCTTTTGATGTGAAATTGTCTTTATTGCTTCACTTCCCAGGGCTTTTCTATTCGTGGCTTCGGAGGTGGGGCTGTGGGTCATTCTGTGTCCAGGCCCCTACATCGGTAGTGACCTAGACCTTGGAGGCTTGCCCAGGTAAGTTGTGCTCTAAGGCCCCCGGCTGTGAGTCCATGTGGGCCCCAAGCACATTCAAATGTGAGTTAGAGCAAAGTGTTTGTCTTGGTTTCTATGTACATTGTCTGTTGGCACTATTTTTTCCATTGAATGACATAGAAAATGAATTTTAAAATATTGGGAATTACATAGTATTTGTTTTTTATAAACCTCCACCTTATGGCACCATCATCTCTGTAGTGCCAATGAGGTAAAGTACTTTTTTTTAAAAAATAAAAACTAATGGCTACCACCTTAGCAATATCTTTGTAGGTTCTAGTTTTTTGTGGTGGAAGTCCCAATAGCAAGAAATTGGGTTATCTCTTTCTTTTTTTTTTTTAAGATTGGCACCTGAGCTAACAACTGTTGCCAATCTTTTCTTTTTTTTTCCTGCTTTGTCTCCCCCCAAATCCCCCCAGTGCATAGTTGTATATCTTAGTTGCAGGTCCTTCTAGTTGTGGCATGTGGGATGCCACCTCAACGTGGCCTGACGAGCGGTGCCATGTCTGCACCTGGGATCCGAACCACTGAAACCCTGGGCCACTGAAGCGGAGCGCGCAAACTTAACCACTCGTCCACGGGGCCGGCCCCTCTTTCCTTTTTTTTAAAGATTTTATTTTTTTCCTTTTTCTCCCCAAAGTCCCCCAGTACATAGTTGTATATTCTTCGTTGTGGGTCCTTCTAGTTGTGGAATGTGGGATGCTGCCTCAGCGTGGTTTGATGAGCAGTGCCATGTCTGTGCCCAGGATTCGAACCAACGAAACACTGGGCCGCCTGCAGTGGAGCGCACAAACTTAAGCACTCGGCCAGGGGGCCAGCCCCCCTCTTTCCTTTTTTTTAAGTATGCTTTTCGGTAAGGAAGATTGGCCCTGAGCTAACATCTGTTGCCAATCTTCCTCTTTTTTCTCTCTCCCCAAAGCCCCAGGACAGACTTATATATCCTAGTTGTAGGTCATTCTAGTTCTTCTCTGGGGGATGCCACCACAGCATGGCTTGATGAGGAGTGCGTACGTCCATGCCCAGGATCTGAACTGACAAACCCAGGCCGTGGAAGCAGAGTGTGCAAACTTAACCACTTGGCCATGAGGCCAGCCCCAGATTCTCTCTCTATTTTTTTTCTTTTTGAGGAAGATTAACCCTGAGCTAACATCTGCTGCCAATCCTCTTTTTGCTGAAGAAGACTGGCTCTGAGCTAACATCCTTGCCCATCTTCCTCTACTTGATATATGGGATGCCTACCACAGCATGGCTTAATGAGTGGTGCATAGGTCCACACCTGGCATTCGAACCAGTGAACCCCGGGCCCCTGAAGTGGATCATGTGAACTTAACCGCTATGCCACCAGGCCAGCCCAGGTTATCTCTTTTTAAAGAGGGTTTTTTTTCCTGTTTTTCTTTTTGCTTCTAATCTTTTTTTTTTTTTTTTTTACTGTGGTGAAATACATGTAACATAGAATTTGCCATTTAAAGTGTGCAATTTTGTGGCAATTAAGTACATCAAAAATGTTGAACAACCATCACCACTATCTAGTTCCCGAACTTTTTCATCACCCAAAAAGGAAACCCTATGTCCAGCCACTCCTCCTCACTCCTTCCTCCCAGCCCCTGGCAACCGCAGATTTGCTTTCAGTCTCTATGTATTTGCCTATTCTGTGTATTTCATATAAATGGAATTGTGCAATACATAACCTTTTGTATCTTTCATCTTTCCCTTAGCATAAGGTTTTCAGGGTTCTTCCATGTTGTAGCATGTACCCGTTCTTCATTCCTTTCTTATGGCCAAAGATTATTTCATTAAAGAGCATTTTTTAAAAGCTTTGGAACAGCTTTATAAAAATCTCACTCCAGACTAGGGGTTGGCAGACTTTCTGTAAAAGGCCAGACAGTAAACATTTTCAGCTTTGAGGGCCACATGTGGTCTCTGCTGTGACTGCTGATGCTGCTGTTGTGGCAGAACACGGGGAGACAGCCGAGAACGCATGGGCGTGGCCGGGTCCCGATAAGACTGTGTTTACAGAAACAGACAGTGGCTCTGATTGGCCTGTGGGCTGCAGTTTGGTGACCCTGCTCTAGACCGTGTCATTGTTATACAACCCTCATTTGTATTCTGAGGAAAGAGGTGGTGGCTAAGGTGCTGAGCAATTTGTAAGTGGAACACAGACTGCTTTTTCTTAAAGATGGGTTAAAATCTCACAATATACTGTTCCAGGGTGGCTGTGCAAATTTGGGCTGTCCATGTTTTCCAGCCTCATATGCTTGAACATTTCTTATTGCTACCTCCCACCCCGAGTCTGAGCCTTGCCTTTTTAATCCTAGCTGGTTACTCCAGGATCCAAAAATGAAGCTGAGAACAACTTACAAGGGCTTCACTAAAGCCGTGAATCGCTATTTTGACATGCTGGTTCCCAGGATAGCACCACTCCAGGTAAAACCCAGTTCCCTATCTCTATGACCCAGGAGGTTTTTAGTATATGTCCCCTGAAATAAAACCATGGTGTCATGCCTACTCATTGTTTAAGTACAAATAGTGTGCCACTCTATTTCTAAAATGGCTGGAAAATGTAAAAAGGACTACATACTAGGTAGACAATGAGCAGAGGAAAAGGACAAATGTATAATATTTGCTAGGTGTCAAGCTTTGCACTAGGCAGTTAATTATCTAGCATATTTCATCCTCACAGTAATCATTTGAAGGAGATTGAATGGAGGCAATGAACAGGCTTGTACATGGCCACGAGACAGCTTCACATAATGTGAATTTACTAGGGACAGAGTTGGTTCCTAACGTTGTGAGTATACAAGAGTTAATCAGGCTCAGGGAAGCCATTAGAACAATTCAGTGACTGAAGAGCAGGAGTCAGTGTGCTATGTGGAGGATTGTAGGGATAGTCCTTTACAGAAATTAGAGCTGTGCTCTCCATTATGGTCACCATAGCCACCCGCAGCTATTCAAACTTAAATTAATTAAAATTAAATAAAATAAAAAATTCAGCTCCTCATTCACACCAGACACATTTAAGTGCTCAGTAGCCACACGTGGATGTATGGCTGCAATCACGGGACATTTTCATCACTGCGGAGAGTTCTCCCAGGCAGGGTTGAACCAGACTGCTCACCCCAAATCAGCACTTCTCAGCCTTGAACCTGCCGGAAAACCAAATAGTCTTCAGAAATTTGCTTGTTGAGCATGAAATCAGGGCCTAAGGAGGTTGGGAGGTTTCAAAAGCATTTTATTGTGTCCTGATGAATCAGCACTTGCAACTGAGTTTCCTTCTTTTAGAACTTTCCATTCTATTTATCATAGGCAGGGTCTCTTGCTTCAGGTAATTCCAGGTACTGTCAACTTCTGACTCTTTCCTCTTTCCTTTTCTGTTCTCTAATCTGCTAGATTCCTCCTTGGATGAATGAGAAGGAGGAAAAGAGAAGCAGGTTTTGATAAAATTTTTCAGTGTTTGTCAGCAGAGGATGAGATTTAAAGGTTTGAGAAACACTCTTTTAGGCTTTGTGTCCTCTTTTCTCCCCTATCAGAGTACGATACAGCCAGTTATTCCTTGCTTGCTAAGTATTCTCCCATTTCAACTCTCCACCCAGAGTTTCTCCTACGTCTTGTTGATCACAGTTTTTGGTGTGCAAACACTTCAGTCACACTTATGCATAGCCCTAGCTGTTGCCCAGATTCTTACTTGCATTGTTGGCATAGAGTTTAATTTTTAGAGGTCAACACTATTTTTTCTTATTTCTACATGCTGGGAGGGGTACCTTGTGGTATGTGTGTGTCTCCAAGAGTAGGTTGAAGAGGTGCAGAAGTGGGCACAACGAAACTTGCCTAGGATGTGGTAGGTGCACAATATGAGGAGAAAACATGACAGCTGCACTGGAGAGAGCTATTAAGATAGGAATAATTGAGCTTGTTAACATAGACAGAAAGGAACCAAGAGGGAGGGAAAATGAGAAGATGTTTGCAAGAGGGCATAATTAAGAGAGCATAAGGTGGTGTGACCCAGTACAAAGTTAGGATTAATAGAGAACCATGAGAGGGGCTGGCCCCATGGCCGAGTGGTTAAGTTTGTGCGCTCCGCTGCAGGCGGCCCAGTGTTTCGTTGGTTCGAATCCTGGGCGCGGACATGGCACTGCTCATCAGACCACGCTGAGGCAGCGTCCCACATGCCACAACTAGAAGGACCCACAACGAAGAATATACAGCTATGTACCGGGAGGCTTTGGGGAGAAAAAGGAAAAAAATAAAATCTTAAAAAAAAAATAGAGAACCATGAGAAACATCAACTTTTAAGAGGTGGGTAGGGCAAGAGGCACTCACAAAGGAGTCTGAGAAGGAGTGACCAGAGAGGCAGGCCAGAAACTAGGAGAGGACATGTTACAGAAGACAGCAGAAGAGAGGGTCTCAAAAAGGAGAAGATAGCCAAGAGTGTCAAATGTTGCTGAGGGATAGATTAAATTAGGATTAAAATTTACTGTTTGAATTTAGCAAGGAGAAGGTCAATGTTAACAATGAAGGTGGAATGGAAAGAGTAGAAGTGAGATGACAGTGAGTAAAGGAGTAGATGAGAAGATAAGTCAAGAATGAGTGAAGAAATTTTTCACAGTTTGTCTATGAAGGTGAAGAGGGCAAGAGGGTGGTAACTGGAGGTGGAAGTGGTCCGGGCAAGTCATTTTTAACATAGGACTTTGAGTCAATTTAAATGATGGTTGGAAGGGTTTAGTAGAGAAGGAGAAGATACAGAAGACAGAGGAATACTCCAAAGAGCAAAGTTCCTGAGAAGTGGGAAGGAGATGAGATCTAGTACACATGAGGTAAGACAATGCTTAGATAGGATGGGGGCCATTTTACTAATTTAAGTAGTACTAAGGCAGAAAGGGTGGAAGTGGAGACTTGAAACCTCATGCTTAACCCATTGAACTAGGGGGAAAATGATGGGCGTTAATTAATTAGGGAGTACTAGGAAAGGTAGGATTCTAAGAGCAGTTGACCTTTGGTGACTGCTGACTGTAGAGTGAGAGAAATTGCCTGAACTATAGTTAAATTGGTGTTGAGTTTAATAATATTATTTTTATGGCACTCTAAAAATGTGTATGCAACAGCAAATTGAGAAAATCCAGCCTTTCCCCACTAGTAGCTTCACTGTTAAACTCTCCTCTCCTTGACCTTCAGTACAAAAACGGAGGCCCCATCATTGCTGTGCAGGTCGAGAATGAATATGGTTCATATCATCTGGATAAAAGATACATGTTGTATATTAAAAAGGTTAGTACTCCTTTAATTTTTCTCCATATTTACATACTTCTTTTTTCACTTTGTTAGTTTGCGGAGCAAACATATCCTGAGTAGCTATAGCTTGCATGGTACCATGGGATATGAGGATGAATAAGACCCAGTGTAATTTTCCCCATGCTTTTACCTCCTAGAGAGGGGACTGGGAACTACCTACACAACTCCAATGTGAGGCAAAAGTGATGTCAAAATATTTTTTCTTTCTGTAGATGTCACAGCTCTCTTTTGGTTAGTGTTTGTGTAATACATGCTTTTCTGTCCTTTTCCTTTTAATTTTTCCATATCCATATATTTAAGGTACATACCTTGTAAGCAGTCTATAATTAGAATCTGTTTTTGTTAATCCATTATGAAAATTCTTGTTGTTTAAATGAGGAATTTGGTTTGTTTACATTTAATAAAATTACTGACATTTGCATTTAAATACCATCTTGTTATTTTCTTTCTATTTTTCTTGTTCTATGGTCCTTTTTCTCTTCTTTCTTCTTTTGGATTGAGTATTTTTTATTATTCCATTTTCTCCTCTATTAGCTTGTTATCAGTTTTCACTTTTCTTTTAGAATTGGCCATAGAGACTAAACTATTCATCCTTGAATTATTAATGTCTAATATAAGTTAATATATTTGCCAGTTCCAGGGCAAAGAAAGCACCTGAAAACAGTTTAATTGCATTTTCCTCCCTTCTATCTTAGATACTGTTTTGTTGTCATTTCTTTTAATGCTATATATATTTTAGACCCACAAGACATTATTATTATCATTATTATACAGAGTCATTTAGATTTACCCACATAATTTACTTTTTGTTGCTTTTTCCCCCTCTGCATCTCTGACTTGATCTCTCTTATCATTTTCTTCTGCCTGAAGAGCATCTTTTTGTAGTTTCTTTGTCACAGATATGCTGTTCTTTCACTTTTTGTTTCTCTGAAAATGTGTCTAGTCCACCATCCTTTTGAAAGATATTTTTGCTGTATGTAGAATTCTAGATTGGCAATTATTTTCTTTGAGGATTCTCTGGTATACATTGTTTCTATTAAGAAGTCAAGTATAGATGAGATTATTGTTAAAATGTCATTTTTCTTCTGGATTCTTTTAAGATATTTTTCTTTTATTTTTAGCAATTTTACTAAGATTTGGCTAGGTGTGGGGTTTTTTGACTTATCCTGCTTACACTTTTTGCCCTCATCAATTTGTGGCTTGAAGTCTTTAATCAGTTTTAGAAAATCCTCAGCAATTATCTGCTCCATTTTCTCTCTCCTCTCCTCTGGGACTTCAGTTACAGAAATGTTAGATATTTTCATCATATCCCACATGTCTACCATGCTCTTTTCTGGATAATTTCTTCTGTACTATCTTCTAATTTACTAATTTTCTCTTCAGCTTTGTCTAATTTGATGTTAAACCTGCCCCATTAAGTTCTTAACTTCAGATATTGTAATTTTTAGTTCTTGAATTCTCATTTGATTATTTTCTATAGTTTCCATTTCTTTGCCAAAATTTTCCATTTTTCTTTAATTCCTTGAGCATATTATAGTTATTTCAAAATGTATGTCTAATAGACCTAATATCTGATCTCATATGTCTGTTTCTTTTTTTTCTTCTCCTGGTTTCAGTAAAGTATTCTAATGATTTTTCAATCTAACGTCAGACATTTATTTATGAAAACACTATTGAGATCATTTGAAGCTCTTGATAATCTTTCAGATGGCTTTATTTTTGCTTCTGGAAGGTAATTGCAATAATTTGGAGCTGAGCTTCAGTCCTTATGAGAGCAAGTCTAATTCTTGTTCACTCTTACTCCTGCAGGGCAGCCCTTTGGGTCCCAGCTGAAAGACTAGGGTTTGTCGTGGCCCCTCCACCTTGGCAGTCCCTGAGCTGCAGTTTCTTTCCCCCAGTCTCATAAAGTTCAGTTCTGGGAAATCTGTTCAGCTTCTCAGTCTCAGCTGATGCTTCAGGAGTCAGCCAACAGCTCAAGGGAAAAGCAGTGAGCAATGCTAGGCTCACCTCTCTAACTCCCGAGGAACTCGGCTCCTCAAGTCCTGCCTTCATATATGTCTAGTATCTTCAAATACATTTTTTAAAAATATTTTTGTCCAGCTTGTCTAGTTGTTATTAGAAAGAAGGTTAGTCTGAAACAAAACCACCAACCCTAGAAGTGGAAGCTGTGCTGCGATCCCTGTGAGTAGGATCTGTGAACCTCTCTTTCATTCTCAAGTGTTCTAGTTTAGATGAAAGCTCCGTGGCCACCTACCAGTTGGCCACATTGCTCACTGGGGCCAGAGGCTTGAAACGCTGCTCCTGACAGGACTTGTGGTGGCAGAGGGTGGCCTGGGATTAATGTATGACGTGCTGGCTCCTTTCACTTATTCAATTCATCTCGCAGTCTTCCCTGTTTTTCAAAGAGTGCAACAGAAGCAGACGACCTCCTATACCTAACAAGCATGGGGTTAGCATGGGGGTTATTGCAGGGGCAACTTCACTGTCGGGATGTTCTGATCAAAGGCCCAGGAAGCATACCTTCGGCTTTTCTCAGTACCCATGGCCATTGTCTCAATGTTTTACTCCTCAAGTAGATAAGTTCCTTAGCCTCTTCTCTCTGTCTTTGATTTAGAATCTCCCTAGAGTGACTTTTAAAGTACGGACATTAAAGGCTCTTGTAGCAGTAAGAGTGACCATGGATTGACTAAGCCAAAACTTACCAGAGTTGCCATTGACCAAAGGAAAATCAGCAGTTGTATGTGTGTTCCCAAATCCGTCCTACAATTGGGCGCATGGGGTGTAGTTAATTTGAGTGAAAGTGTGGAGGAGGAGGTTTATCTGAAGCTGTCTGGTATACTGGAGAAAATCCAGGATTTGGGTCCTTAGGGGAAGGCACTGTATTAAGCTGAATGCAAACAGTCCCACTGCCTCTTCCTTTAGGCTTCACGTTGTTATTGTTACTTTGGCCTTGCTGAGTGTGGCTGAGGCAGGAATGATGTTTTTGTTCTAATTTACTAACTTACAGGTAATCAGATGGGATAATTAGACCTTCTTTTCCATTCCTCAGCTTTATTCCAGTATTTTTATTGCCATTGCTTTTTCTAGAGAGAAGCAATCCCATGGCATCAGGGGCAGTCACTTACCTTGCTGAATTTCCCCACAGGCCCTGGTGAAAAGGGGAGTGGATGTGCTGCTCATGACTGCTGATGATGGAGAAGGACTGATAAGAGGCCACTTGGAAAAGGGTACAATTTTGTTTTTGCCCTATTTCCTCTACTACTTGAGTCTGAAACAGACAGGGGTCCTTCTGATGCTTCATCTTTCCCATTTCCCAGGGATGGGGCCCCATGGCCTTTAGGTAAAAGTGGCGGGGCTGAATTAAGGAGCCAGTCCCCACCTTGCTGCTCCACTAGCTTTTACCCTCAGAGCCCCAACAATTCAGAACACTTACTCTATCCTCTTCAATCTTCGATGGCTAAAGTGGGGCCTGGCTGGAACAGAGTGAAGGCCATCTCTGTCATTGCCAAATGGCCATGACTGGGTAACGGAAAGTGGATACAGTGTCAGAGAAACAGTACTGCCTCGGACCCACCCCAAGAGCTTAGGGGCAAATAATCTAGGAAACAAAGCAGTAGAGAAACATGGGATAGAATTATAGGGAGGAAATGTGGGTCGGTACACAGCAATATGGAGAAAGGAAATGTGCTGACAACTAGTGCCAGAGAACAACACTTTTGGAATTCTTTACCCCAGTCTGCCAGGTGCTTTCTCCTCTGCTGGCCTCCCCCCCGGTCATTTGGTGGCCCCCTTCCTCTTGTGGTGGAAGAGGCAGAACAATATTCAGGGTTAGAAGTCAGGAGACCTGTAGTCGAATTTTAGCTCTTGGGTTCTACACCTCTCTGGGCTCAACTTCTTGATTTGGCCTTCATTTATTTGGTAACTAATTAATTAATTAATTATGGTAAATATACCATAATGTGGTATATTTAACTGCCCCGATTCTCTGGGTCATTCATTGCAGATGATAAATGAAGAGATATATTTGGAAGCACTTTGTGAGTGCCTGTGTGCATACAGTTGTAGGATCCTATCTTTATTATTGACCGTAAGCCATGAAGTGGAACGTGAAATATCTGTGAGGGGTATGTGCAGGATATGTCGAGGCCCAGCTCTCCATCCTGGGTCTAGGAGTAAATTTTCTCCCTTGCCTCGCAGTGCTTGGAGCTGGACCTTATGCAGAGTTTCTCCTTTTCCTCCACAGTGATTGCCACTGTCCACATGAAGAATATAAAGAAAGAAACTTATGAAAAGCTCTCTTCAATTCACGTAAGGACATTTCAGGGATGGGAGACATTTTGATTCTTGCTCATGCCTAGGACCACTTAGCTCATTTGTTGCGGAAATTCTCAGCAGTGATTAGTTCAGTTAAACCTTGCATTTATTATGCCCTTGAAATGCCTGCTCTGGGTGGTTTCAGGTGCAACTAAATCAAATTCACATGCCCACAGTGCTCGGCCCGTGGCCCCTTCAAAGGACACAGGATGAGAAACATAGCCTACTAGCAGGGCAGCATCAGTGGGAGTCCTCACAGTAGGCCAGGGACCTTGCTCCCAGGTGACACCTCAGGTTTCAGGGAATGGGAGCACACACATGAGTGGGAGCCACTCCTGGCAGAGGAGCCTCAAGCTCAGTATAGGAACCAACCAGTATCCTTTATCATAGCTCCATAGGCATAGCTTCCAGGTCTGCTAAGGGGAACTCTTGGTTTCAAGATAGACAGTACTCGGGAAGCTATGGCTCCCATCAGGAATTTTTACATCATTCATAGTCCTCCAGTCCAAAGGCAGTTTCCTAATCAGAGGTCATTTTTACCATAGCAATCTGCCTGATAACGTGGGTAATATTCTACCTTTATCAGGTTTTCAGTGGACCTAAAGTCAATTTGCATGAGCAAAGAGAAAGAATTTTGTTAACCCTTTACTCATAGCCCCATTCACCTTTAACTACTTATGGTCCAATGAGAAACACAAGAAATACAAGTAAGCAACACAAGATAGGAACTGCTAATTGCAGTAAAAGTATTAAGGGGTAACTGGAGGTCAGCGGGTGGCATAGATTTCTATCTCAGAGGAGATCAGTGGTTACTGTTTCATTTTGCACAGAACTGAGCTATATGGTATTAGGAGTAAAAGAAGTATCTGTTAATTACTATCAACATAAAGCAGTGTCTGGAATTCTGAGTTAAATCCCTAATCCTGTCCTCCCACAGTCTGGGACAGCACTAAGATTTAGAGAAGAGTACAAAGGGCTGAGAATCCAGCCGCGTACTGACAGGGCCAACATCAGGAAATGGTGCAAGTAGTACAGAGATGTGCAGGGGTTAGGCTGCGTGCATTCCAAGAGAAGATGAAGAGGGAATATAATTCTTGGGCAACGTAAACACTCAAATGGATGCTAACATCGTGATCATAGTGATGATGTTGGTGATGATGATGATGATGATGATCATGATGAAGGATGAGAAGGAAGAATTGGGGGGCAATAAAACCAGTGGAAAAGGCAACCTATGGAATGGGAGAAAATATTTGCAAGCCATGTCTGATAAGGGGTTAATATCGAAAATATACAAGGAACTCATATAACTCTATAGCAAAAAACCAAATAACCCAATTAAAAAATGAGCAAAGGACCTGAATAGACAATTTGCCAAAGAAGACATACAAATGTCCAACAGGTACATGAAAAGGCACTCAACATCCCTAATTTTGGGGGAAATGCAAATCAAAATCACAGTGAGATACCACCTCACACTTGTTAGGAAAGCTATTTTCAAAAATAAAAGAGAAAACAAATGCTGGTGAGGGTTAGAGAAAAGGGAACCCCTGTGCACTGTTTGTGGGAATGTAAACTGGTACAGCCACTATGGAAAACAGCATAGAGGTGCGTCAAGGAATTAAAAATAGAGCTACCATCTGATCCAGCAATCCCACTTCTGGGTGTATGTGCCAAGGAAATGAAATCAGTATCCTGAAGAGATAGCTGTAATCCCATGTTCATAGCAGCATAACAATCGCGAGTGTATGGAAACAACCTAAGTGTGTGGTGACAGGTGAATGGATAAAGAAAATGTGATGTATATGTGTATATAAAATGGAGTGTACTCAGCCTTAAAAGAGAAGGAAATCTGTCACTTGTGACAACATGGATGAACCTGGAGAGCATTATGCTAAGTGAAATAAACCAGACAGCAAAAGACAGATAACAAATATCATATGGTATTGCTTCTATGTGGAAGGTGAAAAAGGAAAAGGAAACTCATAAAACCGAGAGTAGAAAAGTGGCTGCCAGAGCCTGGGGGGAGTGTGTAGGGGAAACTGGGAGAGGTTGGTAAAAGGATACAAAGTTTCACTTATGAGATAAATAAAGTCTGAGGATCTAATGTATAGTATAGTGACTATAGTTGATGATACTGTATGGTATAATTGAGAAATGTTAAGAGAGTAAAATGTAAATGTTCTTACCAAAAGAAAAAAAAAAAGAACTTGAGAATGAGTCTCACATTAAAGGTAAGATTCATTTGATGGCATCTTTAAAATTTAGGAGTATTTTCATGTGAAAGGGAAATTCTTTGTAGTCCTGGAGA
Source organism: Equus przewalskii (assembly GCF_037783145.1). Lineage (NCBI taxonomy): Eukaryota > Metazoa > Chordata > Mammalia > Perissodactyla > Equidae > Equus > Equus przewalskii. The sequence continues at coordinate 43,091,065 of NC_091836.1, forward strand.
ACAGAATTAGTTTCAGTGGGTAAAATGAATAACAAAACATATATTGCCCAATATAAGGATTGTAATTTATAGCAATTTGAATTTTTCAAAAATGGAATGGACTGCCTTGTGTGGCGATGAATCACATGAAAATACAGTGGCCACAGAATGACTGTGTTGAGCTGGCAGTGCCTATCGAGGGGAGAAGTGATGTTCTAGACAACCTCAAAGAAAAAGTCTTTTCTAATGTAAGAATCTATGATTTGGGGATTCTGTGAAGTTGAGAGGAAGGAAGCTGAAGGGGCTTGAACCACATGGCTTCAGTTTCATAAGCCTTAAAGGAATGAGAACATTATTTTTGGAATTCAATAGAATTTTTAAAAAATGTTAAATATGCCAGGCCTGAATGTAAAGAATGCCAGGCAGAAATAAGTGTAAAGATAAGTCAAATCACATGATTTTGTGGTGGATCAAGTTGGCAGTGTTCTTTTTGGCTTTCTTGGAATCATTTGGCAGCTTAGTCCTGAACATGGATGCTACAGGGGGCTACATGTAAGGGCTCCAGAGGGAGATTGTGGTGGCAATGAGAGCACAAATTCAAAGGATGAGTTGACTTTGCAGTGAGAGAAGGAGCCTGATTGAAAAGGCTCACTCCGAGTCCAAGCCTGAGTGGAGAGGCTTGTTTATCCCAATGGCTTGGGAAGGTGAAGGAACTAGACATGACACGAGGATGGCAAAAGAGAAGAGTGAGAGCTGAGAGATGTGGGGGAATTCTGCGATTTGGGAATTCTCGTTTATGAGATTCAACATTTTTTGGCGGTCATTTGTTGAACATTTTTAGTGCTTCCTCTGGGTCAGCCACTTTCTTAATAGATAGACTTCTACTCCGGTCACTCAAGGGAAGGAAGAGAGTCTGTTGTTCTAGAAAGGGAAATGTGGCCATGGCAGTTGATTTTACCAAAGCCTGAGTGAGACGGCCAGTGAAACCACATAAGGAATAATGAGACCAGGAAATGATGTGAGAATGGGAGGGTAGAACTCAGAGAGTTTGTGAGCAGTCAGGGGCTTCTTAGAGTTGTAAAGGGGGTTTGTGAGAACTGGGCCTTACAATTCCCTCCTAAGCAATTCAGGGCTTATAAGTTGCACCAAACTTTATGAAATTGGCCCTTCATTTTCTTCAGGGTCGTAGCCCCATATTGATGATGGTATATACAGCAAACTCTTTGGATGGATGGGGCACTCTCCGCCATACTCTGGATGCAAATGGTGAGTACTCCTTAGTCCCTTTCTTGGGAGAATAGATGATACAGATGGCACTGGCCTGTTTTTTTCTGCTCAGTAGAGTACTTGAGATTTAGGGGACAAGGCCACAGATCTTATAGCTTCGTAGGTATCAATGTGATGAAGTAGACACCTTACGTCTACATCTGTGCAGGTAAAATGACAGCATAGAATGGGCCCCCCAGAGGTCATTGTAACTGAAGTTGAAATTTTAGCAGGGTTTCCATTCTTATTACATGTTATTGAGGCTGTTAAAGTAATTAGAGTGAGTTGTTCTGACAGATGGAGCAATTCAATGGAAGTATGTTGGGTGGAAGTAGAATATTGTCTGGTCCCAGATTGTCTGCCATGTTCTTCCTGGAGAATTGATGAAGATCATTCAAATGTGGTTTGAAGGTTAACGTTCCTGGTGCCGTGCTTTCAGATCAGTCACTGTGAGAAGTTACTAAGTGCTTCAGAAACACTGGGCTGGACCTACTTTTACCTAAGACAAAGATGCGCAAACAGATGTTGAATATACAGTTTGAAAAATCCCCCAAGGGGCTATTAATTCTCTCAAATTTTAGTTCTCTTCCCCATTTCTCCTTTTCTTTCTCCCTATATGCAGTGTTAATGAAAGACGTGCGTGAAATGTTCAACTTGAGGTTCTCCCTCAACTTCTATATGTTCCATGGTGGCACCAACTTTGGCTTCATGGGTGGAGCTGCATCTTTACAGAATTATCTCCCTATGGTCACCAGCTATGGCAAGTACTTCTCCCCAAAGTTGCCTCCAACCTAGGCCACCCACCGTTTGAGACTGGATCTTCCCAGGGTGGGCCTCTGAGAACGGTCTCTGGAACTGTTCCTCTGTTTTGCCTTTAACGGATGCTGGGAATTGAGGGTTTGATATTTGTTCTTTTGACAGTACTAGAATTTATCCACCACTAGAATCTAGGCTGTGTGAGACTTTACAAGTAGAGAAATCAGTAGCTTAATCTTGTCTATCCACTGTGCAGACCCTTGCTCTTAGAGATTCACTGCAAAACCCATTACTTTGGATCTCTTACTAGCATCAGGGTATTCGTTAACAGGTTTTCCCCAGTCTCCAACTCTACTAAGAAACCAAGTGAAAAGTCAATGATGAAAGAAAGAGAGGAGTTCATTTAGAAGTTGAATAGGAAGGAGAAGCCTCTGGAGTAAACAGCTCTGGGCTCTCACCCAGGGCTTCTTAGATATCCAGGGATTGGTGCTATTTGCCTCCAATAGAAAACATGGAGAGCATGGCAGATGTCTCTTGATTTGGACTAACTGGGACTTGGCATTTTCTTGTCTAATGCCAAAAGTTTTTCCTCCCAAAGCTGCTGTATTAAGGATCCTTTTGCTCAGTACTAAGCTCTCATCTCTTCCCTTGCTGAAGCTGGGGCTTTCTTGGGGAAAGTGACAAATTTCTTTATATTTTTCAGATTATGGGGCACTGCTGACAGAGGACGGAGACTATACACCTGAGTATATTTCATTTCAAGAGTTGTTTAGCTCTGTTATAGGTACCCAGCAACAACCTCAAACTGCATGATAACTCAGCCCCTCAAGTGGTCTCTGTCCTGTGAAGAGGGGGGTGAGGGAATGGATAGAGATGTTCTTTTGGGGAGATGTCCAGCTTGCTTAGTTTATTTGATCATAAGGCACTGGGGATTCAAATACACTCAAGATTCAGGGCCCACCCTCTAGGTGCCCAACATCTAGGGCCATGTAGCTTAGTCTTGGCTGTGCATCAGAATCCTCTGGGGAACTTCTAAAAACCAGAGGTGCCAGGCCCTTCCCGGAGGTGTTAGATAATTATGTCTTTGTGAAATGGGAGAAGGGGGCAGAATCTGAGCATGTGTATTTTCCTGTTAGATGTTAGGAGATTCTGATGAGCAGCCAGGGTTGAGAACTACTGGTCCAGAAGGATTGATGTGCCACTTCCTTTTCCAGGACAGCAGGGCAGCTTGCCTGGGAGCCTATAGATATGAGAGGAATCCCACGCAATTATTGCCTGCCTTATGACTTCCTGGAATTAGGAAGCCATGCTCTGTGGCTGGGCCCTTCATTCTTTGTGGCTTTGGGATAGCAGAGTACATTGTGTCCTTGAATGGGGATGGGAGAGGACCTTGGAATGGCCCAACCTCCTGTTTTTCATTGCAGAGATTCCCAAGCTCTCCAGAGAAGATGCTAGATCTAAGGCTGTATATAAGTCAGTGACAACAGCATACTACATGTCACTGTGGGACATCCTGACCTACCTGGACGAGGTAAGCATTTCCTGGGCATAGAAGCATGGGATAGTTTCTGGACAGAAGAGAGAGGAGGGAAAGAACAGGGAGTAAATTATTGAGGCACAGAAAGCAATCCTTAGCAGTTTTAGTTCCTTCTCCTACTTTTACAATTCAGAATAAGAAACCTAGAATAAGACAATTTGAATTTGAAGAAACAGTGTAAACATTGCAGGATCCTGGGAACATTTCATTTCACAGCCTAGCTGAGAAGAGATCCCTGTCTTCTGAAGATGGTTAGGATGACGGTACACTGGCTGGATCTAGGGCAATCATTTTTAAACTTCTATTTTAGTAGAGGGACTCTTTCTTCAAACTCACTGCAGAGTTCAATACATAAAGCGTGTGCTAGTGAAATCAGGGGTGGTAGTTCTGAGGCTCTGTCCTTTCATCCTCCCTAAGGGTCAGCCATCCCTTCTCTAGGATGATCCATGTGCCACTTCTGACTTACTCCTAGGATTTGAAGGAGCACAGTTTGAAAACCACTGGTCTAGAGGAAAACCTGCGTAGTTATTCATACAACACTTACTAAATATTAATGTTTGAGGAATTGCGTTATCAAGATGTTGTTTCAGGGAACTTTCAGTCATTGGGTAGGAAAGGGGAGTAGATCAGAGATTGGAAGGTTATAGGTTTTGTGGTAGAGGAGTGACAGCAGCACAGCATTGTCAAGGGGACCCAGTGCTGGTTAAAGAACACAAGTCTGAAGTCAGACTGGGTTTGAATCCTTGCTCCAATATTTCACTTAGGCAGGTCATTTAACCTCTTCTACCTAAGCTTCCTCATCTGTAAAATGAAGCTAATAATTTCACTTACCTCATAGGATTGTGTGGATTGAACAGTTAATATCTGTATCTGGCACTTAGGAAGCACTACATGTGTGCCAGCTGCTGTTGTTATTGTAGGCATGTGTTCAGAATGCTGGGCAATCACAGGATCCAAGATTATATCCCAGTCGAGGTGATTTTGAGATCCAAAGGATGAATGGGAGCTAACACGATGACAGCAGGGCAGAGTGGGAGACGGAAAGCAGTTTGAGGTACAGTGGACACCATGTGTAAAGTCTTGGAAGAAACTGCATGTTTGGGGAACTGCAAATAGGACTGGAGTGAAAAGTCTATGTAGGAGAGTGGCGCATAGGGATCCAGGTACCATATATTGGAGTTCCTTTGTGGTTTTGTTTCTAACTTTTCCTCGTGGAATTTTGAAAACATAAACAAAAGCAGAGAAAATAGTGGTGAACTCCCATGTGCTCATCACCCTGGCTCAGCTTGATCAATATGTGGCTAATCTTGTTTCGTTTATATGCTTATTCTCCCTCCCCCGACTCATTACAAGATTATTTTAAAGCAGATCCTAAACATCATGTATTTCAGCTGTAAATAGTTCAATATGTATCTCAAAACATAAAGATCCTTTTTTAAAAACGCAACTACAAAATCATTATCACCCTTAATAGTAGTAATGATGATGATCATGCTAGTAATAATAATAATCCCTTAAAGTCAGTGATTTCCTGAGAAATATTTAGCAACTGGCTCTCTGGAAGAAAAAACTCTGATTAGTAGTGTTCGCCAGTTCCTGTGGTGTACATATTCCTGTCGTGGCTAATTTCAAGCTACTAACATGAGGACACTGAATACAGACTTGGGGAAAGATGTGCACGGTTGGCTCTTTTAATCTAGTACAAACCAGCTATAGCACACCACCACATAAAATCATAAAATATCCAGTGTTCAAATTTTCTCAATCATGTCATAATTTTTTTTTTTTAGCATTGGTTTGTTAATAACAGGATCCAACTTAGGTCAATCACACATTGCATTTAGTCGATATGTCTCTTTTAATCTAAAGACTTTTTCACCTTTTAATTACATTTATTTGTTGAAGAAGCTGGATTATTTGATCTATAGAATTCCCTACATTCTGAGCTTTGCTGTTTAGATCCTCATGTGTCTGGTAACATGTCTTGATAGTGCCTGCATTTTCTGTAAACTGATGGTTAGATCTAGATGCTTGATGAGAGTTAAGTTCAGTGTTTTTTTTTTTTAATTGTTTGCAAGTGGAGCTTATTGTTTGCATAGGTGGAGCTATTACACTTCTTATGCATTATATCTTAGGCACATAATGGCTGGTTGTTTCTGTTTTCATAATTGATCAGTGGGTTCAGGTATTGTTAGTCCAATCTGTTCATTATTAATTTTCCCATCAGCCTTTTACCTAATGATTTCTGCAGCCATCAATGATTATTACCTATATCCAATACTTCTTTAAGGCTTTTAAAATGGTATCATTCTAATTCTATAATTCCTTCTGCATTTATTCATTTGAATTCTTCTACATAGAGGAACTGTTCTTCGCCAGTAGATTTGGTACCTTGATGTATAGTTTGTACAGAAAAGTCAGGATAAAAGTTCAAGTATTTTGTCAGGATAGTGAATTTATTCCTGGATATCCTCCAAAGATGGCCAATGAGTTGTTTTGTTGTTGTTGCTCTTTGATTATAAACTCACAAACTTTCAACATGTCTAATATGTTTCTACCCCACTATTGTCATTCTTTTTGGTGTTCAAATTGTCCCATCTTATACCAGCAGCAGGAGATCCTTTCAGTCAGCTCCTGTGTCCTTTTGACATGGCTCCATTAGCTTTTGATGTCTTCTTTGCTTTTTGGTTCCCAGGGTGTTTCAGGCTATTTGGCTCCACAGATTTGGAATCATCCATTTCTCCAAGGAGTTCTGAAGGGCCATGTTTTTACACTAAGAAATTTGAACATTTCTCTGAAAGTTATGGGTGGCCATTTTAAAGCAGGGCTGGGAATCAGATGACCAGCTTTGCAATCAGAAGGATTTCTTTGGTAGCTCTGTGGGGAATGGATTATCTTGGGACCATGCTAGAGCACTGGAACCAAATAGAAGTGTACTGAAGTTGAGCTTAGATAGTGGGAAGGAAGGAGAAGGATTAGTGAAACAGATATTTAGAGTCAGGCTCTAATGGAGGTGGTGACTGGTTGATGGGGGATGTTCAGGAAGAGGAAGAGAGAGAAGACATTATCCATGCTTTTTACCTTTTTGACTGGATGGTTGGTATTGCTGTTTTGAAAAGAAAAAGAGTAGGATGGGCAAGTTGTGGTAAATACCATTTGGGAGATATGGCATTGGAAATGTCTATGAACCTTCAGATGGAGAAGTCCAGTGGACTTGAGGGTAGACAGACATGGAGTGCTAGATGAGCAGATTCATGAATAATCATGGTCAGTTATATCATGGGTTAGGATGGGTTCTCTTAGATAGTGTATAAAGGGAAAAGAAGAGAAGGCCAATGATAGACAGAATCTGGCACACTTGGGTTGGGATTCCTAAAATCAGGAGTCTAGTCCAGGCTTCATTGTGAATTGATGAGCAAGTTCAACAAATGATTCCCCTTTTTTGACTTCAGCTTTTCCAGCTGAAAAATAAGAATACACCACTAGTTAGCACACACAGAGAAATATGAGGCTGGTTTGGAAAACAAAAAGGGCAATTTATATGTGACACTTAAGCATGTTTGTCATTACTTATTCCTTTTTTGTACTTCTGTCCCCAAGACTCTGGGGGCCATTTATTTGGAGAAGTGGGCCTTCAGTGGGGGTTTCTAAAGTTTTTTTCTCCAGTCTGAACCTTCGGCCTGGTTTTTGCTCATGTTTCTTCCACAGCCCGTCAGGTCTGCCAAGCCAATCTGCATGGAGAAGCTGTCTGTGAACCAAGGGAGTGGTCAGTCCTATGGGTACATACTTTATGAGACTGTCATCACCACTGGAGGCCTCCTCGCCTCAAGGGGTCATGTTCAAGATCGGGGTCAGGTATGGGACAATGGATGGGTCTCAGTGGCACTTCTCTGCTGGTAAGACCCAGTGGTGTTGCTGAGGTGAATGTCTAACTGATAGTCAAATCTCTTTTTGAGCTTCAAAAACTCATCACGGTTTCTTCACCTCCGTCCCTTCAGTGACGCGTTTTCTACGTGAGCTACTGCTCTCATCGGTATAAGGTGTGTAACCATCCTTGGGGAGGGCACTCACTGAACCCTTGTGGGAGTTGATAGTGTTTTTTAAGGAGACTTGGGAAGAGCTTCAGAAGTCCCTGTACTTATTGTATAGCCATCCCTAACACTTACGTAGCACATTACAGTTGGCTCTTCTCGTTTAATTCTCAAAACACCCATCTAAGACATTTATTACAAATGAGGAAACCTCAGAGATGTTAAATGACTTTCAAAGGATCTTTGACTAGAAAGTACCAGAGCAGGGGTTAAAGACTTGATCATCTCACTCCACGTTAAAAAGCTGTTTTCTCCAGGTCTTGATGAAATTTCCTTGCTCTTTCTACTCTCTTTGCTGTCTGTATCACTATCTAAGGCTTCAAATACTCCTTTGTGACTCCAACACTCCCCTACCCCTCGTTAGCTGCAGACACCTATTACTTGCTGCACACTGAATTTTTGTTTTCACTAAGATGTATGTTCCATTGGCTTCTCAAACTCATTATGTCGAAAGCAAATTCATTAGCTTCCTAAATAAACTTCACCCTATATTCCTCCCATCAGCTCATGGACCATAGCCTCCCACCTGAAAATGCTGCTGCCGTCCCTCCCCTCCCCCTCTCTTCACACCTTACTTTCACCAGGCCCCTGTGTGGCACAACGTTACTCAACTGATCTTTGAAAATCCGTGCTGTTGTTGCCTTGTAATTGTCTCTGTTTCTTGCTTCTGCTATTGTTAGAACCTCATAACTGATCGTCCTGTTTCAGAGAGCTCATCTCTGTCCTCTTCCTCACTGAAGCCCTCCCTCATAGTGCCACCAGAGTTTTCTTTCCAACATAGAGATCGCAACATTGCCACTTCTGCACTGAAAATCTCCCATTGATTTCCCTAGTCACTAGCATCGTGTCTGTGAAATAGCCTGGATTCTGCTGTTGGTTAGGACTTGTTATTGCCTTCTCTGTGCTTCCACAGCAGTCTGTCTGCAGTTCCACATTAGCTATTGTGGAGTGTCCTAATGATTTCTTGGTGTAACTCTGAGTTCCTCAGTGGTGGGAGTTGTGTTTTAACCTTGGTGGCCCCTTCCCCGAGGAAATATTTAGTTATTCAGTAAGTGTTCAATAAATGATTGCAGAGTGTATAAAACTTGTAATTAGACTCTACTAAGCTTAAAATGTGAATTATGTGTGCTGTATAATATTAACATTTGTGTGTTTCTAATACTTGTGACTTTTAATTTTTATAGTTTCCTAGTCAAATTTTATTTGAAAAATTGTGCTCTAACTCAATCTAAGGGGCAAGTTATGTCTTATTCTCTGGTCCTGCATGGCTAGAGCAGAGTCTTCTGGGTGGCTTAATCTGGGGCTGAAGCAATATAGTAGGTAATAGAAAAGAAATGGATTTACTTTCAGGACATCCCTAAAATCAGATGTAGTGGTGGCAGCAGCCTTTCCGGGTAAGAGTCTGGGACACCCTGGCAGACTGGACTCACTAGGGAGATGAGCTCCCAGGGTGAGGTGCGCAGGTTCCTGCTGCGCCTAGAGCCCCCACCTCCCCTTTGGCCATCATTTCTTTCACAATATTTGTTCATTCTCTACCTTCTTTCCTCATTCCATGTAGGTCTTTTAAATTTCTTTCTTTCCTTTCTTGCCCTACAGTGGAGCCAGGGCCCAGATTTAGTATCAGGACCCCATTCTCCTATGTGTCATGACTGTACTGCTGTAAACGTGCTCTGTTTTTCTGAACATGGCCACCTTGTTCTGGGAGACAGAGCTAGTCATTGCTTTAGAATTTGCTCTCCTTTGCTTTTCCAAGGCCCGTCTTCCTCCTTTCCTTATGAGGACCTAATAGTGCTTTTTTCTTTCTTTGGCAGGTGTTTTTGGAAGAGAAGTATATAGGAATCCTGGATCATTCCACTAATCAGCTGACTATTCCCAAGGAAAAAGTATATAATCCAGTGTTAATGGACTAATAGTTCTAGTGCCTACCTAGGCCTAGGCTCAATTGTAAGCGTGGCCTGGCCCTGGGATGGCCTGTTTTCTCTTCCACTGTCCTTTGGATTGCTCCCCGTATAGGAGCCCAACAGGGATGAGGGAGAGCTGTGTTTCTTTGAGGTACAGGTATATATGCTTTGAGTGAGCAGAACTTTTCCGTGTTGGATATTTTCTGCTCAAAAAATTCTAGGTTGGTCACCACCCTCAATAGAGTCTCTGGTAAAATGTTCAAGTGACTATTTCCTGCAAGGGCTGGCACAGGAGGGTGGGGGCAGGGCTCAGTAGGAGGAACAGGAGCCCAAGGGTTGACTTGACCCAGAGCTGGCGGTCTGCAGGGTTCGGAGGTTTGCTCTCTGTCATCACCCTGCTTATGGCCTCCTCTTAGTTTCATGGGAGGCCTAAGGGGTCTACAGAAGAGTGCCTGAGTGGTCCCCACTCTGGCTGGTCTGTCTTGGACAGGGCCAGAAGGATTACCTGACATTGAGGATCCTGGTGGAGAATCAAGGCCGACTCGCCTATGGGCAGGATATCAATAAGGAGAGAAAAGGTGTGCACCAGAATGGAGAAGCTTGAGACCTTGAGGCACCAAATTCCTATTGCTCTCAGCTATGGCCAGGCATACAGTGTGGAAGAAAGTGGGATCTCTCAGCCAGTGAGACATCCTTGTGTAGAAACTGTGGCAAGGTCTTGCTTCGATAGGAAAGGATGATGATGTCCTTTCTCCTAGGTTCCCCCGAATTGATGTGTTTTCTAAGTATCATGCCAGCACACCTTTTGCCCTCTTCTGGGTGGGTTTTGAAGAAACCTGTAAAAATGCCCTTGGAAAATAAAATGGTTCGAGTCTCTTCCTAGGAACGTTGGTTTTCCTTCTCTGGAGCCCAGTGCCTGCATCTTGGCTTCACCCTGGGCTCCTAGGCACAGTCACATACCTTCCTTCTCCTACTCTAGGTGCTCCGTCCTACCTGAGAGTTACAGCTAGCCTGAGCTGCCATGCTGGCAAGACCTGGCAGGAGTTGCAGGGACTTCTGCACTGTTAATGTGCAAGCTGTAGGCACAACTCTAAGAGGTGTACATGGACACTCAGAAGGAAGAATCCGTGTAGGATTTTGCAGAAACTTTCCATCCTATGAGTCCAGGAAAATATCCTTCTTCAGGGGGAGCCCTGGCCACAGCCTGTTCACATCTCTGCATTCTTCTCACCACCTTCATGCTCCCTTTCTTCCCTCTTCTGCAGGTTTAACTGGGGATATCTATCTGAACAATTCTCCATTAAGAAACTTTAAAATCTACAGCCTGGAGATGAACCCTAAATTCCTAAAAAGGTGGGTGCCACACCATTGATTCAAGGTGATTTATCAAAGATGGTAAGCATTTAGAGATGGAAAGCAGCTCAGAGACCATCCAGACTAACCCCCTTGGTTTTCAAATAAGAGAGATCGTGATCCAGAATGTTGAAGGAAATAATCCCAAGTTTCCTGGTTGTTTGGGGCAGAGCAGTGACCTTCCCTTCGTTCTCCCAGCTCCTGGTCTGCTGTTTCATTTCCTGTATCATTGCATCCTGAAAGGCATATGTCTGTGCTACAGAAAGGATACTGGCCTTGGGCAGAGAAGAGACTTACCTCAAAAGTCACAACTGACACATTATAAAGAAGGGCATGACCTTCCCACTGGTGCTTGACTCTCTCTTAGGGGCCTTCCTAAAATCTGGAAACCAGTGATTCACAAACTTCAGGGCCCTGCCTTCTTCCTCGGCATCCTGAGAGTTGGTAATTACCCCAAAGACACCTTCATAAAACTTGAGGTTAGTGCTGTTTCTCCTCTGTCTGTGTCCCCCCACAACTTCTCATCCCATAGAAACTTTGTGAAAAAGCTCTCTGGTGCATGGGCCCTGCCCTGTGTAAGGAAATCTAAGCTCCTGGGGACCTCGACCACTCCACAGCTGTCTGGGAGGCGGCCCCTTCCCTTGTGTTGACTAGGGTCGGGGGGTGGAAGCTAAACAAGCGTGACATGGATGTGAGTGGTGTGTTCTGGTGGGGACAGCTGTAGAATCACTGCACAGGGAATTTAGTGAACATGGCCCACTAGTCTCCAGCCATAATCCAAGACGTTGAGACCCTCAATCCCCCAGGAACTCACCGTCTAGCCTGTGGTGGGGTGTTGTAGGTGAGATTCTGATTATTGCCACACCTGAAATTCTGTATGTTTTGGACCCAGCATGTTTTGCTGAATTCCTGATGGTATATGGAATGCCCTTCCCTGATTGGGGCAGATACTGGGAGATGAGTTTTGAATCAGCGCCTTCCTTCTTGGGGCTTGGATGTTGAGCCAACCCCAGGCCAGGGGCAGTAGCACAGAACTCTCCAGGTCATCTCCCATCTAGGGTTGCAGTTGGTAATCCGTCCTGTCTGAGTGTGTCTATGACTATGATCTGGTGTGTTTATGGGGTGTGTGTTTATCTTAACCCCTTGCATCTGTGCATGTAGAACTCAAATCCTGAATCCACCATTCCAACCTTTTTCAGGACTGGACAAAAGGAGTAATATTCATCAATGGACAAAACCTGGGACGCTACTGGAATATAGGTCCCCAGGAGACCTTTTACCTTCCAGGACCCTGGCTTCAACCTGGGTCAAATGAGGTGAACTACCCCCACCTCACCTCCCACCTGCCAGCCCACTCTGCCTGGACTCTGCCTTGCCTCAGAGGCAGAACTTGAATCTCACATCCACCTCACCTTCTTCTTGGCAGATCATCGTGTTTGAGGAATTTAAATCTGGCACAAAGATCCAGTTCACAAACATGTCTCATCTAGGTACAGTATTCTGGAGGGTAATTTGCAGCATCTGGGACAATAGTGTGGTTCTTTCTAGTTGTGATAGAGAGAAAGAAGGCGGAACGTGCACCATCTCCCAGGAACCTGAACCCTTCCTCACTGCCCTTGCATGAGAGCCAGATTTCCTCTTCTACTTGTCACAGCTCCACTCATCCCCTCATCCCCTCCCATTTTACGATGACCTAAATAGTCCACTCCTGTAACAGCCCTAACCCAACTCCCTCAGCCTCCCTTCCTTCCATACATTCCACTGTGCCTCTGGATCCCTATCTCATTGCAAACCAAGGTCCTAACATCCTCCAATTCTTAGCTTTTCTGGAACTTATCATGTTTCCTAATGCTTTTTCTCGTGATGCCATGTTTGACAATTCCAAGGCACTTTTTGTAGCACCCTTTCTCAGGTTGCCATGGGCAGGGGATTCATGGCGCAGTCACAACAGGTGGAAGTGTTGCAGACTCTCTGTGCCTGCCCGTGGTGGATGTCTGGTGTCTGTGTGCTCAGACTCCCTTGCTCCTTTGTTGGTAGCGGGATCCAGATATCCTTTTGGAGAATCACCCACGCTCCCTTCATTAGAGTCTCTAGGGACTCAAAATCCATCTGCCCTTCCTCCCCACCTGCAACTGTCCCTCAGTCCCAGGAGTGGGCCTGTGATGTACGATATACCACCCAGACTTTCTTTTCCAGGATATTGAATCCAGAGTGCCGTGACATAAAGTAGGGAATTGATTGAGCTGAGTCATTTCAACAATGGGGCCGTGAGTAACCTTCCAGTCCTGGCACCCTAGGTCGCTGGAACTACCCTCGCTTCCCCATTTCTCCCAAGCCCCGCTCGGGGTCTACCATCCACTTCCCAATCCATCAGTACGTTCCTCTTTTGGCATAAGTTAGTAAAATAAACCTACTTAATGTGTACCCTTTGTCATATTGCTACAATAAAAGCTGTTTGACCACCAAATAAAATGTTGAAAAAAATGAGAAGATGCTCAGAGTACTTGACCCCACAAATGTAAATCTGAAGCAAAAGTGATCTTTCCAAGAAGTCCAATAAAATATGAAAGTTAATGCAGGAAAATATAGGCAGTTCATATACATGCTTTGTGTTTTCAGTGTCAAAAAAAGTGCTTTCCTTTTATTCCCCAATTCTTGTTCTATACCTCTGCTTTTTCATACTCAGGTAAAAACCCAGCTTCGAGACTTATGCCAGCCAACTGCTTCATCAGGTGCCTCTCCTTATCGCCTTACCATTCTTTCCCCACCTCCTGGTTATCACCTTTGGCACCTGATTCCCAGGTCTTCTTGATTCCCTGTTCTACTCCTAGTCCTCCTAGGAGTGGCTGCAAGCCTTCTGAGCCATAGCAAAGAGCAGAGAGAGCTGTGTAAGTGCCTGGAGTGCATCAAGTTGGTGGCACAGCTTGGGCTGGCAGAGGGGAGATCGATGGAGCTTTGCTGTTTCAAGCCACTGCAAATTCCAGTGCAGTATAACCAGGCCTGGGGTTAGCTGACAGGCTTCTGAGGAGCTTGAAAGAGTGGGTCACCCCAGAGGTGAGTCGGCAGTGCGTCGAGGGCTGCTGAGGGGACTTCCAAGCCAAGACCTAAAGGAATCACAGCCAGACGTCAGAGGTTCTGTGAGCTCCAGTGGAAGCCAGGGTCAGGCCGGTTGTGCACGGGGCTGCAGTCAGCCCCCAGTCAGCCCAGAGAGTCAAGATCATGAGGACGCTTTTTAAAAAAAAAAAAAAAAAAAAAAAGATTGGGGGCTGAGCTAACAACTCTTGCCATCTTTTTTTTTCCTTATTCTTCTCCCCAAAGCCCCCCAGTACATAGTTGTACATTCCAGTTGTGAGTGCCTCTGGTTGTGCTACGTGGGATGCCACCTCAGCATGGCCTGATGAGCAGTGCCATGTCTGTGCCCAGGATCCAAACTGGCGAAACCCTGGGCCACCAAAGCAGAGCACGGGAACTTAACCAGTCAGCCATGGGGCCGGCCCCGGATGAGTATGCTTCTTGCATCTATAAATGCCACAGGGCCAGCAGCCCCCATGGGGACAAGGACCTCCACAGTCCCAGGAGGTCATAGGGCAAGAGCTCCCTGCTCAGTGCTTCCTTTGCTGCTACACCCCACTCCACACCTCTCAGTTGAAACCCAGAGAGGAGAAAGCAGCAAAAGTGGCAGCATGGCTCCTTTTTTCTCTGTCTTGCTTCTCCTTCCCACCCTCACCAGAGCTGACAAGTGTCAGGTGGCCCCATATCATGGCCTGTTACTTCCATTGAGCATAAAATTTAGTGTGCATTACAGTCACCTGGAGGGCTTGTTAAAACTCAGATTGCTGGGCCCCATCCCCAGAATTTCTGATTCAGTAGGTCTGTGGTGGGGCCTGAGGATTTGCAGTTCTACCAAGTTCCCAGGTGATGCCAATATTGCTGGTCTGAGGACCCCCACTTTGAGACCCTGTGTCATTGTGTAGGATCTCAACCTCGGCACTGTTACTCTTTGGGGCCAGATTATTCTCTGTGGTGGAGCCATCCTGTGCATTGCAGGATGTGGAGCAGCATCGCTGGTCCCTTTGTACTAGATGCCAGTAGCACCTTCCCTAGTTATGACAACCAAAACTCCCTCCAGATGTTGCCCGATGTCCTCTGGTGGTCGAGATCCCTCCAGGAAAGAACTCCTGGCCATAGAGCATACCTGGTTCTCTTGATCAGAAGTGCTACCTTCCCTGTCCTGCAGGAAAGCACTAGGAGTTGGGGCCTCGTGGGTTGAACCTTTATAAATAAAATGCAAGGATGAATGAATTTGGGAAATCCTCTCTCAAGACGGTAGTCTATCTGTGACTTTATTTTTCTTCTGCATAATCCTGGTTCTGAATGACAGAAACAGCTTATTCTGTCTTTTTGCACTACTTTTGAAATAAATTTTAATACTCCCATAGATGAATGGATTCTTAGGGTAAATTAGGGTAAAAGTCATATATGAAGGAGGCTGAAGAAAAAATCACATTACATGGTAACAAATATACACCTGTAAACAAACAAGCAGGATATGGCGTGATGCTACGAATTATGTACATAAAAGGGAGAGCTCATTACTGCGTCAGGCCCTCTTTCCCGGTCTTCACGATCTCTTAGGGTTCAGGTAACATGCAGAGGACTCACATCAGCCAAGTACTCTCACCTAATCCATGTTCTCCTACTGAAAGAAGCTTTAAAGGCAATATAATCTTGTTTTTTCCTGATAACTGGGTGTTAGTGCCGTAGGTAGAATACCAGGTTGATTGTAGACAAAATATAAGAGCTACAGTTTCTCTACCCAAGTGAGTTGGAGTGTGAATGTCTGTCCTTCTTTAATCATCATCTTTAGGGTCCGTCAGTGTTAGGCATAGAGGAGACACTCAAGCAAGCAAAATTGAGTCACATTGACTACTTCCACCTGGATTCTGTCAAAAACCTCAGCAGGGGGACTAAATGCCTGTTGTATCGAAAGTGAATTTTGATTCTGTTTTTTCAGGGGCAGATTGAAGAAGTTGGTGAGAACCCTGCTATTTTCTCTTGTATCATACCGTGGTCCTTGCATAATTGGAAACATTTCAGTCTGCAAGCTTCCTACCCTTCTAAGCACAGGAACACAAATCTGTCTGGTGGGGGGGAGTGGAGAACCTGAAACCACTTGTAACCTGTTAAAAGCTTAGCTGATTTCTAGAAGCCCTTCCCCTTTCTCCTTCTCCCCCTCCCCTCACAACCTAAATTTACACAGAAAATGCAAGTTCTGCTCATTTTTGACAAATGCATAGAATGAGAGAAAGGTAATCTGTACGGGGGCCTGGAAGGTCTTGTTGCCCCTCTGTAGACTTGCTGTCCTTCAGATCATTCCTTAACCTCCATTCTCATGCCCTTGGGACGCCATCGAGGGCACAGGCAGCAACAGCCAGTTCCACATCCTCCTGCCACCTGAAGTTGGCAGGTAGCTGACTGACCATCCCCAACTTGCTTACTGACATTTGGATGAGCAAAGTCTCCCTTGTTTTGACTGACTAGGAGAAATCCTGAGTGGCAGCCCTCCAATTCCAAACAGACTGCAGAACTGACCCAACAGAGAACCTTGCATTCTGGGGATGGGAATGGTAGATTTATATGTCACCTAACCATCAGAGCACCATCCTGGGAAATCACTTCAGTGGCTGTCACACAGGGGCTAGCTGGCAGTTGCTCCATGACTGCAGCAAAGCCCAGAAGGAAGGCTGCTCAGGGAGCCGGGCAGCTGTGCCCTCGAGGACCTGGGACGCGTCTCTGCTTGATGATACCTCTTGTAGTAAGAATTCTTTCAGTTAAAAGCAGGGCATTTCCTCTTGTTGTTTTGCTTAATAAAACCTATGAGAAGGAAAACTGAGCCCAGGTCTTCTGGAAAGAAGAGATTTTGTGAAGTAATTGGCCCAGGATCTAAACAGAGTTAAGAAGGGGCCTGGTGCTGTTCACCCGTGTGAGGCAGTGGTTCTTCACACCTTGTGTGCATCAGAATCACCTGGGGAGTGGATAAAACATGGTGGTCCAGGCTTATGGAAGGAGCCTAGGGCCAGGACCTCCGTATGTACCATGGTCCCCAGGGGATGCTAATAAACAGCCGACTTTGGGAACCATGGCACTAGGGCGCTGTTCTAAACTTGGTGCACATTGGAATCATCTGGGACATTGGTAAAACTAATGTTTGAGTCCTACACCCAAAAAATTTGATTTGATAGGTATGGAGTATAGCAAGATATAGAGTTTTTAAAAAATTTTAAATATTTATTCATTTAAAAATAATAACAGTAAGGCCACTATCTGTTTTATGAAAAGAAAAAAAAGGCATATTTTAAAAAATTCAATGAGAAGGGCTGGCCCCGTGGCCGAGCGGTTAAGTTCGCACTCTGCTGCAGGCAGCCCAGTGTTTCGTTGGTTCGAATCCTGGGCGCGGACATGGCACTGCTCATCAAACCACGCTGAGGCGGTGTCCCACATGCCACAACTAGAAGGCCCCACAACGAAGAATATACAACTGTGTACCGGGGGGTTTTGGGAAGAAAAAATAAAATCTTTAAAAAAAATTCAATGAGAAATACGTCATTGTTTTACAATTAGGCTTAATAGATGACAGCTGGAGTCTCAGAACTGCTTTTACAGTCAATCTGTTGTGATCTGTTGCTTTGGTTGAAGTGTGTGAAGAAATTCCCCCTCACGCAGACATGTAACTGGAAAAGGAGGGGTATTTTAACAGCCTTTATAGATAATTATTATGGATATTCTTCTTTAGTACCACCCCCAATTTTACAAGAAGTGATTTCTTAAAGCTTGGTTGAAATATGGAATCTAAATTCACACAGATCAACTTTTTGAACTCGGGTACGTTGGAATCTGTTGGTCTGACTTTGCGTGGATCTTTTACTCCACTGTGGTCTTGGAACAGCACGCTTTGATTCACTGAATTGTGCAGGTCTTCAAAAGATTGACACATTTCATTATCCAGCCTGAAAAAGTTCTGTCACTAATATCACCACTAATCTCATGGGAAAAGTCTTTTAATATTTGAGAAGTTGTCAAGCTACTGGTGGTGGATACGAGTTTTCCACAGCACTAATTTTTAATTGAAAGCTCAAGTTTCTTTGTAAACAACAAATACTATCAGTTGTTATCCTTCAAGTGACAGGCTTGCTTTGTTCATTTTTTTTCTCTTTTTAAATGATAGTTTTATTGAGATATAATTCACATAAGGCAAAATTAACCCTTTTAAGGTGTAAAATTCAGTGGTTTTTAGTACATTCAGAGCTGTGCCCCAACCACCGCTGTCTGACATTAGAGTGTCTTTGTAGCCCCATACCCATTCGCAGTGACTCCCCATCTCCTCCTCTTTCCAGCTTCCCGCAACCACTAGTCTACCTTCTGTCTCTATGGATTTGCCTATTCTGGACTTTTCCTGCAAATGGAATCATGCAATATATGGTCTTTTCTGATGGGCTTCTTTCATTTAATGCTTTCAAGGTTCATCCATGTTGTAGCATGTATCAGCACGTTGTTCATTTTTTTCGTTGAATAATATTCCGTTGTATGGCTGTATACTGCATTTTTTTTACCCTTTCATCAGCTGGTGGGCATTTGAGTTGTTTCCACTTTTTGGCTAAGAATAATGCTACTATGAGCATTTGTGTGGACGTATGTTTTCATTTCTCCTGGGTATGTACCTAGGAGAGGGATTGCTGTACTGTATAACTCTACATTTAACATTTTGAGGAACTGCCAAAATGTTTTCCAAAGTAGATGTACCGCTTTACAATCCCACCAGGCATATATGAGGGTTCCAGTATCTCAACATCCTCACCGCATCGTTAGCTGTCATTTTGATTTCAGTTATCCTAATGGTTATGAAGTGGTACTTCAATGTGGTTTTGATTTGCACTTCCCTAATGAATGATACCTTTGAGTGTCTTTCATGTGCTTATTGGCTATTTGTTTATCTTCTTTGGAGAAATGTCTATTCAAATCGTTTGCCATATCCTTTACTGTTTTTAAAATTTGGGTCGTTTGTCTTTTTATTGCTGTGTTATAAGAATTTGTATATCTTAGATATAAGTCCCTTATCAGATACGTGATTTGCAAATACTTCCTCCCATGCTGTGGGGTTTCTTTGCATTTTCTTGATAGCAGCATTTGAAGCACCACAGTTTTTAATTTTGATGAAGCCCAGTGTTTTTCTTTCCTTTTGTTGCTTGCGCTTGATATCATTCATGTCTGGGAAACCATTGCCTAACCCAAGGTCATGAAGAATTTACTTCTCTGTTTTCTAAGAATTTTGTAGTTTTTCTCTTCCATTAGGTCTATGATAGATTTTGAGTTAATTTTGGGAGGTCCAACTTTTTTCTCTTGCAAGGGGATATCTGTTTCTTCACCACTTGTTGAAATGACTATTCTTTCCCTATTGGATTGTCTGGGAATCCTTGTAAAAAGTTAACTGACCACAAATGTATGGGTTTATTTCTGGACTCTCAGTTCTGCTCCATTCACTTTTACATCTATCCTTAGTCCAGTGCCACACTGTTCTTATCACTGTAGCTTTGTGGTGAGTTTTGAAGTCAGGAAATATGAGTCCTCTGATTTTGTTCTTCTTTTCCAAACTTGTTTTGGCTATTCTGGTGGACATAGAGATTTTTAAAAGCTTTTCAAATGTTTCCGCTGTGCAACTAAATTTGAGAATCACCACTTCTATGGGCCACAAACTGTTTGAATATCCCTGTAACCTTCCTAAGCTCTCATCGCTTGTAAGTTTTTCAGTTGTGTTTTAAATGTTCTATCTGAAAATCATGATGGTTTCTGTCTACTTTTCAATATTTTTATCTTGTTTTTCTTTTCTTTGTATTGTTTAATTGGCTATAGTGACAGCAAAATTGTTGCCCATTCAATAGTCTTTCCCCTTTCTTCCTTGCTAACAGACTGTGATTTTGTTGGGAGGCAATGCGCTCAGCCCCAGACAGCGGATCCTAATTGGACTAACCCAATTTGGTAATCACTTTACCCTTTGCTGGTCATGGGTTGATAGGTAGGCATGTGACCCAAGTCTGGAAAAACTTGATAGGGCTTTTTGGGAAGGATTTTCCTCACTGCCCCTGCCTTCTGCCTTCCTGCTAGAGATACCATATATAATACTTGATGCATGGAGAGGAACCATCAAGAATGGCTGGCAGGAAGATAAAAAGCTCAGGTCCTCAGTGAGCCACTGACCAAACCTGCCATCATTGACCCTGGCAACACAGACCTCCAGATTTTTGTTTGTGAGCTACTGTTATTTGAGGTTATTGTAGGCTACTTGCAACCACAAGCATCCTAACTGATAGAAATAGAACTTTCAGAAGGATGTTAAGTAACACTGTGTGACCCACTCTGGAGACAGTTCATTTTGAGTTGTGTCAGGTAATTTTTCCCAGTAATAGGTAATGTTCCTAAATCTGATATACTAAAAAAATAAAAGTTTTTACATCTACCAATTTTAATTGTATGAATTTTAATATGCTTTCTTAATGCGAGAGAATGGGTAACGCTCCAGTGTGTGCCAGGGCATCATCTTATTCTTTCCATGCTGCCATTGTAGTGAGCCCCCTTGGGTCCATGGGAATGTAATAGACATGAGGACATCACATCTAAGATGGTTTGGTAGCAAAAAGCAAAGAATGGCTGCTTCAGACCATTATATTCTAAGGCAGGAATTTTAAATCATTTAGCCTTTTGTGGGCTAAAACTCATTAGAAGTGAAATTGTAACGGAAGAGGCCCAGCCACATCTTCCATTTTTGTTGTTCTCAGCATTATAAACTCATTCCTCTAACTGCCTATTTGACAGCCCTACTTGGATGCCCTGCCTCATTCCTTCAACTTGTTACTCTCCCAGTCTTCATCACTTTGCTAATGGCTGGACGCTGGAGGTCCTGTTGGACTCCTCCTTTCCCGTTCACCCCACAGCTGATCCATCAGCATGACCATTTGCTTCTATCCTCTGAAATGTCCAAGTGCATTCACTTTTACCAGTCTTTCCTGCCACTGCTCAGCCCAGGCCTGTCCTCTCTAACCTCAAGCATTACGATAGCCCTTAAGTTTTCTTACTGCTTTAATTATTTTTCTTTTCTTCCTACAGCAGCTGGAGTGATCTTTTAGAAATGGAACTCTGATCAAGCCATCCTATCTTTAAAACCTGTCAGTGACTTTCTGTTGCATTTCATATAAAATCTCCACTCCTCCCGTAGGCTTCTGGGCTCTGCTTGGTTTGGATTCTCTCAAACTCTGCCCGGCCTCATTTTATCACTCCCTCTGTCTCTCACTACATTCTAGCCATACGGGGTTCCTGTCTGGTCCTCATGCACACAGCGCCATCCCCCTTGGGGCCGCAGTACTAGCCCTCTGCTCTGCCTGGAATGATCTTGCCTGACCTCTGAAGGCTGCCCTCCCTTCACTCACATCTCCTTCCTGACCTGTCTACACCAGGACCACCCTTTCTCACCTGTCCCGTGTGTTTCCTGTGCAGCCTCACCGTCATCTCTCATTGTTCTGTAGTCCCTGTCTTTCTCTCACTGGTCTCTAAGCCCCAGGAGAGCAGGGACTTACTTATCTGTCCCTACTTACTGTTGTCATTCCCATTGTGTCCCAACTCTTGCTCAGTTCCCGGCACATGATGAGTGCTCAATAAATATTTGTGGAATGCCGTGATGAGGTCTACTTTCTTAAGGACCAGCATTTTGTAGAAAGTCTATCTCTATTCCCCCCACCCCCTTAACTGCCACTGCCCTGAACAGTCTAGTCTAAAAGAGACTTGATTCGTTTATCTTACTGCCTTATATGATTAGTATTGACAGTGCAGCTTCCTTTTCTTTTCTCTCTGATTATCTCTTTAGAGAAGTGTCACCTGATGGATGTCAGGTGTTAGGTCAGGATGAAGCAGCTGTTTAAGGCTGAGAGTATTCTGGAAAGGAGGCGGAGGGGTGGGTGGGGAAATGAGCCTGTTCAGACCAGTTTTGCATCATGATCCTGATTCTGGTTCTTTAATTCTTGGGTATCATTTGCTCCAGGTTTGTAAGCTCTTATAACAGGCCTAAGTGCCTTGCTGCTCAGGGTTCTTAAACCAAAATGGATGCATTTACATTTTAAGACTAAAATAAGAAGAGCTCACTGTCAAAATCTAAACCGTTAAAAAAATTTCTCTCTTTCTTCACTTTCTGCCTTTTAAATTACGTCAGAGTTCCTTAATGCCCTACAAAACTTTTTCTTTTTGAGGAATAGTAGCCCTGAGCTAACATCCGCCCCCAATCCTCCTCTTTTTGCTGAGGAAGATTGTCCCTAAGCCAACATCCATACCCATCCTCCTCTACTTTATATGTGGGACACCTGCCACAGCATGGCTTGATAAGCAATGTGTAGGTCTGCACCTTGGATCTGAATCTGCGAACCCTGGGCCACTGGAACAGAGCACGTGAACTTAACCACTATGACCCTGGCTGGCCCCCTATAAAACTTTTTACAGAAATGGAATACCAGAAATTTAATCCACACTGGAGTGTAAGCAGAGGGACAAGTGTTTGTGGGGTTTTAGGTTTCTTAACTTTTGATATCTCTCTAGGTTCTGTTGTAAATAAAATTTTTCCTTGGCATAATAAAAAATTAAAGCTGTAGTGTGAGTTTTGCAGCCATCATCATGTCTGTAAGGTGCTCAGTTCCTAGCCCTTTCCTGGGAGTCTGTCATGTTATACCTTGGGCAGCAATAGGAAACATCAATTACGTGTGGAGTTAATCATTTATTTTGGAATTGTAACAACTCCACACTCTTCTCTCTTCTAAAATTTTGCTTTTCATACTTTTTTTTAACAGAATTTATTACAATATCTTTTACACATGCATTAAGCTTTGAAATAAAAATTCTATTGTTCGTGCATCATATTTTCTTATTTAAAAAATTATTAAAATACAGATAAATATGGCAGTCCCTGCCTTCTGGTCCCTGACAAGATGCTGCACTAGCAGGTCCCTCAGCCCAACCACAGAGATGCACAGAGGCTGTAACCAGCTGTGTGCAAGCCCTCTGGCGACCAAGTTAGCCGACCTGGTGTGGAATGAGGCAGTGGCCCGGAGACAGAGAAGCTGGCACCAAGATCAGAGGATGGGGCAGTTGAGGAGAGCACTTGCGTATGATTTTTTTCTCTCCCCTACTGCTCCACTCAGCTTATTGCCACCTCTTTGAAGCTCTGGAGTTAAGAAAATAATGGGCCGTATTTCTTGAGTATTTATTTTGGGAGAGGAACTTCAAGTGTAGCATTTTACGACAGCAGTTTAGTGTGGTGGTCACTTGAGGTGCAAGGGCTGCACGGCGTCAGCAGCTGCTTTTCAGATGGACATCGTTGACCTGCCAGGCGCCCTGCAGTCGCCTGACAGGCTTCTCTGGCTCTGGGCCTCATGCAGAGCTGCGGCCCTATGAGTTCTGTTAGTAGTTGGCACACTTCCCACGTGGGTCCAGTTATGAGGACCAGTTGTTTGGTGGATGTAGGAAGCATGAAGCTCCCCCGACAGCACCTGGCATGTGATCAACACGGCATACGTGTTTGCTCTTATTGCTCTGTATTTCAATAGGTGCCAGAGCGAATCCTGCTTTCTTATTGGACCGCGTGAATTTTAGAGTTACTTTGACAAATGCCATGAATTCTGGGATTTTGGTTAGAATTACATTAAAGTACACATTACTTAAACTTCTTTTTAATCAGGTGAAGTATTTCCATCCATAACCATGGTATGTTTTTCTGTTTCTTAAAGTCTTCTTTTATGTGGTTCAATTGAAGTTTATATTTTTCTCCATAATAGTCTGAAAATTTTTGTTAGGCTTATTCCAAGAAAGTTTATAGTTTCTGTTGTTATCATGAACAATATCTTTTTCCTATGACATGTTATAATTGGTGCTTGCTATTGCATGGGCTCTCTGTTAGTTCCTATATTTCAACCTTGAATCTAGTAACTTATTAATTTCTAATAGGTTGTCAACGGATTCTCTTGAGTTTTGTATAATGATTATGTTGTCTACAATGTCAGTTTTGCATTTTATATTTCAATCTTTTTTCACTTATTTTTTATTATTTTATTGGCTAGAACCTCCAATATAATGTTGAAAAGTAGTGACAGTGGAGGTCCTTGTGTTACTCCAGAATTTAATGTGACTGTTTCTAAACTTTCACCATTGAGTGAGATGTTTGGTAGAGGACTGGTCAGTGACATTGGGTGTCTACCTGAGGAGAGGCGACTCTGGTGCCCTGGCGCTCACCTCCTCCCCTTTCTGTGGATGAGCACAGCACTAGCTTGGCAGCCCTTTGGTTGCTCAATAGAACCAAGGCCTGGTGGGATCCTGAGTTCCCCTTTCTAACAAGACGCTTCCCGGCCCAGGGAGCTCCCACTGTGGCATAGTTACATAGAAATGCTCTGCCTCCCTAGCCCTATAAATGCATACAGATTTACAGGAGTAGGCCCTCTCTGTGAGACATTCCCAGGCACGTGCAGACCGTCTATGTCTAGCCTAAGCTGTGAGAAGATGAAAGTTGGGGAGGGGATGAGTGCACTCTGCTGCCTCTCTGCTTGGCCCCTCCAACACCCTATATTATGTCTGCATCACGGAGTACTGGTGGTGTGTGTATGGGGCTCCTTTGCAAAATGTTTGGGATGATCAGGACAAGGATTAGGTCTAGGACTTGGTACCCTCTGCTTTCCACATACCAGAGCTTACGTGCCTGCGATTTTGATGTCTTTGTGTTTGTGTATCTGGACTATAATTGCTGTTCTTTTGTTGACCTGTATAATATGATATGGTGGTTCTTGGTATTAGAGTCCATGGACTTATGTTGATTACATCTCTGTGACCCCTGGCTTTTGCACCTGTAAAGTCAGTCAAATACATGGCCAGGAATGGCCTGTAAATCTTGCCAAGATTGCACTTTTGAAACATTTCAGACCAGGAGAAGAAAGTGTATTGGTCTTTTCACACAAGATTTAATATAGGCAGGGATGCTATATGACATTGTTTCCAAGTTCAACAGCCATTTCTTGCCAGTGAAAACCACTGCAGCTTGGAGTTTTACTAAAGACTATAGAAATTTAGACAAGGAAGTGGCACTGCAGTTCCCACTGCACTGATATCGTAACAAAGACTGAACGCGCCACTATAGTCGGCACTTGGTATGCAGCCTGGACATCGCTAGTGCTCTGCTAGAAAGAAAATCAAAATCAGTTTGCCTTAACCCAGAGTGGTGTAACAGCAGCACATCATCAGAGTGTTGAACAAACCCTACATAATGTAAACTGTTGGTGGATGTTCAGAGGTTCTATTACAATGATAATAGCTTTTGCTTAGAAAAGGGCTTGCGTTGTACTACGTGCCACCCAAGCACAGCTGATTAAGAAACAATGGGCAAGGAATGAGGACAAAATCCAAGACCCTCCTCCCAAGTCACCTTTTTGGGAAATCATTGGGCTGTAGCCTGAAGAGACATTCTACAACCAATTAATGATAAACTGCTGGGCCCTTTAGCCACTAACTACAAAGAAAAAGGCCCAGCACTTGACTGGCCTCTTTGAAAATTGTAGATGGTACATCTCATACAAGGGAATTTTGCTAAGTAAACCATACTGAGTTACTAGACAGATGGTCAAATTTCAATAGGACCCCCTCTGGCCTGAGCACTGGAAATAGTCCAGAGAGAGTAAATCAGTCCCTGCCCCACTATTTCCTGTCTCCACTGAGCCCATAGAATTGGAAGTGTTTGTGGCTATCTCAGAGCTGATTGGAACCTTTGGTGATAAGGCTCCACTGGTACTGTTAGCCTTTGTGTTTTGGGACTTAAGGATTTCTTTCTTTTCTGAGAAGCCATGGAAGACAGGTTGCCCCACAGAAAAGTCATGGTTCTCTGACCCAGCATTCTCATCTTGAAAAAGATCCTCCCATAACTAAATTTCCATATGGTGA
This sequence comes from Equus przewalskii, assembly GCF_037783145.1. Lineage (NCBI taxonomy): Eukaryota > Metazoa > Chordata > Mammalia > Perissodactyla > Equidae > Equus > Equus przewalskii. The sequence goes on from NC_091836.1 coordinate 43,116,960, forward strand.
GGAAAACTCCAAAAAGTTCCATTGTGATATGAAAGTGATACCTCCTATTATGAGCTACATCTGACGCCAAAGACCAGAGTTGCTTCATATATAGGGGGCGTTCTCCCCACCCCTAAGTTATCTTTGCCTAATATATTACTAGATTGGGGTCTTGCCTACAAGACTTAATGCCTGAAAAGACAGCCTGATCATAGGAGAAATAGCTTGCCTCAAGATGGAAATATTTAATAGAATGTTGCAACCATCTATCCTGGTGACGATGACTTGCCAATAGCCCACAACACTGAATATTTTCACGGTAGGCTGAACTTCAAATGATGTTTCTAACTATAAAGCACAGGCTGGAATACCTTTACATGGACATTACCTTTAGTGGACCAACACTAATGTCTTAACTATAATACAAGACTGGATTACTAAAGGCTTCTCTATGTTAACAGAGACAACTTATAAGGTACCCAGTTTTTATGTTACATGTGCATGTGGCAGTGTACGTGTGCATGAAGCAACTCAATCTAAAGAAAGGTATCTGGACTGACAAGGCCAATCAAACATGTCCAACCATCATCCCTCTCAATGAAACCACTGTAAAGGACTGGGATGCCCCAAAACAGGTTTTTTGACATGTATGGGAGCTACCGTTCTCTCCAATGACAACCTCCATGGAATCAGCTCATCTGGCTGTCTTCAATTATTTATATGTTGCAGGCAACTGTACTGCCCTAGCCTTGGCTGAGCCCCAAGGTGCCCAGAACTCAGGGGATGGGGTACAAGGAGAATTTGAGGAGGAACAGAACTTCCTCTTCCTTTGTTATGGTGCTGTACCCACTTTTTTTTTGTGCCTCATTGACTTCAGCAGACAGATGGATAAAAATCATATTGTGCTTTCTTTGACTTCAGTGGGTGGTCTGACAGTTCATATTGGTTAGAGCCAAGGCACTGGGAAAGACTTGAACTTGGACGTTGACTGCCTTGGGTGGTCCTATGGCTACCCTTTTTGGCCCCCAGAGGTCACTTGTAATGACAGCACGGCAACTGTGGAACTCATTACTCTTGGGGGAAAAAAAGAGAGATAGATTCTCTTATCCCCAAGAGGGGTTAATAAACTTCAAATGGTTGGGCATATATAAGTGAGAACTTGGAAAGTGGGATGGAGGTAGAGGGGGAGTGAAAAACTCTCTCTTTTCCTATTACAGAAGTGAAACTAATAGCACCAAACAGCTTCCACTAGTGTTCTAGGTGTGGTTCATTATGAGAACTCCTTGTGATGCTGGATATGTCACTTTCATCTGTCCCAGACCCTGGGATATCATTGATGTCTCACTCCTGGACAGAATTGTAGCAACCACTATGTGGTACATGAATCAGAACTGATGAAGATAGTAATTGTATTTTCTGAGCCCCCAAGGACCTGGCAATGCACTGATAGGAGATAAATCTGAATGGCCCTGGAGGGTCTTGTCTTCCTCACTTCTAGCTAGCTTAGCAGAAAGATAGCTCCACAGGTCTGAATTAGTTCAATGGAAGGCTGATATCAGCTGAGGTTTTTCTTTCTAAGAAGGTCACTTCTTCAACCAGGGCACCTCTGTTATTATATAGACACATAGGTGTTTCCTGTCCTCCTGACGTGTAAATATGTAGAGCACTATAGGGTGAGGCCATGATGTGCACCGACCACCTGGCTTCTGCTCTGGGATGGTAAGAGATTGGGAGGATTGTGTAAATTCTACCACTTCTCTGCTTGTAAATTTGCTCCCAGTAACACTTACTGTATCTCTGTATCGCACGGCACTGGTGGTGCGTGTTTGGGATTCCTTTGTGCCACACTCCCCAATAGCCAGGCTTCCACTCCTCCTGCTGTATAAAACTTAGTTTTGTTGTGGAATCTACACCTTTGGAAAGATAACCCTGACTGTTGTGCACAGCAAAATTCTAATTGATGTAAGCCAATCATGGTCATCCTGTTGTGATTGTTGGTGTGGGTGTGGAGGTGGGCCTGTGCTCCCATAAGGAACGGTTGAGGCATGAGGGAAGCTGCCTAGGGCCTTCTGGAAAACTTTCTCACTTTTAAAAAGAGACACAAAAACAGATGTTGATGCTGATGTGACAAGTCTGTGTTGGATGCCTGGAGCCATTGCAGCACCATGCCACTGTGAGGGGGACCAGCGTAGGAACAGGTCAACTCTCCAAAGGCAGCAGAGGATAGATGGAATGTACCCCTGGAATAACTGATCCTAGAGTCCTTCTCACCCAGATTTCTCATTTTGAGAGATGACAAAATCTTATTCTTTAAGGCGGTTGAATAAAAACTTTCTGTACTGATACGGTACTTTATTATGTAAAACAATTTCCACTCTGTTTCTAGTTTTTAAAAGTGTTATTTTTAATTTTACATGTGTGTTAAATGCTTCCTGCTTCTATTGAGATGATCCTGTGGCATTTTTCTTTTGATTTGTTAATGCAGTAAATGACATAGATAGACTTTCCTGTGTTGAAAATGAACACTTGCTTTGCTCAAATAAACCCTACTTTATTGTTATATTTTGGCTTAAATTTACCCTATGCACTCTGCATCTGTGTTTATTAGTGCATTTACTGCAATTATCTTTCTTTTCATGTATTCCCCTTGTTCCCTTGGTTTGCATCAGAAAATGAGCTTGGTAGATTTCCACCTCTTCCTGGTGTCCGGAACAGCTTGTATGACATAGAGGTGATCTGTTTCTGTAAGCATCTCCTGTAACCGTGTTTGGGCTCGGAGCTGTGCACTTCTGAGACAGACATCGGTGTGCAGGGCATTTTCCAGGACAGCTTGGATGGCCACCTGCCCCTGTTCATACACAGGCAGCTGTGGAGAACTGCTGGACACCTGCCCCCAGATGTGGGGAAACGCAGAGAATCTTTGCTTCCCCTGTGTGGTCTGGCTCCAAAAAGCCATCACAGAAATCTTAATGTGTAGCATATCCAATTTCATTCAGTTCTAACTATTTAAAAATATGTATTCTGATTTGTTTTTTAATCCAATGATTATTTTGAAATGTGATTTTCATTTCCAAATGCATGGCTTTTTAGTCTTTTTGATGCTTTCTCATTTAATTTTTATGTATGGAAAATGCTTTTCATAAAATGTCAATTATTCGAAATTTTCTGAGACTTCTTTGGAACTAACATATAGTCAAATATGAAAAAATTGGTGTATGAGATTGTTGTGGCTGTAAGAGCCTCTATATATCTATTGGCTTAAGCTTATTAGACACATTATTCAAATTATTTATTTTTGGTCTGGTTGAGGTAAATGTTTTCAGAGAAATACATCTTAAAGTCCCCTATATAACTTTAAATTTGTCATTTCTCCTTGTAATTATGTTACTTTCTATTTTATATATTTTGAGACTACAGATGGTCCCCAACTTGCGATGTTTCAACTTAATGATTTTTCGACTCTACCATGGTATGAAAGCGATACACATTCAGTAGAAACCATACTTTGAATTTTGAATTGTGCTCTTTTCCCAGACTGGTACGATCCTCTCCCATGATGCTGGGCAGTGGCAGCCACAGCCGCCAGTCAGCCCCGCGATCTCGAGGCTGAACACCGATACACTTACATCCGCTCTGGACCCGGACAGCCATTCTGTTTTTCATTCTCAGTACAGTATTCAATCAATTACATGAGATATTCAACACTTTACTATAAAATAGGCAATATATTAGATGATTGTGCCCTACTGTAGGCCCCACTAAGTGTTCTGAGCACACGTAGGGGAGGCCAGGCTAAGGATGATGTTCAGTAGATGACGTGTGTTAAATGCATTTTTGATTTGTGATATTTTTAATTTATGATGGGTTTATCAGGACATAACCTCCTCATAGGTTGAGGAAGGTCTGTCTGTACACTTAAATTTGTACATGATCATGATTATTATGTTTTCCTTGCAGATTTCCTTTTCTCATTTAAGTAATATTTCTTAACTCAAATCCCTTTTGCCTTAAACTCTATCTTGTCATTTATTGAGTATTACTATACCTACTTCTGGGGAATCATATTTGTTTGCTTATATATTTTTTCTGCAGTCGTGTCAGTGAATTCTGTCTGATGTAATCTTAGCCTTGGCCTAGCTCAATACCCTTGGACCTGACTCCCATACATGACCCCAAACTCCTGTTGATGCAAACTCGTAAAATACTGACCCTCTCTAATCCGTGGACTGTTTCTTTCCTGAACCAGACCTTGCACTTCCCTACTGGGCTGTGGTGGGGTCAGGAATGGCTGATTTAAGGAAGGATAAAGGGATTTGCTCTTGGCTGCATCAGCATCTTCAGGTGCCACGAATCTTACTCCAGCAAAGGCTTTCTGATTTTCTGTCCTTTCCCCGAGTTGGACATTCAAAACTGTTGTCTCTTCTCCATGTGTACTATTCTTGGGCTGCACACACATCCTGCCCACTTCACAGTCTTTGTAGTCACCATGGAAACCAGTGCCTGGCCCCTTGATCTCCTAGTACCTGCCTTCCACCTGCACTCTATCTCATGCCTCTCACAGTGACAACTGGAGGAATCGTGCCACCCGTCAACACCAACAATGCCCCATTTCCTTCCACCACCAAGAAGGTCATCCATGTGCTTATTAACCTTTGTAACCGGTCCCAAAACCTTTTTTAAAGGGTCTCTTTTCCGGGGCCGCTTGTGTATCAATTACTCTACCAGTTAGGTTTCCAGCAGGAAAGAGGGTCACACTCAGAAGGGGTGATTGAGGTGAGCACAGTTAGGGTTAAAGTCAAAGAAAGCCAGTGAGGGATAATGAAGGACCCTGGGCTGCAGCCGCAGGAAACAGGGAGCCACTCCCCCCTGAAGCCTGAGGGTGGAGAGAGTGAGCTATTGCCAGAGGTCAGCAAGATCTGCAGCTGGAACGTCAAAATGCTCCCTCGCTAGGCTGACCCTCGGCCTTCTGCAGCGCCTGGATTTCCCCACTCCAAGCTTGGGGCTCCCGGGGTGCCTCCTTTCTGTTATGGTGACAGGCTGCTGTGTGGCCATTCTCAGTGACTATTTCCTCATATATGATGCCATTTACTTTCTGTCTTTAAGGGATTCCTATTTTCTGGAGCATTTTTTCCCTTGCTTTTGAGTTTAGTTATCTATTTACCTATTGAAAGTAGAATCTATCCTGATCGTTTCCACTGCTTGGTGCAAGGCAGGAAGACTGTAGGCTGGGTTCATTTAGCTAACTTGAAACTAGAACTCCACCTACGTTCCAATAATAATGTAAACATTTACAACTTTACATTCCCTTATCCATAATTCCGACATCCACAAAACTCTGTAAAACCTAAAGTATGTTTTTTTCACTCATCTGGCGGCAAAGCTTGATCCAAAGTAAGTTAATTTAGAAACAAAAACCTGTCAAGAATTGACATGACACTTTTTTAAAAATTTTTATTTATTTATTTTGGACAAACAAAAATGTATTTATTTAAGGTACACAATGTGATGTTTTGATACGTGTGTGTGTTGTGAAATGATTGCCACAAATGAATTAACATATCCATCACCCCCCATAGGTACCTTTTCTCATGTGTGTGGTAACATGCACTTAAGATCTACTGTCTTGGCAAATTTAAAGTATACAATACAGTATTATTAACTATAGTTGTGATACTGTTCATTCGGTCTCCAAAACTTGTTTATCTTTTTTTTTATTGAGTTAATGATAGGTTACAATCTTGTCTGATTTCAGTTGTACATTAATGTTTGTCATTCGTGTTGTAGGTGCACCATTTCACCCTTTGTGCCCACCCCCCACCCCACCTTTCCCCTGTTAGCCACTAATCTGTTCTCTTTGTCCACATTTTTAAATTCCTCATATGAGTGGAGTCATACAGAGATTATCCTTCTCTAACTGGCTTATTTCACTTAACATAGTTCCCTCAAGGTCCATCCATGTTGTTGCAAATGGGATGATTTTGTTCTGTTTTGCAGCTGAGTAGTATTCCATTGTATATATATACCACAACTTCTTTATCCACTCATCTGTTGATGGGCACTTAGGTTGCTTCCATGTCTTGGCTATTGTAAATAATGCTGCAATGAACATTGGGGTGCATAGGACTTTAGGAATTGCTGACTTCAAGCCCTTTGGATAGATACCCAGTAGTGGAATGGCTGGATCGTATGGTAGTTCTATTTTTAATTTTTTGAGGACTCTCCATACTGTTTTCCATAGTGGCTGCACTAGTTTGCATTCCCACCCGCAGTGTATGAGGGTTCCATTCTCTCCACAACCTCTCCAACATTTGCTACTATTCGATTTAGATATCTTTGTCATTCTAATGGGTGTAAGGTGATATCTTAGTGTAGTTTTGATTTGCATTTCCCTGATGATCAGCGATGATGAGCATCTTTTCATGTGCCTATTGGCCATCCGTATATCTTCTTTGGAGAAATGTCTGTTCATGTCTCCAGCCCATTTTTTGATCGGGTTTTTTGATTTTTTGTTGTTGAGTTGTGAGAGTTCTTTATATATTATGGATATTAAGCCTTTGTCAGATATATGACTTGCAAATATTTTTTCCCAGTTAGTGGGTTGTTTTTTTGTTTCAATCCTGTTTTCATTTGCCTTGAAGTCCCATTTGTTTATTCTTTCTATTGTTTCCCTTCTCTGAGAAGACATGGTGTCCAAAAAGGTCCTTGTAATACTGATGTCAAAGAGTGTACTGCCTACGTTTTCTTCTAGAAGCCTATGGTTTCAGATCTCACCTTTAGGTCTTTGACCCATTTTGAGTTTATTTTGGTGAATGGTGAAAAAGAATGGTCAATTTTCATTCTTTTACATGTGGCTTTCCAGTTTTCCCAGCACCATTTGTTGAAAAGACTTTCTTTTCTCCATTGTATGCCCTCAGCTCCTTTGTCGAAGATAAGCTGTCCATAGATGTGTGGTTTTATTTCTGGGCTTTCAATTCTGTTCCATTGATCTGTGCACCTGTTTTTGTACCAGTACCATGCTGTTTTGATTACTGTAGCTTTGTAGTAAGTTTTGAAGTCAGGGATTGTGATGCCTCCTGTTTTGTTCTTTTTTCTCAGAATTGCTTTAGCAATTCGGGGTCTTTTGTTGCCCCATATAAATTTTAGGATTCTTTGTTCTAATTCTGTAGAGAATGTCATTGGGATTCTAATTGGCATAGTGTTGAATCTGTAGATTGCTTTAGGTAGAACAGACATTTTAACTATATTTATTCTTCCAATCCATGTACATGGAATGTCTTTCCATCTCCTTATGTCATCATCCACTTCTCTCAGAAAGGCCTTGTAATTTTCATTATATAGGTCCTTCACTTCCTTAGTTAAATTTACCCCGAGGTATTTTATTCTTTTTGTTGTGATTGTGAATGGTATGTGTTCTTGAGTTCTTTTTCTGTTAGTTCGTTGTTAGAATATAGAAATGGTACTGATTTATGCAAATTGATTTTATACCCTGCAACTTTGCTGTAGTTGTTGATTACTTCTAAGAGTTTTCCAATGGATTCTTTGGGGTTTTCTATATATAAGATCATGTCATCTGCAAACAGCAAGAGTTTCACTTCTTCCCTCCCTATTTGGATTCCTTTTATTCCTTTATCTTGCCTGATTGCTCTGGCCAGGACCTCCAGTACTATGTTAAATAAGAGTGGTGATAGAGGGCATCCTTGTCTCGTTCCTGTTTTCAGGGGGATGGCACTCAGTTTTTGCCCATTGAGCATGATGTTGGCTGTGGGTTTGTCATATATGGCCTTTATTATGTTGAGGTAGTTCCCTTCTATGCCCATTTTGTTCAGAATTTTTATCATAAATGGATGTTGGATCTTGTCAAATGCTTTCTCTGCATCTATTGAGATGATCATGTGGTTTTTATTCCTCAGTTTGTTGATGTGGTGTATCACGTTGATTGATTTGTGGATGTTGAACCATCCCTGTGTCCCTGGTATGAATCCCACTTGATCATGATGTATGATCCTTTTGATGAATTGCTGAATTCTGGTGGCCAAAATTTTGTTTATAATTTTTGCATCCATGTTCATCAGTGACATTGGCCTGTAGTTCTCTTTTTTCGTGGTGTCCTTGTCTGGCTTTGGTATCAGCGTGATGTTGGCCTCATAGAATTTGTTAGGAAGTGTTCCATCCTCCCTAATTTTTTGGAATAGCTTGAAAAGGATAGGTATTAAATCCTCTCCGAAAGTTTGGTAGAATTCCCCAGGGAAGCCATCTGGTCCTGGGGTTTTATTCTTTGGGATGTTTTTGATTGCTGTTTCAATCTCTTTCCTTGTGATTGGTCTGTTCAAATTGTCTGCTTCTTCTTGAGTGAGCTTTGGGAGGTTGTAGGAGTCCAAGAATTTATCCATTTCCTCTAGGTTATCCATTCTGTTAGCATAGAGTTTTTTGTAGTATTCTCTTATAATCTGTTGTATTTCTGCAGAGTCTGTTGTTATTTCTCCTCTTTCATTTCTGATTTTGTTTATTTGAGCTTTCTCCCTTTTTTTCTTTGTAAGTCTGGCTAGGGGTTTGTCAATTTTATTTATCTTCTCAAAGAACCAGCTCTTTGTCTCATTGATCCTTTCTACTGCCTTTTTTGTTTCAATAGTATTTATTTCTGCTCTGATTTTTATTATTTCTCTCCTTCTGCTGGCTTTGGGCTTTATTTGTTCTTCTTTCTCTAGTTCAGTTAGGTGTAGTTTAAGATTGCTTATTTGGGATTTTTCTTGTTTGTTAAGATGTGCCTGTATTGCGATGAATTTTCCTCTTAGTACAGCTTTTGTTGTATCCCATATGAGTTGGTATGGCATGTTATCATTTTCATTAGTTTCCAGGTATTTTTTGATTTCTTCTTTAAAGTCTTCAATGATCTATTGCTTGTTCAGTAATGTATTGTTTAGTCTCCACATCTTTGTGCCTTTCTCAGCTTTTTTCTTGTAATTAATTTCCAGCCTTATAGCATTATGATCAGAGAAGATGCTTGTTATTATTTCATTTTTTTTTTAAATTTGTAGAGGCTTGCCTTGTTTCCCAGCATATGGTCTATCCTTGAGAATGTTCCATGTGCACTTGACAAGAATGTGTATTCTGCTTTTTTAGGGTGAAGTGATCTACATATGTCTATTAAGTCCAATTGTTTTAGTTTTTCGTTTAGCTCCACTATTTCTTTGTGTGGGTCAGGAATTCGGGCATGGCTTAGCTGGGTCCTGTACCTCAGAGTCTCTCATGAGGCCACAATCAAGATATCAGGGCTGTGTCTTATCTCAAGTTTTGACCGAGGAAGGACTCACATCTACTTTCACTCAGTGGTTTTTGGAAGGATTCAGTTCCTTGCTGGCTGTTGCCCAGAGGTTACCCTCAGTTCTTTGCCAGGTGGCCCTCTCTCCCGGAGCAATCATGAAGAAGAGTCAGAAAGAGAATACCCAGAGATGGAAGTCATAGTCGTCTGTGTCCTAATCATGGATGTGATCACTCATCATTTCTCCTGTGTTCTATTCATTCGAAGCAAGTCATTAGGTCCAGCCCAAGTCAAGGGGAGGGGATTATACAAGGTGTGAACCCAGGGGGTGAGGATCATCAGGAACCATGTCACAGGCTGTCTACCACTGGCTCGATGTGGGGGAGAGAGAATGGGAAGAGTAAAGGAAGAACCTCAAATTCCTGGCTGGAGAAATTGGGTGATCAGTGGTACTAATAGCGAAATACAAAAGAATGGGAGAGAAAAACAGGTGTGCAGGGGAAAGCTGAGTTTCCCCTGGGAATTCTAAGTCAATATTATTGAGTTAGTGACTTCTTCATGTGGAATAGGAAAGCCCTTTCCTAACTCCTTGCTGGTTGATGTACTGTCAGACAGTTGGACGTATCACTAATTAGGAATAGAAGGGAGACAAAATGTCAAAAGCCATCATTCTTGCCCTGAGGGATTTTCCTACGTAAAGAATGACTGTAGGGTAGGTGTTTGTTTCTTAGAGACTGGCTTTCTCTCTTTGTATTTTTTGGAAGAAAGAACATAAATAAAGCTAAGTACCAAAAACTTTATCTGGTTATCATTTTCCCTCTGGTCAAGCCCTTGTCGATGTTCTTACAATAGTGAGTACTCTAGTTCGGGGTTAGGAGCAAGGCTCCCAAGTCAGACTTCTTGGGTTCGAATCTCTGATCTATCACTCAACTAGTTGTGAGGTTTTGGGTAAGCTACCTAATATTTCTGTGCCTCAGTTTCCTCATCTGTAAAATGAGGACAATAATAGTTCCCATTTCATAAGGTTTTTAAACAGTTTAAATGAGTTAATTCATGTAAGACACCTGGAACAATGTTTGGTACAGAATAATCAGCTATTATTATATTCGTATACTCATTCAATAGATTGAGCAATTACTCTGTACCAGCGTCTGTGCATGTTCTGTGTATGTGTATTCCTTCTCTCTTGGAGTTTATATTAGCAATGGGGCAGAGACAGACAATAAACAAAACTAAAATATGTGGCATGTCATGAACTAATAAGTTAGAGGATGATTTATCTGTATAGTGTGTAATCCTTGGGGTTTTGGATCCATTATCAGGGTTATTTGCAGAAGTTCTCACATACTCACAGTCCTCTCAAACTAATATTAATCATCATCTTGTCACTTCTCTGAGTCACAGTGAGAAGTCAGCTAATGCTGCCTCTGCCGCAGCCATGGCAACTTGCTTGGTGATGTATTGCACTTCAGTTTGGTCTTTTGACTTTTTTTTTTGCTGAGAAAGATTGGCCCCGAGCTAACATCTGTGCCAATCTTCCTCTCTTTTGTTTGTGGGTTGCAGCCACAGCATGGCCGAAGGTGGTGTAGGTCTGCACCTGGGATCTGAAACTGTGAACCTCAGTTGCCAGACTTGAACCACTATGCCAGAGGGACAGTGCCTCTTTTGCTATTTTTATGTGCCCTACTTTTGCGTACTGTGATATGGGGCGTTAAAAGATGAACTGAGGCATATAAAAAATTATAAGAGTTTATTTGAGCAAAAATCAATTTGAATCAGAGAGTATCCAATCTGGCAGATAGAAAGGAGCTAAAAGACTTTATGAAAGACTTTTCTAGGCAGAAGGGAGCAGGGACAGGGACGTTATACTGGCAAAAAGCAGGTTGGTTATGGCAAGGTCACTTTCCTTTAGGGGATGGCAGGGTCTGTCAGGCAAATGCTCTCACTAGTGCTGATCAGGAGATTCCTGATGGACTGCTTTAAGATTCCTTTTCTGAGAGAGCCAAAACTGTGATTGTGTCAGTTTGCTGGCGTGGAACTGGCCCTAAGCAATTCTGTTTGGGCCTGTCTCTTGTTTTTAACAGGGCCCTTGTATCTTTTAGTTTCAAAGCACATGCACATTTGCATTTTTCTCTCTCATTTCATTGTTGATTTCCAAGGTAATCAGGGGAAACCACAGCCTTTGCTCCACTGTCAAACAATGGAAACTCCCCTTATTTCATTTGTTAATCCAACCTTTCCAACGCTTGTTTCTTTTAGCATTTAGATTGAATTAAACATTTGGCAAGTTCTTGGGAAAGACAATGAGGAACCTCTTTCTGAGCAAATGAGCATCTTCTTAGCATTACCAGAAAGGACACTTGGATATCAGATTTACTTTTTAACTGCAGTAAGGCTGATTTTGAGTGAATTCTGCATTCAAGGAACTCAGATTCTGGAAGGGAGGCAGGATAAAATGCGTCAGCTACAAAAACAGAAACCAGTCTAGCAGGCAAAGCATATTTGGGATCAAAGAATTGCTATTCGGGAGGGCAGATTCAGGTAGGAACCCCAGGAGAGAGGCTCAGGGTTTTTATGGGGAAAAGCGAGGATGAAGTAAGTTGTCTCATGGAAGACTTCATAGGGGCTAGATGAGGTAAGGGTAGGCTTGTACTTCAGAGATTGTCTTGAGATTCAGTCATCAGGCAAAAGGCTAGCCTGTGCTTCACTGATTGGTTAGCAATTTGGTCCTCAGCAAAGTCCAGTTTCATCAGTACTTATAAACAGGATGTTCTTGTCCTTACTGACTGTTTGGAATGTTGGTGGTTTGGTCCAGCGTGCAAGATAAAGAAAACAAGATGTGCAAGGCAATTCCTCTGAGATGGCTGCTCCGGCTCTATTTACCTCGGGACAACAAAACATCGAGCCATCAGCCTTCCACTTGAGTTCCAGAAACTCCCCTCCTGTTCAGTGTTATGATCTTAAAGTTATCAAAGCCTGTGTTCCAGGGTACTTGTCAAAGTCTTTTCTGTGAATCTTGTTGAAAATTAAACACATTTGTAAAAGCATCAGAGGAAAACAATAACTGTAACTGATAAAAGTCTTTTAAAAAAGTCAATGGGTAAATGGAATTGACAAGAAAATTTGGATTGTTTTGTGACATACATTTTAGATTGTAACTAGAATTACAGGTAATAACATTATATTAGGACATGGCAGATCTTTAGGAATTTCATACAATTTCTAGAACACTTTTTAGTAACATTCACCCATACACTATAACCTCAAAAGGTTTATTATTGCTTATTTGACCACGCTTCTCATGTACTATACCAAATAAGCTTAATTAATTTAATATCTCTCTTTTTATAAGGCGAGGGAACAGATATTTTGAGAGAACCCAGGTACCCTTGGGAAAAATCCCAAAGTTACATCCAAATTGAAAAGATGTTATTTAAATTTTGAATATTTGGGGAAGCTTGTAAAAAATATCAAAAGGTTTGGACACTTGACCAAATAGGGTCACAGATCAGTATAAAGTAATACTTAAGTATCTACTTGGCCACAGTAAAAACAAAGGGTTTCAAAGGCAAATACAAAATGATCACAGTTGTGAGCAGAACTCAACTCCTTCAATACAAAGAAGACTTAGTTTTCTTAAATAATTAAAAACCTGATTAAAAAACATGGGAAATTATTTTGATAAAACATAAAATCTCTATTTTCCGGGCATATTACTTAAAATGTAAAGAAGCTTCCTCAATCTGTTATCAAAAGCAGACCAATAGCCCAAGAGAAGCTTGTCCTTTCAGCAGAAACAAAAGCCAAATTTTAATCTTGCATCAGCTTATTTTGGTAGTAAAACTCATTTTAATAAATTGATTTTAATCTTAGGCATCTTGACTACACATTGAAATTCCTTTCCACAAAACTTCTATACTTTCTTTTCAGATTTAGATTTTGTCTTTTCTTCTTTTCCACATTCTGAAATAACCAGCCCTTCTTTAGGACAAAACTGTTTTCTTTTCCCTCAACAAAATGCATTTCCATTCCTCACACCTTCTTTTACCAAAACACACATCCTACTTTACTTGCACACAGAGATGTTTCCCTTATTACATGTATTGATTAGAATTCTTAACCTTTAGGATCCTTAGTTCCAAGTGAAAAATAAGAAGTAAGCAATGGTGAACTACATTAGCATTTTGCAGTTTGGTGAATTTATAAGTACCTTTTATAAATTTATAGAAACATGTGCCTTTTTTAATAGAAAATTTCTCAGAGTGGCATAAAAAAAGTTCACTAATAGAGTCAAATATCCTTAGCCTGTCTACAAGAGGAAGCCAAAAGTAGATGAATCCATGTTCAGTAGTTAATGTTTATCTTATTTGGAAATGATTTAGGTATTCAACGATAATCCATTACTTAATTTAACTTAACATAAACTTTGATCTTATTTACATTTATTTAAATTACTTGCTTTTAACAATCTGCTTGGATTAGACATTAAATAGCCAACCATCATCTTAAATTACTTTCTTGCTGACAAATTTTGTAACAGATAACGTGAGATTAATAAATCCAGGCAGAATCAAAGTTGTGTGTATGCATTGTATTCAGTTTTGATAATTCTAAAGACATGCCTGTTTCAATTAAATCAACAATCTTAGTCTAGATTTTATTTACTAAAGATTAAGCCTAGATCATGTAAACTTGAAAACACTTGGGGTAGTTTTTGTTATTTTTCTGAGGTTTAGGAATACTTAATTTATAAGTGCTTGATTTCAAGCCAATTAAATAGAGCTTTTTACACATTGGTTTTGGCAACGCCATCCAGAGGTAGGAAAATATCACATCTCTATAACATAAATACATAGACACATAGACAGATATAAATAGAGATCTCAGAGCTTTCATTTTAAAACTTTAGCTGTGTCTCAGGTACAATAATATAAAATTCAAAAGGAAAGTTGTATCCAAATTGTATTTCTGGCAGATGGACTAAGTTAAGATTATCTGTTCAGATGGCCAAAGCCTTTTACTAAGCAATTTTTTAATTTGCATGCTGTAAGGATCCTTTTAAAGCTGTTTTTGGAGTCATTTTGTCTTTTATCAATAGTCTAGAATACTTGCAATTTAAATTTTTCCTTCTAGCTGTTTATTTGCTCCAGTTACCTTAGGAGTAGTTATTAGGAGTTCAGCATTTGAATCCTCAGAGGGTCTGATTTTAAAGAGGCAGGTTTTCACAGAATGGAAGAGAGGAAGATGGAATTGGGGGTGGAGTCTGAGCACATGATGGCTGCTGGGGTGGAGTCTGAGACAAAGGAGTCTGGGAAGACAGACAAGATGGCCCTGAGACAAAGAAGATGAAAGAGGGGAACATGAGGCTTCAGAAGCCATTTTGTTATCCTTCAGTTTTTTAGTTGTTTCAGCCAATTTAGACAAGGTATCTTGTAATGAGGCAATTTTAGAGATTTCTGTGCGTTCAGAAGTCTCTAGGTACCAATAAAAGTAGCCATACCCCTTGTTTTGCTTAATTTTAGAGCCATGGTCTTCCAATTTGGTTTTGTTACTGGACACAAACACAGGTTTGTTTACCTGGCACTCAATAGGACCAATAACTGGAAACACCAGGCTTGTGGCAAGGAAAGAGATTTATTACTATAGAAAGGCAGCCAGATAAGGAAATGGGAGTTAGAATTCAGATCCACCTCCTTGAAGGGAAGAAGGTAGGGGTTTTTATCTGGGGTTTTACACAGGGGAGAGAAGCATGTGGCCCTGCTGGTTGGTGCCCTCTCACCATCCTGTATTTGGCCTTGAAGACTGAATTTCTTTTCTCTTGACTATCTGGACTTTTCTGGTTGATTTTCATCTGCCTGCATTTGGCCTTGTGAGGCTGAATCTTGCCGTCTGGACCTTGACTTCCTGGGAAAGACAGCTCACTCACACACTAAGAAGGACAGAAGGAGCTGGTTAGTTTTGAACAACAGTTGATGGTGCTGAATATGCACAGCTGCGGTTAGCAAAGCTTATCTCAAATGTTTTTCGCTAGCGAAGATTTTTTAACATCTTTGTTCTCAGTTTCAGTTTTTAAAAAAGTGAGTTTGGGGAGACCAAAAATTCCCCCAAACAGCCATTGCAGGTTTGGACTGCTTTTGGTCTGCATGGCCCACTTAGCTAAAAATGCGCATGTAGGGGCCCCAGAGTTCTTAAACATAAGCCAGGCTAGGGTTCTGAAGGAGAGTTTCCCTCAGAATGTTTAGATAACTGGAACCTCATTTCTGAAATTTCCTCTGAAAACCCAAGAATGTTGCTAGAGTCCTTGCCCGGATCCCCAAAAGAAACTAAAATCAAAAGAAAGTTGCTGGATTCCCAGCCCTGATTCCAAAAGGAATTTGAAAAGCAGAGAAAAACTCCTGGGTTCTTAGTAAGCATGAGCCCTAAAAGGAACTGTGCTCCTTCGGAAAATACCTGACTGCTCACCAAGATGAAGCCCTGAGCCAGGAAGGGCAAAGTCCCTTCCTCTAGAGAACAAGGCCTCTTCCGACCCCAAACAAAGTTGGAGAGTTCAGAATGCTGATGTAACAAAAATGTAAAATACTAAAGTGTATGAAGAGCTATTCTGTTCCAAACCTGATTTGGCCTAATTTTGTTTCCACGAAAGCAGCCTGACTTATGGCCTGACAAGCATGCATTGTACATGTGCTTTCACTGTCCCGAGGTGAAGGACGCACACTTTGAAGAGAAGAATGAATGCCTCCCTTCCTCTGACATCAGCACCAGGACTCTTTAGAAGATAATTTTTTCTTTCCAGAAACCATGGTCAAGTTGATCTGCTGTGTACATGCTAAATTGCAGCAAATTATCTCCTTGTGACTTTGGAAAAATCTGTGTCTCTGTCAAGCTTGATGTATGTTCTTTGTTCTGAAATGGTACGTAATCACGCTGCAAACCACACTTCTCCAGAAGGCTTTCTCCCTTGGTGGAGGCTGCCTTCCCAGCTCAGGTAAAATTCACCTTCTCTCCTATCTATAGAATAGTTATTGGTTATTTTCATTGACAACGCAGAGAGAGTGAAGTATGGAAGCCAAGAGGAGACTCACCAAACCAAAAACGGGTGGCTACTCACACATGCAATGAACTCGAGGGGCTCAGTGCAGGCACTGTGCTCACTTCTGGGGGTCACCATCTCTTGGGGGCGGTCTTCTTTGGACCCCACTTCTGGCACCATATTTGTCAACTTAAAAAGCAAATTTTTCAGTTATTTTATCCTCAAAACAAGTTTATTTGGAAGAGCTAAAAGAATGCAAGCCTTCTCGACTCGAATTTAGTTGATGTTTCTCTTATTCATTTCACAGAATTCATATGCTGAGCGGTCCTTACAGTGTTACACAAATTAAGGGGCTCACTGAATGTTTATTCTCTCTTTCATGGTTTCCTATCTATTTAAGGACATTTGGTGAAACTGTAACATTATTAAAAAGACATTTCCCATGAACACCCTCAATTTTGTTTTTGGAGAAAGTTCTCAAGTGGAATAGACAGCTGCGGAAGGATGCGACGCTAATAGCAGAGTATCAGAGTGCTTTGAGCTATTGTCTGGCATTTTTAAGTTACACATATCAAAACAACACACACGCACACACACAGAATAAAGTGCTGGTCCACAAACTTTTACTGAAGGACATCTTCTGTGCACCAGGCGCTAATCCAAGTGCCAGGGGCACAGAGAATACTGTAAGACAAACCTCACTCTTTGAGAGGCTCCCTGTTCTCAGAGGATGGACAAACACACAAGTCCAAAAATAATGGTAAAAACAAAGATAGACAGGCATGCAGGTTTGGGCATTACAAGAAGATTTTCAATAACCGTATAGTGACTTGAGTTGGATTTTAAAAAATTTCTCCAATTATCAACTCCACAAACTGCATTCCATTTTAGTCTGAGTAAACTGAGGAAAGAATAGATTGCTTTAATAATAAAGAAAACAGGACAATTTTCAAACCTTCTAAAATTCTAATAAAGTCTTACAGGTTCACCATAAGTTATTTTGTGGATCTGCTAGTTTAGAAGCATTTTGTTTTCCCTTTTATTAATCACATAGATAGACTTTCATTTCAGGTGCATCTGTATTTTTCCTAGAGCGCTCTCCTCTGGGTTACCTCACTTGGCTTGTCCAGTGTGTTCAGTGTGGTTCATAGATATCTGCTGGGCTGAGTCCAGCTGAACAGAATTGAATCCTGAGCACTTGTGCAACATGAGACTAAAGTTCGCTATTAAAATCCTTTCAAATCCCAGCTCCGTCGCCAACCTACTGTGTGACTTTAAACAAGTCCCTGAACCTCTGTGCCCTAGCTTCCTCATTGATAAAATAGGGATCATGATGGTACTTGTTTTCTGAGGCTTGAGAGTTAAGAGATAATAAAATGTTAAACACTTAGAACAGTGCCTGGCACATGAGTACCTGGTAACGGTTAGCTACTAAGAACAGAGAAAATAAACTGACGAAAATGAATCACTTTGGGAGAAGGCTTTTAATATCCTTATAGGCAATGCCCATCCAACTCCTACCTCAGTGGATGAAGTTGTCTGCATGGAAAGCAGCCTGCTCAACATACACTCTGTGGGGAGATGGTGACTCTTCTTTCTCTCTTGTACCATTTAAAGGCCTGGTACTTTTCCATCATCGAACTGCGCAGGAGCAGAGAGCAATCTTCCCACCTCTGCCTGATCAGACTGGCTAACTTCAGTTCAAAGGGAAAACACTCTGCACAGCACATTTTAACTGTGGAATCTTACCGAGAGCTTTGCCTGGTTTTCCATTTCCTTAAGTGGTGAATGCATCTAGCAGATTTGGTACCAAAAAAAGACACATTTGAGTGACACTAAACCAGAAGGAGCAGCTGAGATGGGCTGCCTGCCAGTGAAGACCTCACTTAGAGATTCTTGTGTCTGATTACCATCCTGCTGAGGGTTCATTCCCCTTTGCTAGGAGCTGCCCCATGTGATATGCAGCATATCTGTTTTATTTACATCCGAATGTAAATAAAGTGGTTCTTAATTTACTTGAAGATTGAATTTCTATTAGGAGAAAACTTAAAACTAGGGATTTGAAGGTTTCTGACTAGCAAGAATATGTCTGTCATCTGTCCCTCTATCTGTCTTTATCAACTACATGTCATCATGGGTCAGATTAATTACTGGGAGCTGACTGAGTTCATTATATAGCTCAAATGAGCATTTTCCATTTCCTACAATAAATATCTTACAACTTAAGTAAACAAATAGTTTTCTAAAACAAGCATGGTTTACAAGTAAAAGTGGCTAAATTTTCACTTTTACAAATTTTGCTACTTTTCACGAACCATCAATAAGCCTAGTGTCTTAGTCTGCTCAGGCTGCCATAACAAAATACAACAGACTGACTAGATTAAGCAGCGGATGTTGATTTCTCACTGCTCTAGAGGCTGGAATCCCAAGATCAGGGTGTCAGCATGGTGAGGTCTATGAGGTGTCTCTTCCTGGCTTGTAGACAGCTGCCTGCTTGATGTGTGCTCACATGGCAGAGAAAGAGCAAGCTTTCTGGTCTCTTCTAATAGGGACACTAATATCATCAGGAGGGCTCCATCCTCATGACCTCATCTAAACCTAACTCCCTCTCAAAGGCCCCATCTCTGAACACCATCACATTGTGGGTTAGGCGTTCAACATAGGAATTTGGGGAGCACATAATTCAGCCAATAGCACCTAGGAAGATAGACAACAGATTTTGCATACCTTAACCTTAAAAATACTTTTGTCTCACTTGGCTCTTTATTCACAGTCGTTCTTAAATCAGTAGAGTATTAATAGTTAATAAGCTTTTTGTTTAATTTTCCACTGATAATATCAATCTCTAACCCATAGTTTTGGATTTCACAGGTTTCTTAATAAATGCAATTGTTATGCACATTTTTAAAGGTGAATCTAAGAGGAGATCCAATTTTGTAATTTCTAATTCATACATTAATTTCTATAGGGCCATTCCCAAATGCAGTGGAATATTCTGTTGTCTTTTTCTGGAAGCTGTTGTTATATAGAGGCATTTAGGAGCAGGAATTGTGCCTAACATGGAAGTGCCAGCAGGGGAGTCCGCACAGTAGTTCCAGGAACCCTCTGACATTCTCCCCTGCCTCGGGAAGTTAACTTGTAGCTGCATCATCAGTTAGCTGGATGGGAACTGAAGGGGAAAATATTAATTTTTTTTACAAATAGTGTCAGAGTTGGGTCTCCAGCTGCAGTGGCTGGTTTGTATTTGGGATGTTTGTGTGTTGGAAGTTGGCTTTCAGACTATACTGGTTTGCTCAGGCTGCCATAACAAAATATCACAGACTGGGTGACTTAAACAACAGAAATGTATTTTTCACAATTCTGGAGGCTGAGAGTCCAAGACCAAAGTGTCAGCAGGTTTCTCCTGAGGTTTGGTTTCTCCCGAGGCCACTCTCCTCAGCTGCAGATGGCCACCCTCTTGTGGCTGCTCCGCATGGTCTTTTCTGTATTCTTGGTGTCTCCGTCATTTCTTATAAGAACACCAGTCATAATGGGTCAGCGCTTCACCCTCATGATCTCATTTAACCTTAATTACCTCTTTAAAGGCCCTGCCTCCAAATGCAGTCACAATGGGGTTGAGGCTCCAACATGTGAATTTTGTGAAAACACAATTCAGTCCATAACAGAGGTGTGCTCCCTTAGTCTCAAGACATAAACTGACAGCTTTATCTGATCAAAATCTTACTTCAGGGGCCAGCCCCATAGCCTAGTGGCTAAGTTCAGCGTGCTCTATTTCAGGGGCCTGGGTTTGGTTCCTGGGTATGGACCTACACCACTTGTCAGTGGCTGTGCTGTGGCAGTGACCCACATACAAAATACAGGAAGACTGGCACAGATGTTAGCTCAGGGCAAATCTTCCTCAGGAAAAAACAAATCTTACTTCACTTTACACCTCCTTAGAAATTCTACAGGTTTAATTGACATGAAAGTCTGGGAAACTTGCAAACTCTTTCCAGGGTTCATTTGCAGAGGCCCTCAAATACACATTGTCAGATGGAACCTAAAGATGGCAAACAAGCACAGGATCAGTCTTTCTTAAAATGAACTTATAGCTCAGTGTCTGAATCCTCCACTCTTGTTAAAATTCCTCTATCTGACTCTGCAGGAGATCCTGATTGCTGGTATATAGTTTGTCCCCACAAGGTATGTCAACATTGCAGGTGACTGTGGACCCAGCCATCAGATACGTAGCTGAGGTATTAAATGCTCAGTGCACATGGAAGCCAACCTCACTGATCTTGTCTAAGGAAGAAACAGAGATGGAGAAGAATAGTGTGATTTTTCTTAGTTTTTCATTTAAAACTATTTATTGGGGCTGGCCTCCTGTCATAGTGGTTAAGTTCATGTGCTCTGCTTTGGCGGCACAGGGTTTATGGGTTTGGATCCTGGGCACAGACCTATACAGTGCTTGTCAAGCCATGCTGTAGCAGTCCCACATACAAAATAGAGAAATATTGGCAGAGATGTTAGCTCAGGGCCAATCATCCACCAAAAAGAAAAAAAACCCTATTTATTTCACAAAGTTTAAATCACATACAAAAGCACAAGAAATAAGAAAATATCATTCAAAATTCTACCATCCAGATATAAATATTCTTAAAATATTGATAAACAGTATCTTACACATATTTCTAGGAATCTGTACTGATATAGATATATGCATTCATTTTACATAGCTGATTATTGCTTTATATCTATCTTTAACGCCTTATTTTCACAGGAAAAATGTGATGAGAAATTTCATGTCAATCAATATAACAATCAATATAGGTCTATGAACTTTTAAACATTTGAATAGTCCTTTTTGTATATATGTTCTTAACTGCTGCCACACTGATGATCATTTGGATCATCTCCAAAGTTGCATCATAATAAGCAATACTTTGATGATTGTCCTTGGATATTGATGTCTTTTCACATTTGTGTGATTAACATTTTAAAGTGAATTCCTAGAAGTAGGATGAATCAAAAAGTACATATGAGAGTGGCAATTTACTCACATCCTCAAAAACTGTTATTGTCAGTGTTTTAAAACTTTCCATATAAATAATATTTTATTTACATTCATTTTATTATTAGTGAGGCTAAACCCTTCTTCACATATTTTGAACACTTGTATTTCTTCTTTTGTGAATGTATCATTTCTATCATCTTTCAGTTTTTGTTGTTTTTCCTATAGTATTTCTATGGGGTTTTTTTACCCATTAATCTTTGATTATGTGAAACTTATGGTGTAACGGATGAGGTAGGGATCATGTCTTAGTAACATTTCTGGAATAATCATCTTTTCACTCCACTTCTCACAAAGGCAGGGGTTCATTTTGATGTTTAAGAACATGGACTTTGTTGTCAGCTGCACCAGGGCCTGGGCCCTACGTTGGCCCTTACAGGCTGTGGCTGAGGGGAAGTCACTCTTCCTTTCTAGGTTTCAGCTTCTTCATATAACATGGGGATAATATTAATAACTGCCTCAAAGAGCTGTGGTGAGGCTAAAACAAGAAAATTCGTATGAAACGCTCATCAATATGTCCAGTATTGATGATCAATAAGTTTCTTAATTATCAATAGCTATTATTAACATTAGTGTGTAAACTCCCAAGTATATGTAGATCTCTTGTGTAGTGATTAAAAGCATGGGTTCTGGATCCAGAATACTGGGGTTCAGACACCTATCTCCAGGGGAGCGACATCAGCATCATGGTGGAGTGAGAGGTTCCTTTGTCTCTCCCTCTAAATTTCAACCAAACAAACATCCATTGACCAACAGAGGATTCTGCACACAGCACAACAGGATGTTAAGAGATCCAGGCAGCTATTCGTCTGAAGGTGAGTGGACTGGACCCCTGGGAAGCAGTGAAACTAGGGGAACAGACCCCACCCCCAGCAGCAGTGATCCAGGATGTGGATCCTCATGCAGCAGCCTGCATGACTGTGAGTGGAGGTGAGGATAGCCCAGCCCCACGCATCTGAATGCCAATGGGGTGGCAGCAGTGGCTGATGGCAGCCCCAAGTGCACATGAACACTCAGGGGATGGTGGCAGCGGCCGGTGAATGCATGAGGGGCAGCAGCAGCAGAACAGCAGTGGCCCCACCACACAATGGTCAGTGGAGTGGCAGCAGAGGCCGTGGCCCAACCTGCATACCTACAAGCAGACACGGCAGGAGCACAAAGCCCCCAGTAGTGGCACCCCTGATACCAGCTCCATCATTCCAGGGGCTGCATATACGAGTCCCCAGATGTCCAGGCCTCCACCAGTGACAGTGGCATCCATGAACCCAGTACCCCTGGCAGTGGTGCAACTAGCACCCACAGACAACTGGGGAATAGCGACAGAGGTGGTGCATGGGACCGCAGCATCTGAGCCAATGGAGAGCCAGTGGAGGAACATGAAATCCAGGTGGCCAGAACCAAAGTAACCAAAGCTGTACCCAAATAAGAGATGGTGGTTACTACCACAAATATGCTGGCAGAGGATCAATTCATCAAGTACCATGAAGAATTACAGTAACACTGCAGAACAGAAGGAAAATGACAACTCTCCAGAAACCAAATCTGAACTCACAGAAGATTACGATCTAACTGACAGAGAATTCAAAACAGCTATAATAAAGAAACTCAATGACCTACAAGAAAACTCAGAAAGACAGTTTAATGAACTCAGGAATAAAATTAATGAACAGAAGGAATACTTCACCAATAGAGCAGAATTTACGGAGGAGAGAATTAGTGAGCTCAAAGATAGAAACCTAGAAATATTTCAAGTGGAGGAGGAGAGAGAACTAAGTTTCAAAAAAGTGAAGAAATTCTTCAAGAAATATCTGATTCAATTACGTAACATAAAGATTATAGGTATCCCAGAAGGAGAAGGGAGGGAGAATGGAGTAGAAAGCTTGTTCCAAGAAATAATAGTTGAGAACTTCCCAAACTTGGGGAAAGAACTGGATATACAAGCACATGAAGCTAATAGAACTCCTAATTACATCAATCCAAAAAGACCTTCTACAAGACATATAATATTAAAATGCTCAAAAGTCAATGACAAAGAAAAAAGATTAAGGGCAACAAGAGAGATGAAAATAACCTACAAAAGAATTCCCATCAGGCTTTCAGCAGATTTCTCAGCAGAAATCTTACAGGCTAGGAGAGAGTGGGATGATATAGTCAAAATACTGAGAGACAAAAACTATCAGCTAAGAATACTCTATCCAGCCAAATTATCCTTCAGATATGATGGAGAAATAAAAGTTTTCCAAGACAAACAAAAGCTGAAGGAGTTCATGGCCACTAGACCTGCCTTATAAGAAATGATGAAGGAAGCCCTCTTATCTGAAACAAAAAGGCAAAGGTTTACAAAGCTTTGAGCTAGGAGATAAACAGACAGACAAAATCAGAAAACTGCATGTTTATATCAGAATGAGTTAGCAAACAATTATAACATAAAGGATAACGTGAAAGAAAGCATCAAAAATAACTATAAGCATTTCAATTTGGTCACAAACTCACAACACAAAAAGGAATGATTTGTGACAGCAAGAACATAGAAGAGGAAGAGGAAAGGGATGGAACTTTCTTAGGCTAATAGAGATTAGAGGCTGTCAGAAAAAGGATTATCTCATCTATAAGATCTTTTATACAAACCTCATGGTAACCACAAAATAAAAAATCAGAGCAGAGTCACAAATCATAAATAAAGAGATAACTGAAGAAACCATCAGAGAAAACCACCAAATGGAAATGGCAGACAGAAATACAAGGAAAATGAAATAATGGAAATATAGAACACCCAGAAAACAAAAGATAAAATGGCAGTATTAAGCCCTTATAAATCAATGATCACTGCAAATGTAAATGTATCTAATTCTCCAAAAGACACAGAGTGGCTGGATGGATTAAAAAATAAGACCCAATGATATGCTTCTTCCAGGAAATACATCTCAGCTCTAAAGGCAAATATAGGCTCAGAGTGAAGGGATGGAAAATGATACTCCAAGCAAATGGCAAGCAAAAGAAAGTGAATGTAGCCATACTTATCAGACAAAGCATAATTCAAGATAAAAAAGATAAGGAGAGATAAAGATGGGCACTATATAATGAGAAAAGAGACATTCCACCAAGAAGACATACACTTATTAACATATATGAACCTAACACAGGAACGCCAAAGTATATTAAGCAATTATTAACAGAACTAAAGGGAGAAATTGACACCAACACAATGGATGGACCATCCAGACAGAAAGTAAACAAAGATACAGTGGCCTTAAATGAAACACTAGACCAGATGGACTTAATAGATATATATAGAACACTGCAAGCCAAAATAGCAGAATACACATTCTTCTCAAGTACACAGGGAACATTCTCAAAGATAGACTGTATGTTGGAAAACAAAGTAAATCTCAATAAATTTAAGAAGGTTGAAATCATATCAAACATCCTTTCAAACCACAACACTATGATACTAGAAATCAACTACAAGAAAAAAGGTGGGAAAATCACAAATATTTGGAGACTAAACAATGTGCTACTGATCAATCATTGGATCAATGAAGAAATCAAAGGAGAAATCAAAAATTACCTGGAGACAAATGAAAACACAATATACAAATTCTTATGGGATGTAGCAAAAGTGGTAGTAAGAGGGAAATTTATAGCAATACAGGCCTACCTCAAGAAACAAGAAAAATATCAAATAAGTAATCTTAAACTACACCTACAAGAACTAGAAAAAGAAGAACAAACAAAGCCCAAAGTCAGTAGAAAGAAGGAAATAATAAAAATCAGAGCAGAAATAAATGAAATAGAAACTAAATAAAAAGGAAAGTTCAATGAAACTAAGAGCTGGTTCTTGGAGAAGATAAACAAAATCGACAAGCCCTTAGCCAGGCTCACTAACTAAAAAAGAGAGAAGGCTCAAATAAAATCATAAATGAAAGAGGAGAAATTACAATGGATACCACAGAAATATAAAAGAGTATAAGAGAATACCGTGAAAAGCTACTCACCAACAGACTGGATCCTAGAGAAATGGATAAATTCTTAGAATCATACAACCTCCCAAAACTGAATCAAGAGGAAATAGAGAATCTGAATAGACCAATCACAAGTAAAGAGATTGATAGTTACCAAAAATCTCCCAAAAACCAAAAGTCCAAGACCAGATGGCTTCCCCAATGAATTCTACCAAACATTCAAAGAAGACTTAATTCCTATCCTCAA
The DNA here is from genome assembly GCF_037783145.1 of Equus przewalskii. Taxonomy (NCBI): domain Eukaryota; kingdom Metazoa; phylum Chordata; class Mammalia; order Perissodactyla; family Equidae; genus Equus; species Equus przewalskii. Next base: position 43,142,487 of record NC_091836.1, read on the forward strand.
ATTCTTCCAGAAGCTTGAAGAGGAGAGGAAGCTTCCTAACTCATTCTATGAGGCCAACATTACTCTGATACCAAAACCAGATGAGGACAACACAAAAAAAGAAAATTACAGGCCTATATCGCTGATGAACATAGATGCAAAAATCCTCAACAAAATATTAGCAAATCAAATACAATAATAGATTGAAAGGATCATACATGACAATCAAGGGGAATTTATTTCAGGGATGCAGGCATGGTTCAACATTCACAAATCAATCAATGTCATAAACCACATTGACAAAATGAAGAATAAAACTCACATTATCATCTCAATAGGTACAGAGAAAACATTTGTCAAGATCCAGCATCCATTTATGATAAAAACCCTCAATAAATGGGTATAGAAGGAAAGTACTTCAACATAATAAAGGCCATATAAGACAAACCCACGGCCAACATCATACTCAATGGCGAAAAACTGAAAGCCATTCCTCTGAGAACAGGAACAAGACAAGGATGCCCATTCTCACCACTCTTATTCAACACAGTACTAGAAGTTTTAGCCAGAGCTGTTAGGAAAGAAAAAGAAATAAAAGGAATCCAATTTTGAAAGGAAGAAGTGAAACTCTCACTATTTGTGGATGACATAATTTTATATATAGAAAACCCCGAAGAATCCACCAAAAATCTATTAGAAATAATCAACAAATACAGTAAAGTTGCAGATACAAAATCAACATACAAAACTCAGTTATATTTCTATGCACTAACAACAAACTAGCAGAAAGTGAAATCAAGAATACAACCCCATTTAAAATCACAACAAAAAAAATAAAATATCTAGGAATAAATTTAACCAAGAAGGTGAAAGACTTATACACTGAAAACTACATGACATTATTGAAAGAAATCAAAAAATATATAAAGAAATGGAAAGATATTCTAGGCTGATGGATTGGAAGAATAACCATAGTCAAACTGTCCATATTACCTAAGGCAATCTACAGATTCAATGCAATCCCAATCAGAATCCCAATGACATTCTGCACGGAAATAGAACAAGGAATCCTAAAATTTACATGGCACAACAAAAGACCTTGCATAGCCAAAGCAGTCCTGAGAAAAAAGAACAAAGCTGGAGGCATCACAATCCCTGACTTCAAAATATACTACAAAGCTTTAGTAATCAAAACAGCATGGTACTGGCAGAAAAACAATACAAAGATCAGTGGAACAGAATTGAAAGTCCAGATGTAAAACCACACATCAATGGACAGCTAATCTTTGACAAAGGAGCCAAGAACATACAATGGAGAAAGGAAAATCCCTTCAATAACTGGCGTTGGGAAAACTGGACAGCCACATGCCAAAGAATGAAAGTAGACCACTATCTTGCACTCTACACAAAAATTAACTCCAAATGGATTAAAGACTTGAATGTAAGACCTGAAACCATAAAACTCCTGGAAGAAAATATAGGCAGTACACTTTTTGACATTGGTCTTAGCAGCATCTTTTTGAATATCATGTCTACTCAGGCAAGGGAAATAAAAGAAAAAATAAACAAATGAGACTACATCAGACTATGAAGCTTCTGCAAGGCAAAGGAAACCATAAAGAAAACAAAAAAGAACCCAACTGGGAGAAAATATTTGCAAATCATATCTCCAACAAGGGGTTAATTTCCAAAATATATAAAGAATTCATACTACTCAAAACAACAAAAAAACAAATAGTCTGATCAAAAAATGAGCAGAGAATATGAATAGACATTTTTCCAAAGAAGATATACAGATGGCCAAGAGGCATATGAAAAGATGTTCAGAATCGCTAATTATTAGGGAAATGCAAATCAAAACTACAATGAGGTAGCACTTTATACTTATCAGAATTGCTATAATTAACTAGACAAGAAATAGCAAATGTTGGAGATGATGTGGAGAAAAGGGAACCCTTATATATTGCTGGTGGGAATGAAAATTGATGCAGCCACTATGGAAAACAGTATGAAGAATTCTTAAAAAATTAAAAATAGAAATATTATATGACCCAGTTATCCCGTTACTGGGAATTTATGCAAAGAACTTGAAATCAGCAATACAAAGAGAGTCATGCACCTCTATGCTCATTGCAGCATTATTCACAATAGCCAAGACGTGAAAGCAACCCAAGTGCGCATTAACTGATGATTGGAAAAAGAAGGTGTGGTATATATAGGGGCTGGCCTGATGCCATAGTGATTGGGTTCGTGTTTGTGTGTTCGGATCCCAGGCGTGGACCTAGCACCACTCATCAAGCCATGCTGTGGCAGTGTTCCACATAAAATAGAGGAAGATTGGCATAGATGTTAGCTCAGTGACAATTTTCCTCAAGCAAAAAGAGGGGGATTGGCAATGGACATTAGCTCAGGGCCAATCTTCTTCACACACACAAAAATGTTATATATATATGCACAATGGGATAGTACTCAGCCACAAAAAAAGACAAAATCATGCCATTTGCCACAACATGGATGGACCTTGAGGGTATTACATTAAGCGAAATATGCGAGACAGAGAATGACAAACACCGTGTGATTTCACTCATATGTGGAAGATAAACGCATGAACAAAGAGAACAGATTACTGGTTACCAGAGGGGAAGGGGGTGTAGGAAGAGCGAAAGGGGTAAAGGCGCACATATGTACGGTGATAGATAAAAACTAGATTATTGGGGGTGAACAAAATGCAGTCTATACAAGAACTGATATGTAATAATGTACACCTGAAATTTATACAATGTTATAAACCAATAGGACCTCAATAAAATAATTTTATTTTATTTTATTTTTTTTTTTGAGGAAGATTTGCCCTGAGCTAACTGCTGCCAATCCTACTCTTTTTTGCTGAGGAAAACTGGCTAACATCCTTGCCCATCTTCCTTTACTTTATATGTGGGACGCCTCCCACAGCATGGCTTGCCAAGCAGTGCCAGATCCGCACCTGGGATCCAAACGGGCAAACCCCTGGCCGCCGAAGCAGAACATGCACACTTAACCACTGTGCCACTGGGCCAGCCCAGATAAAATAATTTTAAAAACTATTAAATATGAAAGATCTGAAAGATGTGAAAATAATAATAATAGGAATGATAAAAGTAACCATGATAAACAAAAAGATGCTCCATATCATATGTCATCAGGAAAACGCAGGTTAAGACATTAGTGAGAAACTACTACATATCTATTAGAATGGAGAAAATCCAGAACGTGCACAATACCAAATGCTGGCAAGCAGGTTGAGCTTGAAGAAGAATAAGAGTAAGAATTCTCGTACATTGCTGGTAGGAGTGAAAAATGATGCAGCCATTTTGGAAGACAGTTTGGAGGTTTCTTACAAAACTAAACATACTCTGACCATATGACCCAGCAATCAAGCTTCTTGGTGTTTACCCATGGTACTGAGCAATGGGCTCTCTCTGCTCACTGTCATCTGAGCCAACTAATCACAATGAGTAAGGGATGGAGAAAGGAAGTGTAGTTAGATTAGCTGGCTAGTCGGAAGGTGGGTGACTAATGCCTCAAAAACCTATCTTCAAGGATTACAGAATCTTGAGGCAGTCATATAGGGAAAATGGGCAGTGAGGAGGGGATCCGGGGATGTTGGTCTCCAGGCATGACGGGCTCCCGGCATCACATTGTTCCATTCTTCTGTCAGCTGGGATGGATACCTTGTAGGTGTGTTTCCTGCCTGCGGTCAGCCTGTTCCTGGAGAGAAAGTCATAGAATAAAGTTTTAATTTATCAAGGTATTAGGGAGTGCATGCGTAAGCGGAGGCCATAAATCAGGAGAACATGTGAATTTTTTAAAGTATGTGCAGAGCAGTGAGTAGTCACACAGAGAAGGGGTTGGGGACATTTAGCAAAACAAGATGGCCTCACTTTTGCTCACCTACAATTTCCCCCGTCAGTAGTAACCCATAATCTTATGGTCAAGGGGGAGATAGGGCATTGTAATTCCTCTAGCTGCTTCCTGCTGAATCAGGGCGTTGTAGGGGGACTATCGCACGGAAAAGAGTTACTTTCCTTTTGAATTAGAAGACGGGTTAGATAGATTAGATCAAAGGGTTTTTTTAAGGACATATTTTAGTTCTCCAAGGGGTTCCACCACCCACATTCCCATCGATACATGTGGGATACTTTTCTGTGATTTGGGGGCTGCCTGATCCAGGAGTGATGTATGCAGGGTTTCACACCTACAAGCTTTACGGATGAATGAATGGTGAGAAGACTCTCAAAGGGGCCCGTCCATTTGAGTGACAACTGGTTTTTGGGTCCCTGATCTTTCCAAGTTTTTAGCAAAACATGATCACCAGGTCGGAAGGTGTGTAGAGGGACATCAGATGGATATGCAGACCTATGAGGAGCAGACTCAAGGACAGAAGTTAGTACAGAGCTTAATGATTTAACATAATAAGCAATCATGACATTCCTTAAAACGTCCAGAGATTCAGTCCTGGGGGTAGATGCCTGAAAGGGTCTCCCATATAGAATTTTGAAAAGACTCAATTTGAGTCCACTTTGGGCAGCTACTCTAACCCGTAGCAGGGCAAGGGGCAGTGCCTTACCCCAAGTTAGTTGTGTTTCCTGACAGATTTTGAGAGATTCATTTTCTCTGTCTTTCCAGTTGATTGAGGTCTGCAAGCTGAGCATAGTAGCCATCGGATGCCTAAGCTTTTGGACACCTGCTGGGTTATTTGGGAGATAAAGGCTGGTCCATTATCACCCTGAAAGGTATTAGGCAGACCAAACCCAGGGATGATTTTTTTAGCAACATGCGAGTGAGTTTTGATGCTTTCTCAGTCTGAGTGGGAAAGGCTTCTACCCGCCCAGAGGTGTCCACAAACACTAATAGAAACCTAGAGTTCCCAGTTGCCCAGGGCGTCTGGGTAAAGTCTATTGCTAGTCTTCAGTAGGCCAATTTCCTTTATGTTGGGTGCCCAGATGTGGGGGACTGGAAGCAGTCTTGGGGCTGTGTTTTGCACAGATTATGCAATTTTTAGTCACCTGTTGTATAGTCCTTTGTAGGTGGGGCCTATGATGTACTTCTGGACCCATTAGATTTTCCCTCTGGTGGCCAGGGCAGTGCATGATAGCTACCTAAGCAGGTCCATTAATAACACCAAGCAGTTTTAAGGTTTTAGGGCCATGTCTGATTTCTGTTTTTTCCTGCTGTTAAGAATCCCCTTTCTTTCCAGATTGCCCCATGAGCATGAACTACAGCAAAGGCATAACAGGAATCTGTGTACATATTTACTCTTTTCCCTTGACCTGGATGTAGAGCCCAAGTGAGGGTGACGATCTCCACCTTTTGAGCCAATGTCCCTGGGGCTACGGCTTTGGCCTCTAAAGTCTCTTGTAAAGTTATGACCATGTACCCCATGCGTCTCTTACCTTGACCCATGAAGCTGCTGCCATCTGTGAAGACTTGCAAGTCTTGTTTCCTCCAGCAAACAGTCCAAGAAATCAGGCAGCTAGAATACACTGTCTCGATAACTTGCAGGCAGTTGTGTCCTAAGGCTTCTGATGTCTTGTTAGGGAGTAAGGTGGCTGGGTTTAGGATACTTGCATCTGTACATTTGGATTGTCCAAAAGGATGGCTTGGCATTTGCCCATCCTTCCTGCAGTGAGCCAGTGTCCTCCTTTTTGTTCTAATAATGTGAGTACTTGATGTGGCACACATACCATGGTGGGTTGGCCCAGGGTGAATTTTTCAGCTTCCTGCAGGATGTCACAAGTAGCAGCCACTGCCCTGAGGCTGTGGGGCCAGTCTTTACTGGTCTCATCCAATTGCTTGGAAAAATAAGCCATTGGCTGGGGAGTCATGCCCAGTTTTTGAGTTAAAACCCCCAAGCTTATTCCCTGCCTTTCACATGCATATAGGTTGAAGGGCTTGTCCAAGTTAGGAAGTCCCAAGGCTGGGGCTGAAATTGTTTGTCTTGATGGTATCAAAGGCCTCCTGACATTCCTTTGTCCATTCTCGTGGCTCCTGGTCTAGCCCGTTTAGAGCCTCATAGAAGGGCTTTACTCTGAGGCCATAGCTAGGAATTCAGATCCGACAGAAACCAGCCCTGCCCAAGAATCCTTGTAGCTGTGGCCAAGCGGTGGGAGGGCTCAGACACACTAGCTTTCTCTCAGTCTGGCAGCAGTTCCCTTTGGCCTTTTGATAAGGTAAACCCTAAGTATGTAACTTTTTGTTTGCATATCTGTGCTTTCTTTTGTGAGATCTTATACCCACATTCAGCCAAAGGATTCAAGGTCTTTATTGTGTTGGCCAGGCACTGCTCATAAGTGGGGCTCGCTATCAGCAAGTCATCCACACACTGTAACAGCAATCCTTCTCGTAATTGCTCAGGTGGCTCAGGTCTTTAGCTAGGGCCTCCCCAAATAGCATAGGGGAGTCTTTAAAGCCCTGAGGGAGCAAGGTCCAACAATATTGTTGTGTGGCCTGAGTATTTGCGTCATGCCATTCAAAGGCAAAAAGTGATTGCCATTCTTCTGTGAGTGGTATGCAGAAGAATGCATCATTTAAGGCCAAAACTGAAAATCAGCCGTATTCACCTGGAACATTGGTTAGCAAGGTGTAAGGGCTGGGCACCACAGGATGCAGGTCCTGAACCACCTCATTTATGGCACAAAGGTCCTGAACAAACCGATATTCCTCTGAATTAGGTTTCTTGACTGGGAGAATAGGAGTTTTGTATAGCGACTGGCAAGGTCTGATTAATCCTGCCTTCAGGAATTTCTGCAGCACTGGCTGAATGCCCTTCTGAGCCTCCTGTTTTAGCAGATATTGTTTCAGGCTAGGCTTTATCTTTTGGGTTTTCAAGGGTCTATGTATTGGCTGGACATTCTGTGTTTTCCCAGGCTTCCCATCTGCTCACACGTCCGGTCTCACCTCCTTGAAGATCTCCAGTGGCAGTGGGTTTGGTGGTGGTATTTGAACACCTAGGGGGGCCATCTGGAACCAGCAGCACTTGCACCTCTGGCTGGCCTAGAGTAAAAGTCACTTGAGCATTCAGTTTACACAGAAAGTTTCATCCCAGGAGGAGAACAGAGCATTCAAGCATATAAAATCTTTCTAATTAAAAGATCCAAGGTAGAGAAAGGAGAGTGAATCCAAATGAAGCTGGCCAGTCGCCTGTGTCCATTTATGTCTATGCGATATTGTCACAGTGGAAATTGCCCTGTTCCGGGAAGGCCCCCTGACCAAACTGTGTCCCTTGCCAGGTTCGAGAAGGAGAGAATCCTTCTCTTAGACCCAGCAATCCCTCAGGCATTTTCTGTTGGGTGAGCAGTGGACCTGGAAAAGGGAGAGGAGGCGGAGGAGCCAGGGGACTCCTTGGTCCATTGATCTAGATATAACAGCATACAGGCTTGAACATTAGGAGTTTTGTTTTTTTTTTAAAGATTGGCACCTGACCTAATATCTGTTGTCAATCTTTTTTTTTTCCTTCTTCTTCTCCCCAAAGCCCCCTGGTACATAGTTGTATATTCTAGTTGTGAGTGCCTCTGGTTGTGCTATGTGGTTCACTGCCTCAGCATGCCTGATGAGTGGTGCCACGTCTGCGCCCAGGATCCGAACCCATGAAATCCTGGGCCACCAAAGCGGAGCATGTGAACATAACCACTCGGCCACAGGGTCAGCCCCTAGGAGATTTTATCTTTCTTTTTTTTCCTTCTTTCAGGACAGTTCTAGCTGCCAGATGGTATCATAATTGGGTGACCTATTGGGGCCGCTTTTCTCCTGAGCCCAGGGTTCAGTGGGGCCAGGCTACATTACAGTAAAAGATCATCCTTTTCTTTGTCATGGGCTCACAACTGAAATCAGCCCAATTGGCCAGCATGCACCCTGGCTGGACTCTTTTTTTTTTTTCTTGGAATGGACAGGGTAGCTCTCCTGGTGGTCGTTTGTGTCTGACAGTTTACAGACCCGGAGCAGGGTGCAGGGGTTGAGTCGAGGCGTCCGTATCACTACAGGACTTAGCCAAATCCCATCCGTCTGGGCACACAGTTCTTGCTAAATCAGCCAAGGAGACAAGAGGTACTGGCTTCAGGCGGGGTAAACATCTAATTTCCCAACACTGGAATAGGCGGTCAGGCGCCTGGCACAAAGATGTTTAGATCTTCTATTTCGCGGGAAGTCCAAATCCAGCTTACTTTAAGCCTAAACCTGACTTTTACACAATGACAGCAAAGATCATGCCAGACTAGACAGACTAAGCGTGGGAAAGGTGGTCAGGCCACGCTCTCACGCCTTCCTCCTAGGGGTTAGCACACAAACAGTGGTGCCCGCACTGAAGTGTACAATTCTAGCTTGACACTTGACAGAAAAGGTCACAAACTTCGAGTCCCCACAGATGATGTAACAAGCACTGGAAGTATGTTGTGAGATTCTGACAGAGAGAAAAACTGGCAAACAGACTGGTGGAACAACACACACACTCAGGAGAACAGACCATACTGGTGTGCGCACCACAGAAAAACCAGAGACTAGTCTTCCGTATGATATACTAGGCAGTCTGTACTTCCTCTATCCCTAAACAACGGTGCCTAAACCAGACGGGCGTTGGCCTGATCAAGGCACCCAGAGAAGGGAAAAGGAATATGGTACCCAGGAGGTACACCCCAGATGACTCACCTAGCTGCAGATGCAAGCTCCTCAGCTCACGATCCAGTCCTTCGTTTCCCGATCACTGAAGCATTGGAGGCAGTCGCCAAATGAGGAAACCACAAGGGGAGTTCCCCAGGCGGAAAAGCGGCAGCTGCAGGAAAGAATCCCCAAACAGCCTCCTCCAAGTCGACTGGCCATGGGCAGAGGCTGTGGTCCCATCTGGGTTGCAGCAACTAGATACTGAGCAATGGGCTTGCTCTGCTCACTGTGATCTGAGCCAATTAATCACAAAGAGTTAGAGATTGAGAAAGGAAGTTTAATTAGATTAGCCAGTTAATTGGAAGATAGGGGACTAATGTCTCAAAAATCCATCTTCCAGGATTACAGAATCTTGAGGCAGTCATATAGAGAAGATGGGCAGTGAGGAGGCGATCCAGGAATGTTGGTCTCCAGGCACGACGGGCTCCAGGACTCATGCGCCATTCTTCTGTCAGCTGGGATGGGTACCTTGTAGGTGTGTTTCCCGCCTGTGGTCAGCTTGCTCCTGGAGAGAAACTCATAGAACAAAGTTTTAATTTATCAAGGTATCAGGGAGTACATACGTAGGAGGAGGCCACAAATCAGACGAGCATATGAATGTTTTAAAGTACGTGCATAGCAGCGGGTAGTCAAACAGAGGAGGGGCTGGGGCCAGCTCACTTACACCCACACGAGTCAAAAGCTTATTTCCACACAAAAATTGCCAAAACTTAGAAGCAACCAAGATGTCCTTTAGTAGATGAATGGAGAAATAAACTAGTATATGCAGACAATGGATTATTCGTCACCAAAAAGAAATGAGCTATCAAGCCATGAAAAGACAGGGAGGAACTTAAGGCATATGACTAAGTGAGAGAAGCCAATCTGAGCAGGCGACATATTATATGGTTCCAACTGTATGACATTCCGGAAAAGACAAAACTATGGAGGCAATGAAAAGATCAGTGGTTGCCAGGGGGATGGGTTTGGAAGAGGTGAATGGGTACTATCCCAGGGGATTTTGGGGCAGTGAAAACACTCCGTACGATATTATAATGGTGGATATATAGCATCATACATTTGTCCACATCCATGGAATTTACAGCACCAAGAGTGAACGCTGTGTAAACTATGGACTTTGGTGATTATGAGGTGTCAATGCAGGTTCATCCCTGGTAACAAATGTACCATTCTAGTGAGTGATGTTCACAGAGGGGAGGCTGTGCATGTGCATGTGCAGGGGTTATATGAGAAATCTCTGCACCTTCCTCTTAATTTTATTATAAACCTAAAAATGCTCAAAGAGAAGAGATCAGAAGATTTCTCTTTTCATCACAGGGACTTCAAATCCAGCATGGCCAAAACTGGGTTCAACACTCTTGTCTCTATTCAAACCTCTATCATTTCCCGTGTTTCTGATCTCAGTAAAGGTCACCCCCATCTACCCAAGTCACTTAAGCCTGAAACATGGTCGTCATCCCAGACTCCTTTCTCTGTATCACCTGCCACATCCAACCAATTACCAAGAGCTACCAACTTTACTTCACAACATTTTCTTAAATCCACTCCCTCTTCCTGCTTACTGTTACCACCAAGAGAAACACAAGAGCCCTCGTCCCCGGGGGACCGGGTCTATTGGGATGACTTGTCTGTTCCCATCCAGCCTCCAGCCTGTGGCCAAGTAATCTCCATACAACCCTTTGCTGATGTAGTTCCTGCTTGAAATCTCTGGAAAGAGACTTAGCTGCTGGACGTGGCATCCACAGCCCTCCCTGCCCTGCCTCCTCCCAATCTGATGTCTCCAGCCCCGTCTCCTGCTACTTTATAAGCAAAGAACAAAGAATTCCAAGCTAGTTTCTTACACACATTAAGTCATTACTTTTAAGCTATTCCCACTGATAGGAACAGCATTCCCACTTTCCTTCGCTCTGATAGTTCACACTCATTTACCAACTCAGTTTGAGAAAACTCCTCCTCCAGGGTCGCCTGTGCGTCGTCGTCACACCCTGTGGAGCCTTTATTTTAGCACTTACTCATCGTACTGAAACTATTTTCCTGCGTGTACACCACATCTATTAGTCCAGAAGCGCCGTCTGGTACCAAAGGGCCACTCGTTAAAGTGGTTGAACCCGTGGAATCAAAACTTCCCAGCTCTCGGGTAGATTGAATTGTCCTCCTCCTTGCCTCCCCCTCTGCTCCGCCTTTCTGCCTTTCTGTCCCAATTGGCTGGTGATACGCAGTTTAGGAAAATCAAGGTCAGGGTGATAACCCAAGACTCGACCGCCTTACTCCCCCCAGCTGAAGGTCATCTGAGCAGATAGGTGGGCGGACACCATGTGTCGCAGGCCCGGCTCAGTCCCTCTTGCAGCCCAGAGCCCGAGACCTTCTCCTTGGCGCTGCCCGGCAGGCCCCGGCTGCGTCCCCAGGCTGCCGAGAGGCGGCGGGAGCAGCGCCCGACCTCCGCTCCTGCAGCCCGTGGGGATGGCTTCCCGGCCGCGCTCCAGGTGAGCCTCCCCGCTGTCCCGGGGCCGCGCCAGGCCGCAGCCCATCCCGCCCTTGCAGGCGGGGGCGTCCCTCTCGCCCCATCCCAGGTTCTCCGTCACGAAGCGCTCTTCCCGGGGAGCCTCCTAGACCTCCCTCCGCGTCTGTCAGTCAGCCAGTCAGGCGCAGGCACTTATTGCGCTGGCCCCTGGGGACGTTACGGGAGGGCAAGGGCCCCTTTAGGTTGGGATGCCTTTCTGGGCCCTCAAACCTGCCCAAGACTCTCCTTATCAACTCGCCTTTCAAGCCTTCTCTCCTCCGCTCTTTCTTCTGCCCGTACCTGGGTTACCGCGCCCTGCTGAGGATCTATCCATTTTCCAGATGGAAGAAAATCAGTGTGGACGCTGACAAAGGGCTCCAGGTCCCAGGCACTGTCCTTCCTGAACTTGGTGGATGAAGCGCTCCCGTCTCTCACTGAGCCCCTTACCCCTCCTCTATCCTTTCCCAGGACCCCCTGCCCTGGGGCCCAGCCCTGTCCTGCTGCTGGCTGCAGGCTCCTGGGGCTGAAAGTCTATCGGCAGCTTTCTGCCCTGACTGAGGTGGACTGTGGGGCCGCCCTGGGTGTGCAGGGGCCTTCCTGGCCGTTAGGCCAGCCTAGGGGCGCTGCCGGTGAGGAGCCCGCCGGACCCCTTGCTCCAGTCTGCCTCTAGAGCAGCTTTCCAGCCCTTGTAGCTTGAGAAGGCCGATGCTTTCCCCTTGTCATTGTCATTTCTTTCTCTTTTCAGCCCGTGTCTCTTCTGGAAAAGAATCCTGTGCATCTTTTTCCTACCATGTATCTTATCAGGTTTTTCTCCTCGAGTGAAACATAAAAAGAATCTCTTATCTGGAAAAGCGCAGCCTCAGCTATCCCAGTACAGGTTTGCCTGAGTGGGGAGAGGGGAGCTTTCTCTCCTTTCTTGGAGAAAATAACATCAGAAGCATGCACAAAGCATGTCCTGCTAACAAGAACTTCTTCTTCTGCTAAGGCTTCAACAGTCGCTCCTCTTTCCGTTTCTCTCTCTCAGTCTCTCGCTATCTCAGCAGGTTTATTTGGTCTCATCTGACCCCTCTGGAGCTGAGGAACCGATCCATGGGACTGCAGACTGAAAGCAGAGTTGGGAGTAATCCGTACTTCACACTGGAGGGTCACAAGTTCCTGATCTTCGGGGGCTCCATCCACTATTTCCGCGTGCCCAGGGAGTACTGGAGGGACCGCCTCCTGAAGCTGAAGGCCTGTGGCTTCAACACTGTCACCACGTGAGTGCTGGCCCCTCGCCCTATGTGGCCTTGATACCTATGGGGCTCCTAACACCTGCCTCCCGGCTCAGAGCCTCTGGTTTGGGAGCCTGGCCTGAGGGTTGCCCTGTGAACAGTCATTCCAACATGCGCCCATTACGCTTAAGTGCCACTTGCATCTCAGACTCAGTGTGCTGTGGTCGAAGCCTTGGACAAAGGTCAATGGGGGAAATGTAAAAGGAGTGAGTGATCTCCTCAGGAGTCTCTCTCAAGGGAGAGTCATTGGGTCCCTCAGAGCACCCAGTTTACTGACGATGCTTAAAGTATGCTTGCACATAAATACGTGGTGTCTTTAAAATAATTCTTATTTGTGTAAATGGAGATGAACGCGTAGATGCATAGTAGCAGTGTCAAAAAATGAGCAAGTCGGGAAATACCAGAATCACTAACGTGAGGTTTAGTGGTATAAAGGGAATGATTACAGCAGCTCGATGATTAAGGGGGTCTTCAGGCCCAGCTCTGCCTCCAGCCACCGCGTCTCAGGGCCCTGGTGTAAATGGGCAGAACAGTAATTGCTTCATAAGGTTGTGTTGATGATTAAATGAGATAAGACCTTTATCTTATTTATGTGAAAAATGCCTATCACAATGCCTGGCATGTATATACTCAATTATGGTGGCAAAAAGAAATACAAACCCAGTTTAGTGAATCAGAAGAATTTAAATATAAATTTAACATGATAAATTTAGCATGATATCTAACATGATTACGTGTATAGGGACAAAAGGTAACATGTATCTGGGGTGTGCTGATGGCCAGGCATTTTCTAAGCATGTTCACAAAGTCACTTAGTCCTCACCGACGTGCTGTGAGATGGCTGGTATGATGCCCACCCTGCCTGTGGGTGAAGAGACAGAGTACAGCAGGCTTCATGAGTGTGGTCAGGGTAAGCGTCTCCTCCCAGCATCCTCTCCAGGCCTGACCATGCAGTTGTGACCGAGGATGCTACCCGAGGCACACACGGAGCCAAGGCTCCTGCCTGTTCACAGACTCAGCACTTAAAAACTGGGCGCAAAGCAAAAACCATATTTGAATTATCAACAGTGGAGTTCCTTTCATAACAGACCTACTTCCAGAAAAGTCTTAAAACTCAAAAAACTGGGAGTCAATTAAGGGTTGGGTTGAAGGGTGAGCCCAAAGAAAAAATTCTGTGGAAGGCTACACTGTAGAAGTGGATTGTAAAAGGGGGTGTGGTTAACTTCATGGGAGCCGTCTTGCTGGAGGTGAGAGGAAAGGTGGGGAAGCCCAGCCTTCATAGAACAATCGTGCTGGTGCCAGAGCACAGCAATGCTGATTTCAGTATGTCCTCCACGGTAAAGGAAGAGAACCAATTTTAGTTATTCAGTGAAAAGGTATGTGGTATTACACACGGCCAGGCATGGTCCAAACCTGGAAATTTTAATTCACTTTGTCCCTACAGCAATCTTGTGTGGTGAGGAGTGTTGTCACTGTCTTTTGTAGGTGAGAAAACTCAAGTGAAGGGAGCCGAGGGCCGTTTCCCAGAGTCACACAGTTGGTGGCAGCAGCGCTGTGCTTGAATCCAGTCAGGCTCCAGGGTCTAGCTGCTAAACAGCTCAGTGCCTTTCGTGCTTGAGAACTTTGCTTACAGACTGAGAATTACGTTCACGGCACTTTGCAACCCTTGTTGTAGAGTCTTATTGTGAAGTCCAAGTGCCCTTTGCACGGCATTTTATCATTTCAGAGTTCAGAATATATTTTTCTGTTTCTTGATGAGATGTTTGTTACCAGCGATTAGAAAGGTCTGTTGTTTTCAGGTCAAGCTGTGGGATTTTATTAGTTAATGTCAGGAGACAGTAAAGGCAGTCCTGAGAAGCTCAAGCTTACAGTATAGTTAAGCAGGAGTGGAAGAATGTCAGCAAAATTCTATGGGGCGTGTAATGTAACCTTTTACATCTGTAACTATCTTGAATATGTAATCCCAAAATATTTAAGTTCCCTTTCCTTTCTGGGTGAATTCTACATTGCTTGTTATGGATTATACTTAAAGTATATTGACTTTTAAAAAAAGAGAGAACCACTGGATGTCCTCACATGCCTGCACCCTGACCAGCCATACAGCGGCCGGGGGGTAATGCGCAGTGAATCAGAAGGGGAGCCCTTCCCTCCTGGATGGCCCTCCACCGCCCCCTGGCGGCAAAGCCAAGCGTCGTACTCGCTGTGAAGGAGAAGGCGCCCCAAGGGCCCGGTGGGTGCATCGCTGCAGAGCTGAGACTCACGGGTGGATTTGAAGCTGACAGGCAGCAATGGATCATTGTCTTATCTAATGTGCAAAGAGTTTAATCATAAACAATTGTTAAGTTTTACGGAGAGCCTTTTCTACATCTATTGAAGGGAGTATGTGGTTTTCCTACACTCTTCTGTTAAAGCAGTGAATTGCATTGACATTTTTCTCACATTCCACAACCCACAGCCCTGAGATAAATGCCGTCCCGTTATGAGAAGTGCACACGTGCACACTCATGTGCACACACACACACAGGTTGCTAGACTTGATTTGCTAGTGTTTTATTTCAGATAAGTATATTTATGATTATAACTGAAATTGATTTAAAATTTTATTTCTGTTAGTGTCTTGTCCAGTTTTGATATCAATCTTATAGTAAACTCATTGTCAACTGAAATAAAGAGTCTGGGCAAAGGTGAAAGGAAGGAGTTTATTCGATAATCAAAGTGAGGAACTTGAGTCCAGGGAAACGGCCCAGCAGTGTTCTGAGGAACTGCTCCGAGGCCGCAGGTCTGAAGCAGTTTACATACCTTTGAGCAGGGCAGGAGAAGGCTAACATCTAACAGTCATCTACTGCAAGGGTAGCAGGAACTTTCTGGTTATACATCAAACAAGGCTTGTAATGTTGGTGTTATCTACGTGTGAGGGAGGCAAGGAGCAGGGCCATTGCTTTTCCCCTCAATCTCTAAGAAATGCAGCCTGGAAAGGTGAGTGTGAGGGCCCCACTGTCTCCTCCTGTTGCTTATCCATCCTGCTGGCATCTTCAGTCATGAGAGGGGACGCTGCAAGGCCATTTAGACACGGGCTTACGAGGCTGCGCGGCTGCCTCACAGCACGGCGCTGGTTTCTGGACTGACTTTAAGCCTATGCAGCTTGCTTGTTAGATTCACCTGTTAGACCAGGGAGAGGGGGCCCAGCTCATTCGTATCATCAAGTGACTACGTCCTCTTTGTCTATTCACTGTAAATATTTTGCAAAAGAGTTATCTTTACCCTGAACATTTCTTAAAATTCACCTGTAAAACTCAGTGACTACTGTCTTTTCTGGTTGTGAGGTGCAGATGTTGGGGACAACATAACTTTCTTGAATGATTGTTGTTTAACTCACATTTTCTGTTGCTTCTAGAGTATGTCCTATTTTTATTCTGTAGTTTTTCTTATTTTTCATTTCCTTTCTTCTTTTGGATTGACTGAGACTTTAAAAAATTCTCCTCTCTTTCTTGGAAGTTATATATCATATTGTGTATTTGGACCTTTTTGTACTCAATTTTGTCTAAGTTTTACTCTTTTTGAAGAACCAGCTTGTCGCTTTATTAATCTTCTCTATGTCTTTGTTTTCTATTTCACGATTTCTTAGTTGTGTATAATTTCCTTTCTTCCACTTTATTCGATTTTGTACCTTTTCCTCCTCCCCTCCTTCTCTTCTTGTCTCCTGAGTTGAATATTTAGCTCATTTTCTTTCCAGGATTTTATGTTTTCTACTATATTTATTCAGGAACATGAGTGTATCTCTAAGTATTGCTTTGGTTATATAGCCCATAAATTTTGCTATATAGTACTTTGAAAGTCATTTCGTTTCAAATATTTCACTATTTGGGTATCTGCTTTCTGTTATAGTTATTTTTTATTTTACTTTTTACTATTTTAAAAGTGTAATTTTCAGGGCCGGCTCCATGGCCGAGTGGTTAAGTTTGCACATTCCGCTGCAGCGGCCCAGGGTTCGGATCCTGGGCGCGGACATGGCACCACTCGTCAGGCCACGTTGAGGCGGCGACCCACATCCCACGACTAGAAGAACCTGCAACTAAGATATACAACTATGTACAGGGGGGTTTGGGGCAGATAAAGCAGAAAAACAAACAAACAAACAAATTGGCAACAGTTGTTAGCCCAGGTGCCAATCTTTAAAAAAAAAAAGTGTAATTTTCTAATTTAAATTGCATTTATCTTGGGATAACAGACTATGTGGTGTAGATTTTTGGAATTTGTTGAGGTTTATTTTGTATTTTACAAGTGTTCCACGTGGTTTTTAAGAATGTATATGCTCCATCTGTTGGCTCCTGAGTTCTCTATGTATTTATTAGATCCAGCCTTTTAATTTGGTGTTCAAATCTATTTCCTTACAATTTTTTGCTGTTATTATCTTTGTTTCTTAGCGGAGTATTTTAAATCTTCTCACTATGACTGTGGATTTATCCATTTCTTCTCTGATTCAGTAAACTTCTCTTTTACTTGAAGCTGTGTTATTAAGAGCATAGAAGGCCATGATTATTATATTGTCTTGATGGATCATTCCTTTTATTATTAATGTCTCTCTTAATATCTGTGAGAGTATTTTTTTGCCTTAAAATTCATTTTGCCTACTATTTAAGATTGCTAAAATAATTTTGCCTCATCTATATCTTTTTCCATTGTGTTTTCAACTTTTTTCAGCAATTTTCTTTAAAGTAAGTCACTTGTAAGCATAAGCATCATTTAGCAAAATGTTTTCATTCTATTCTCTCAGTGTGGAAGTATAAACTTTACCATGCATGTTTAAAGTTTTTAGCAAACCAACTTTTCATTTCTCCTTGCAACAAAAGATCTTGAAATACAGTCAGTTCTGCCATAATGCTACATACGCATTCTTAAAAATCTCCACACTGTGCAAAACTGTGTAATAAGAACTATAGGGCTTATGAGAAATATGAGATTAGGGGCACGTCACGCAAAAACCTTGTTGTTGACATGCAAGAAGGATAGTCACCTAATAACAATAGCACCTAATAAACATTTTACGCATGTCCCTTTGGCCCTACATACTCAGCCCTGTCGGGGAGGTCCCTGGTGGGGTCCTTCTTGGTAAGACCTGAAGGTGGCACCTTCCTTTGCTGTGTCTCTATTATCCTCATAGAAACTCCTCCTCTATTCTTATTTTGATCAATTCTTAGCAATAATTTCTTCAACATGTGTAGACATTTGTGGGTATTTTTCCCTTTTCTTTATATTTTTTAATAGGTTTTACAAAGAATGGAGTGGTGAGTAGAATGATATATCTGTAAACCCAAAGAATCTAGAGTAGGATTAATGGCAGCTTGGACTACAGTTGGGTAATAGAGAAAGGAATTATTGAAAATAATCATTGCTCATGTAATAAAGGGTTAATTGCCATTGGAAACTTCAGCTTATTCCAAAATAGAGCTATCCCAAGTTTTGACATGGGTTTGGGATTGACCTAGGAATTTAGAGGAAAGAAATAAGAAGATGCTTATTGTACTTCCCTCTTCCCTATTACAGCTATGTTCCATGGAACCTCCATGAGCCAGAAAGAGGCAGATTTGACTTCTCTGGGAACCTGGACCTGGAGTACGTGCTGTTGCTGCTTCTGTGACCTGGCCCGGGGTGGGAGGCAGAGAAGTGGCTCCTTGGGTTGGTTAGGAGCCATGGGGGCATCTGGCTCTGCTTGAGAGCCAGAGAGACTGGGCTCTTGGGCCTTGTTCTCAGGACAGTGGGAAAGGCTCTGCAGCCAGCACCTAGACACTCTGCAGCTGTGAACCTGTTACCCCCAGGGGTCTCGGCCTGCTTCTTCCGAGCCAGACCTCTCACTGCCTCCCAGAGGTGCCTAATCCCAGGTGTCAGCCCCGCTGTGCAGTGTGGCCCAGCCCCCAGGACTGGGGAAGGGGTTGCCCCCTTAGGGTAGCAAGGCCGTTGGGGTCAGGTTCCCTGGTGGCCTCCCCTGCACCCTGTGTGATGCCCTCCTCCTCATGTCCCCACTGGGGCTGTGCAGATGTCCTAGGCTGGGAGCTGGCTGGGAATCCTGCTCTGCTGGGGCCGGGGCTGCGGCCTCTCTTCCCTCACCCGTCTCCCCACTTGGAGAGGAAGGCAAGCGAGGGAGAGGTGGGCAGTTGCGCCACCGTGGGCTGTGATGTGTGCTGGGCTCCTCCTCAGCCTGCGTCTGAGGCCGTGAGAGCTGCTGACGTTGACCTCCCTAGGGCCTTTGTCCTGACTGCTGCGGAGATCGGGCTGTGGGTGATTCTGCGTCCAGGTCCCTACATCTGCAGCGAGATTGACCTCGGGGGCTTGCCCAGGTGAGCCGGCTGAGTCCAGCATTGCAGTTGTAGTAGTTTGCTTTACTAAGAGTAAAGTTCAGTCTCCTAGTAGTGAGCCTGTGTGCTGTGTTTCACACCATGTTGTGTGTTCTATACACATTGTCTCAGGCACTGCTGTAGTGAGGGATAGGGACTATCTTAGTCCCCATTTTACGGATGAAGGACTGGAGACTTTGATCCTGGTGCTTTGGGCTTGTGGCCAAGAGTGCGTGTGGGGGAGTTCAGGGGGACACGTCAGGATAGTCATACCCTTCTTGCCCCACAGCAGGGCGGGGTCCCCCTCTGTCCTCCTGAAGTGGGAGGAACAGGAAGGGAACCTTAGAGAGTGGAAGGGAGGGTTCTGACAACTTCTGGGCTTGTTCTCCTTTTTCTGACTTCTGGTTTTTCTCTTATTTTGTTAACGGAAGACCGAGTTCTCCACTGTGTGAGTGCCCTCAGCTCCCTTCCCTCCCCTGTCATTTTTCTTTGCCTTCTTCTCTTGTCTGTGATGCTGGCCCTCAGTCCAGACAACTACAGTTCAGGGTGAGAATCCAAGAACGCTCTTCTAGTACCTCTGCAAGGTGAAAGGACTCCCCGATAGCCACGCTCTGCCTCCAGCTGAGCACCTTCGCTCCCGCGGGGCCGGTAAAGGCTCTGCTTTTCTCCAAGATGAGCTTGTTCTCCCACCCCAGCTCAGGAGCAGAAACAGCCTGACTTGGAGGGCAGTGGGTGTTTGAGAGAAGCAGGATTCACTGTGCAGTTTAGCTGGAGGCCTCAGCCAGCACCTTATGAGTATCATACTTGGGTGTGCTTCTTGGTTTGTAAGCTCCTACTCTGTGCTTGATGTCTTAGGTCTTAGAGGAAACGTAACCCTGTGCTTAAGGTACATATGCTGTGCTCACAAAAAATGTTTTAATAAGCTGAAAAAGAATGGAGAAGGGTATTCAATGACAGGTTATAACACCTCTTGTAAGACAAGGTGTCCAAGGCTTGATGGAGCTGAAAGCACCTCCTCAGTCGCAGAGTGTCACATTGACAAAGGGGTATCTTTCCCTCTAAATCTCACAAGTCTGTGAGAACCGTCCCAAGAAGCTCACGTGGTAACTTCCTTTCAGGACCTGAGGCTCCAGGATCATGGATGTGAAATCAAAGGATGTAGGACTGTGCCGAAGGGAGTCCTGAGAAGGGCTGGCTGCCGTGATCAGCCCCAGCCTCTTGCTCCCCCTCACCCCTGACTTCCCACCTCAAACACTGAGCTTGTCTGCTTTCACTCCCAGCCGGTTACTGCAAGATCCCCAGGTGAACCTGAGAACGACTGACAAGGGCTTTGTTGAAGCAGTTGATAAGTATTTTGATCATCTGATTTCCAGAGTGGTTCATCTCCAGGTAAGGCCAAATGACCTTTTCCCTCTTTCTTATATTTGCTTTAGGAAAATAGTTTGTACTGACTTGTTTATGGAATAGGCCATGCCCAGTCTCTCTGAGAGCTGAAGCTGACATTCTTAAATTCTCGACCCTTGTCTTAAGTACAGTCTTTACTCCAGAGCTTAGGAAGACAGGGACTGACAAAGAGTATTGGTTTGTGTTTGTCATCATCATTCTGAATGTACTTGAAGTTCACTAAACCCGTTGGCCTTTATACTGCTTATTTCTATGCTTAAATTATCTTTGTTGTTTTGAACAGTTAGTATGAATGTGTGGTGCAAAAGTTCAAAAGAGTACAGAGAGTTTATGGTGAAACGAGCTCATCTCCCTTCCACCCTGTTCCAGAGCCAGTCGGCTGCCTTTTCAGGAGACAGCTCATTTTATAGGATTTTGATGTGTCTTTCCAGAGATTTCCTACACATATCGAAGCTAATTACTTATGCACATGCTTACACATGTGTATCTGTGTGTACATGTATACTTTTTGTATAAAAATATGCAGTTCCCACTGGACATTTTTCTTTTGTCACTTGAAAAAACATTTTTGAAAGCTGCCATTCTTTTTAATTGCTGCATAGTATTCCATGATATCAATACATCATAGTTCATTTTACTAGTGCCCTTGTCACTGACATTTGATTTTTCAAGTTTATGCTATAATGAATAACTTGGTTCATATGTCATTTTGTAACTGTGAGGGTATATTTGCGATTGCTTACATTCCAGTTTATTCTAATTTCATAAATGCAAAGAGCACAGGTGCCATGCATTTTAATTTCTTCATGGAATACTCTGACCTTATGCACTTGATAAGAAATGCCTTTGTTTTCACGATGTCAACCTGCGGCACACAGAACAGTATGTAACAAAGAAAGAACAGTATTCCCTGAAGTCAACAAGGCGATAATTGTTTGATTGTTGTGTTTGCTTTGTAAAATGTGACTGTCTTCAAACAAGAGGAGACACATGGCTATTATTTAAATAAAAATATATCAGAACATATCTCTTGATATAGTTTGAGATACGACAAAACCCAGAATTATTAGATAGTAGACTAATAGCGTATTATCTTAGACTCTTCTTTTAGGGGAGAATATGATACAGATTCAGCCCTTTATAACTAATTATGGATTCTGAATTGTTAAGTTACTTTCATTAGGAGAACTATAAAGAGGGGACTGGGAAATTAGGGAGGAAAGTGAAAGGTTGGCAGTTCTGCAGCGCGCTGTCGGGGAGGCGGGCAGCACTGAGGGGAAGGACACCTCGTCTTTAGGACTGAGCTCCGGGTCTGTTAGGCGCAATCGAGGTACATTTTTTTGTAGGAAGGTCTGAGGCCATAGGTTTGTGGCTGGATTTCTGCCCTCCAGATGGGACTCAATGGCGGGAGTAAAAATCTCTGAGCCTTAAAACTAAAAAGACTTTGAAAGTTTGGATGGAAGCTGAGGCACAGGAGCATTTGCATAGATGCAGCAAGCAAAGTCAATTTATAAACATCCCGTTGAAATCATGAGGTGGGAAATCCTAGGAAATTTTAAGAAGCAAGGAATTATAAGTGAAAATGAAATGTATAGGGCTCATTATTACTAAATTGTCGGTATTTTAAGGTCTTTATATTTGCTTGGTTATCTTCATTGGTTAAATTGTTATATTTAAATGACTTTTAGGGTGTATTTACCGTTTTACTTGGGAGCTTTACTCTTCTAATCCTGTTGATTTCATAAGGCAACTATGAGTCCTCCTATGATGGAGTTTTTGGAAATCTCACCCTTCAAGTTGGGGAGAAGATACTATTCAATAATACAAACAACTTTTCTCAATTCATCAGTTCAGAATACTTGTGTTCATTCAACAAGTAATTATTGAGCACCTACTATGTACCAGGCGCTGTGTAGGAGCCAAGCTTCCAATGATGAGAAGGACAGACATGTCCCTGCCGCTGGGAGCTTGCAGTCCAGCGTGAGAGGCAGACAGCACTTACGGGATGAGTGATAGCTGCCGCAGTGGAGGACGTGCAGGACGCCCTCGAGGGAGAAAGGGAGGTCTGGAGCATGTTTTCCAGAAAAAGTACCTTAAATAGGACTTCAAGGGTGGGCAAGCATTAGCCAAGCCAGGGGTGCTGGTCAGGAATCCTTAGCATGGACGAAGACCAGATGGCAAGAGAGAGAACGAGGAGTTTGAAGAACTAAAGAAATTCAGTAGTGTAGAGCCTAGTGTGAGGTGAGAAAGAAGGAAAAGGTGAGGGTGTGAAGGAAAAGCCCCCAAACATGCTCGTTCTCCTCTGTTCCTGCTCAGAAGCTAGTCCTGTGGTCCAGAAGGGAACGCCTCCCTCTAAAACTGTCATTTACTCCAGGCAGCAGGGGCCATGTGGGGAGGGAAGTGATCAGACGCTCCCTCTCGATGCTCACTCCACCTTCAGTTTGGCGAGGCTTCAAGGAGCAGAGTCGACCTGAGTGTGGAAGGCACTGAAAGGTTGAACTAAACATGGAAAATTGTAATAAATTTCAGCACAACTAGGTCAGTGTTGATGGCTTAGATCGTGCGATGGGGGTGGAAGCTCTTCCATGGGGGTTTGAGGAGCGGGGTAAAAGTGAGAAAGCAGAGAAAGTGAGTGTAGACACTGGTAACTCTCTCAAGAAGTAGAGCCCTTGGGGAGCAGGGAGCAAGAGACATGTCGCTGGAGGGGAACAATCTTGGAGGTCTCCCTCCTCCCTCCCTCCTTCTCTCTCTCTCTTTCTGATGTGAGGGTTCTGAATAAGTTTCCATGATGATGGAAGTCTGTCAGTTTAGAAGAAAGGGTGGAAAGCACAGAAGGGAGAAGGAATGGTGCAGAAAGCCAAGCTCCTGAGCAGATGGCGGGAGGCAGGGGGACTCTGCACCTGAGTGGTGGCATTGCCCTGAGACGGGAGGAGGGACACCTTGTTCATTTGTCAGCTAGGAAAGTGGGTAGGGTGGGCGTGGAAGCAGGTGAGATTATAGGTTTGAGATTTCATATTTAAGTAGCTAATTCGTATGGGAAAGAGAGAGGACAACTGCGGGAGTGGCTCCTCTACAAAGCTGGGAAAGGTAGGACTCCTTGCAGCAGCTGAAGTGCCTGGATTTCACTGACTATCAGACCCAAGGGGAGGAGAGAGAGTGCCCAAACTAAGGCACCACTCAGATCAAAGAATCTGGAACAGGTGTGTCATCTTCAGCAGCAAACCCAGAGACTCCATCTTCTCCCACCAGTCGCCTCACTCTCTCTCGCTCATCATCTGTCTGTAGTACCGCAAGGGAGGCCCCATCATTGCAGTGCAGGTGGAGAACGAATATGGTTCATTTTATAAGGATAAAGATTACATGCCCTATCTTCAACAGGTAAGAAACACTTAGTTTGTCTCCATATTTGCCTACCTTCGTCCTCAGTCTGTCTCTTTCACAGCACGTGTGTCTGAGTCCTGGCCTGGGTGACTCTGGGATGTGAGGTCAAGTTCAATTTCTTTGTGAATCTACAATATGGTCAGGGTGATCAAGATGTGCTCAGATATCTTTATTATGAATCAAACATGATATTAAAAGATTATTCCTTTCTGTTGCTGTCTCTGTGACCTAGAACTGTCATTGAAGGTGGGGGTTGGTGAATCTACATCCATAGAAAATAGATAATGCTTCATGAACTTGACAATGATGGCTATCACCCTGCAGCTTTCTGACCTGTAGCATTAGTATTCTTTCTTCTGCTGCCTTTGCTCCTGTATGGGGGGATGTCTTAAGCCAAGAGTAACTTCAGTCCTGCCTGGTGTTCTTTCTGGCAAGTCAGGCCCCTCCCTGTCCCTGACCTCCCATGTTCAGGAAGCTGATGAGCTCTGGTCTGAACTGGACCCCTTGCCTAGGTTGCTAAACAGGATGCAGGGGTTCCATTGTAACTCTGTCTGTGCAGAACCCAGTAGCTCTTTCCACACAGAGACCTCTGGATGGCCTGGAGAGCAGTGAGGAGGAGTGGCCAGCTGGGCAAAGAAGAGAGAGCAGGTGATGAGAGAGGGAGGAGGGCAGGGCTGGACTCCGCGGATGTCCTGGCTCCTGCTCTGTAGCTGGGGCTTCTGGAGCTGGACAGGGTCTGTGAGAAGTTCCCCTCCCTAACTCAGGAGCGTCATCACATCAGATCCTCTCAAATCAATCTCATTCAGCTAGCATTACTTTTCCTTGATTTTTAAAATTTACTGCTTGGCTTCTCTCCTAGGCCTGGATATATAGGACACACAGACGGGGTCCTCTCACCCTCTGGCCGTCTGTCTGCTCCCTATGCCCTCAGTAAATATGAATTTCAAGTTAGATTCCCTGCTTCCCCAAAGCCATGGCAGACTTCCGTGCTTCCTTTGAGTGTCCGGGTAGGACCTAAGTTTTGTGAAGTTTGCCTCTGATCTTTCTTAGGGCCCCGCAGCCTCAACCTCTCCCCTTCAGGCACAAAGGGTTTCCCAAGTCTTCTTTCTCTCTTTTTCTCAGATTTAGATCCTCCCTGGTTGCTTCCTCATAGACTTAGCCCTGTGCTTTTCCCCTTGAGGCAATGACCATGGGTGTCAAAGCCCGTACTCCGCTGCTGTTGTGGCCGTCCCCAGGAAAAGCACCAGACTGGGGTGGAGACCACCATCCCCTGCAATTTACTGAGCTGCGCATGGTCAGACTCTCCATGCAAACCTTTCTCTCTAGCTCTCAGGCTGCCCATCAGAGCCCACTTGTGTTTATTTCCTAATTTCCTTATAGCTCCTTCTTCCCATGGCAGCAAGAGAAGTAGGTTCATTTTGTCCACTTTTATCAACAGGCCCTGCTGAAAAGAGGGATTGTGGAGCTTCTCTTGACCTCGGATAATGTGGATGATGTGCTAAAAGGCTACATAAAAGGAGGTACAAATTTAGAATTATTTTAAGGGAGAACTGAGGCTCTTAGACAGCCAGTTTGAGTCTTGGACGAGTCTCAGAAAAAGAACAAGAATATCTCTGATACCTCTCTTTCCCATGTACATTGAAACAGACCCCAGAGATTTGGTATTATAGTAGATAAGGACTCAGGGTCAAAGCAAAGAGTTGACTCACCAGCTCTATGTCTTTTCCTTGCTCTTGTGGTCTCTGTTTAAACAGAACCATAATTGAGCTCTTCTGGACTCAATGTACCTTTCCATCTTTCATAATTTTTCTGTGGCTAAGAATCTGCTTTGGTGCTGGGCATGGCTTAGAATCAAGGCCTTCTCCACCAGCATGGAGAACCACATGGAGAAGCAGAAGACAGGTCTTGTGTCAGGAAGGCGGCCTAGGACAAGTCCCAGTTCTGGGATCCTGCTCCCTGAGGCTCACTGTGAGCTCCAGGTAGGTCCTGAGAAGAGAATAGCAGAACAATTCAGAACAAAATCATAAGGTGATGATAGTGAAGGAAATGACCAAGGTGTGAGCAGCCACATGGGTCCAGACGACTATCTGTCAGGTGGTCCTGAGCTTAAGACTAGCTGCTTCAATATACTGCTCTCTCTCCTCATTTTTTATGGCTCTTCCTCACATTATTTCCATGGTATGGTAGAAAGTGTACTGAACTTGGGGCCAGGTAACCTGCATTCAATTCCTAGGTATAATCAAGTTGTGTGACCTTGGCCTGTTCCACTTCTCTGCACGAAATATGGTAATTTTAACTGCCCTTCTTGCCTCACCTTGTCTTTGCACATGTCCAGTGATGTGAGGACATATATGACAGCCCTTTGTACTTTGCAAAGTGGAATAGAAGTAGCACAAGGTGTGGGCTTCCATCCCTCCCCTGGTGGCACTTGTCACAGTGCCCCATGCAGCACCTCTCCCTTCTCTCTACAGTGCTGGCCACCATCAATATGAAAAAATTTCGGAAGGATGCTTTCCAACACCTTTATAAGGTGCAGGTAAGGATGTCTTGGAGATGAAGGTCTCCGCCCCTTTTGACATGCCCTCCCGCCTCTGCAGCTGGTGCTCAGTGAGAAAGGAGGCTTTGCAGGAAGACCACAGCTTTTCCCTGGGGCTCAGCTGGCTTCCAAAGCGATTTGGCAAGTTGATGCTTTTGGCTTGGGAAATGAGGAGGGAACCCCGCTTCTGTCACCTCTGTTAGGGGAGCACCTCATGGAGATGAGCAGTGGAAGTGTGAGGGGGTTTATATGAGGTAAATCAGAGGGCGATAACATTCTCTTTCCTCTACAAGGACAGAGCTCAGAAATGGGCTATGGGTATTGCTGACAGGGGACTCACGCCTGGCTTTGGTGGGGTCAGCCATTTTTAGCCAGTCTGTGCAAACTGTGGGAATGAATGACTATTGTACATGAATTCATTTAACAAATATGGATTAGGTAGCTCATAGTTTCCTCTCAGTGGGTGACCCCCTGTGTTAGTTACAAAGATGGACAAACCATAGTCCATGCCTTCAGGAATTATATCCTTTCTCCGCAAAACTTCTGGTTTGAACTCTGACAGACCAAATGTGGTTATAGTTTCCTCTTCTTAACACACTTTCCTGGGCTTTCTTCATGCCTCAGATAATATCCAAGACCTGTGCCACGGGCTGCAAGCCCTGGTGTGACTGACACAGTCTTCATTTCCAGCCTCAGCCCGCGCAGCTCTTGGCCCTCAGGCAGGAAGGCAGCCTTCAATGCTTGTAAAGCAGGGTACCCTCGCTTGCCAGAGCCCCCCAGCACCCCTCCAGTGCCCTCACCTCAGCCTCACACCCTCCTCCACAAGTTTTAATTAAGAGCGAGTTAATCTGATTTTCACTTCTCACTAATTTTGTGGTTTCTAACCTAGTGAGAAGCGCCTCTGCCAGGGGTGGATGCATGGCTGTTTCTAGTGTTTAATGTCTTTAATAAGTCTTTCTCAGTTTTTGGTTTCTTTTTTGCTTGTCACTTCTTCTTCTTTTTTTTTTTTTTTAAGATTTTATTCTTTCCTTTTACTCCCTAAAGCCCTTCCGGTACATAGTTGCATATTCTTCATTGTGGGTCCTTCTAGTTGTGGCACATGGGACGCTGCCTCAGCATGGTTTGATGAGCAGTGCCATGCCCACACCCAGGATTCGAACCAATGAAACACTGGGCCGCCTGCAGCGGAGCACACGAACTTAACCACTCGGCCACGGGGCCAGCCCCAATTCTTCCTTTTTTTTATGAGGAAGATTGGCGCCGAGCTAACTTCTGTTGCCAATCTTTCTCTTTTTGCTTGAGGAAGATTGTCACTGAGCTAACACCTGTGCCAATCTTCCTCTATTTTATGTGGGACACCACCACAGCATGGCTTGACCAGCAGTGCTAGGTCCACGCCCAGGATCCGAACCTGCGAAGCCCGGGCCATTGAAGTGGAGCACACAAACTTAACTGCTGCGCCACTGGGCTGGCCCCTCTTGTCACTTCTTGTTTTTAACAGCTTTATGGAAGTATAACTTATACACCATTAAATACAACCATTGTAAGCAGTTTATTTAATTTTTTTATTGCAGTAACATTGGATTATAACTTTATATAATTTTCAGATGTATATTGTTAATATATTTTGAATTCTGTGTAGATTACATCATGTTCACCAACCAAAGACTAATTACAATCCATCACCACACACATGTACCTGATTGTCCCTTTCACCCTCTCCCCTCCTCTCCCATCCCTCCTTCTCTTCTGGTAACCACCAATCCAATCTGTCTCTTTGTGTTTGTTTGTCACTGTTTTTATCTTCCAGTTATGAGTGAGATCATGCGGTATGTGACTTTCTCCCTCTGACTTATTTCACTTAGCATAATACCCTCAAGGTCCATCCATGTTGTCACAAGTGGCCAGATTTCATCATTTTTTATGGCTGAGTAGTATTCCATTGTGTATATATACCACATCTTCTTTATCCATTCGTCCCTTGATGAGCACCTAGGTTGCTTCCAAGTCTTGGATATTGTGTATAATGCTGCAGTGAACATAGGGGTGCATGTATCTTTATGCATTTGTGTTATCAAGTTCTTTGGATAAATACCCAGCAGAGGAATAGCTGGATCGTATGGTAGACCTATTCTTAATTTTCTGAGGATACTCCATACTGCTTTCCATAGTGGCTGGCAGTTTACACTCCCACAAGCAGCGTACGAGGGTTCCCTTCTCTCCACATCCTCTCCAACACTTGTTGTTTCCTGTCTTGTTAATTATAGCCATTCTGACTGGAGTGAGGTGATACCTCATTGTGGTTTTGATTTGCATTTCCCTGATAGCTAATGGTGTCGCACATCTTCATATGCCTGTTGGCCATCTGTATATCTTCTTTGGAGAAATGCCTGTTCAGATCTTTTGTCCATTTTTTAATTGAGTTCTTTGGTTTTTTTGTTGTTGAGACATATGAGTTCCTTGTATATTTTGGATATTAACCCCTTACCTGATATGTGGTTTGCAAATATCTTCTCCCAATTGTTAGGTTGTCTTTTCGTTTTGTTGATGCCTTCCTTTGCTGTGCAGAAGCTTTTTAGTTTGATGTACTCCCATTTGTTTATTTTGTCTTTTGTTTCTCTTGCTTGGTCTGACATGGTACTTGAAAATATGCTGCTAAGACCGATCTCAAAGAGCGTGCTGCCTATGTTTTCTTCTAGAAGTTTCATGGTTTCGGATCTTACATTCAAGTATTTAATCCATTTTGAGTTGGTTTTTGTGCATGGTGTGAGATAATGGTCTGCTTTCCTTCTTTTGCATGTGGCTGTCCAGTTTTCCCAACAACATTTATTGAAGAGACTCTCCTTTCTCCATCGTATGCTCTTGGCTCCCTTGTCGAATATTAGCTGTCAATAGATGTGTGGGTTTATTTCTGGGCTCTCGATTCTGTTCCATTGATCTGTGTGTTTGTTTTTGTGCCATTACCATGCTGTTTTGGTTACTATGGCTTTGTAGTATATTTTGAAATCAGGGAGTGTGATACCTCCAGCTTCATTCTTTTTCCTCAGGAATCCTTTGGCTATTCGGGGTCTTTTGTTGTTCCATATAATTTTCAGGATTCTTTGTTCTATTTCTGTGAAAAATATTTTTGGAACTTTGATTGGAATTGCATTGAATCTATAGATTGCTTTAGGAAGTATGGACATTTTAACTATGTTAATTCTTCCGATCCATGAGCATGGAATATCTTTCCATTTCTTTGTGTCTGCTTCACTTTCTTTCAACAATGTTTTCTAGTTTTTGGTGTACAGATCTTTCACCTCTTTGGTTAAGTTTATTCCTAGGTATTTTATTCTTTTTGTTGCAATTGTAAATGCGATTGTATTCTTAATTTCTCTTTCTGCTATTTGGTTGTTAGTGTATAGAAATGCAAATGATTTTTGTATGTTGCTTTTGTATCCTGTGACTTGACTGTATTCATTTATTATTTCTAAAAGTTTTTCAGTGGATTCTTTAGGGTTTTCTATATATAAAATCATGCCGTCTGCAAATAGTGACAGTTTCACTTCTTCTCTTCCAGTGTGGATCCCTTTTATTTCTTTTCTTGCCTGATTGCTCTGAGTGGGACTTCCAATGCTATGTTAAAGAAGAGTGGTGAAAGTGGGCATCCTTGTCTGGTTCCTATTCTTAGAGGAGAGCTTTCAGTTTTTCTCCATTGAGGATGATCTTTGCTGTGGGCTTGTCATCTATGGCCTTTATTATGTTGAGGTATTTTCCTTCTATACCCATTTTATTTAAAGTTTTTATCATAAATGGATGCTGTATCTTGTCAAATGCTTTCTCTGCACCTATTGAGATGATCATGTGATTTTTATTCTTCATTTTGTTAATGTGGTGTATCACATTGATTGATTTGTAGATGTTGAACCATCCCTGCATCCCTGGAATAAAACCCACTTGATCATGATGTATGATCTTTTTAATGTATTATTGTATTCTATTTGCTAGTATTTTTTTATATTATTATTTTTTTATTGAGTTATTGATAGGTTACAATCTTGTGAAATTTCAATTGTACATTAATGTTTGTCAGTCATGTTGTAGGTGCACCACTTCACCCTTTGTGCCCACCCCCCACCCCACCTTTCCCCTGGTATCCACTAAACTGTTCTTGGTCCATAGTTTTAAATTCCTCATATGAGTGGAGTCATACACAGATTATCTTTCTCTCGCTGGCTTATTTCACTTAACATAATTCTCTCAAGGTCCATCCATGTTATTGCAAATGGAATGATTTTGTTCTGTTTTGCAGCTGAGTAGTATTCCATTGTATATATGTACCACATCTTCATTATCCATTCGTCTGTTGATGGGCACTTAGGTTGCTTCCATGTCTTGGCTATTGTAAACAGTGCTGTATTTGCTAGTATTTTGTTGAGGATTTTTGCATCGATGTTCATCAGTGATATTGGCCTGTAATTTTCCCCTTTTGTGTCATCTTTGTCTGCTTTTGGTATCAGGATAATGTTGGCTTTGTAGAATGAGTCAGGAAGCCTCCCCTCCTCTTCAGTTTTTTGGAAGAGTTTGAGAAGGATAGGTAGTAAGTCTTCTTTGATTGTTTGGTAGAATTCACCAGGGAAGCCATTTGGTCCTGGACTTTTATTTTTTGATTACTGTTTTGATCTCCTTACTGGTGATTGCTCTATTCCAATTCTCTATTTCTTATTGATCAAGTTTTGGAACGTTGTATGATTCTAAGAATTTATCCATTTCTTCTGGGTTATCCAATTTTTTGGCGTATAGCTTTTCAGAGTATTCTCTTATAATCTTTTGTATTTCTGAGGTGTCTGTTGTAATTTCTCCTCTTTCATTTCTGATTTTTATTTATTTGAGCCTTCTCTCTTTTTTTCTTGGTGAGTCTAGTTAAGGTTTGTCAATTTTGTTTATCTTTTCAAAGAACCAGCTCATGGTTTCATTAATTCTTTCTATTGTTCTTCTAGTCTCTAATTCATTTATTTCTGCTCTGATTTTTATTGTTTCCTCCCTTCTGATGCTTTTTGGCTTTATTTGTTTTTCTTTTTCCAGTTCCTTTAGATGCATTATTAGATTGTTTATTTGAGATTTTTCGTGTTTGTTGAAGTAGGCCTGAATTGCTGTAAACTTCCCTCTTAGAACAGCTTTCGCTATATCCCACAGATTTTGGCATGTCATATTTTCATTTTCATTTGTCTCCAGGTATGTTTTAATTTCTCCTTTGATTTCTTCATTGACCCAATCGTTGTTCAGTAGCATTTTGTTTAATTTCCACATTTTTGTGGCTTTTCTGATTTTCTTCCTGTAGTTGATTTCTAGTTTCATACCTTTGTGGTCAGAAAAGATGCTTGGTATTATTTCAATCTTCTTAAATTTATTGAGATTTGTTTTGTGTCCTATTATATTATCAATCCTGGAGAATGTTCCTTGTGCATTTGAAAAGAATGTGTATTCTGTGCTTTTTGGATGGAATTTTCTATATATATCTACTAAGTCCATCTGGGCTAATGTATCCTTGAAGGCCAGTGTTTCCTTATTGATCTTCTGTTTGGATGGTCTATCCATTGGTGTAAGCAGAGTGTTAAAGTCCTCTACTATTATTGTGTTACTGTCTATTTCTCCTTTTATGTCTGTTAATAGTTGCTTATATATTTAGGTGCTCCTATCTTGGGTGCATAGATATTTACAAGTGTTATATCTTCTTGTTGGATTGTTTCTTTTATCATTATGTAGTGCCCTTCTTTGTCTCTTGTTACAGTTTTTGTTTTAAAGTCTGTGTTGACTGATATAAGTATGACTACCCCCACTTTCTTTTCTGTGCCATTTGCATGGAATCTCTTTTTTCCATCTTTTCACTTTCAGTTTGTGAGTGTCTTTAGGTCTGAAGTGTGTCTCTTGTATGCAGCATATGTATGGGTCTCGTTTTTTTATCCAATTGGCCACCCTATGGCATTTGATTGGAACATTTAGTCCATTGACATTTAAAGTAGCTATTGATAAAAATGTATTTATTGACACTTTGTTACTTTTTTTCCCGAGTGTTTTAGTAGTTCTTCTCTGTTCCTTTCTTCTTCTCTTGCTTTCTTCCCTTGTGGTTTGATGGCTTTCTTTAATAATTTGTTTGATTTGTTTCCTCTTACTTATTTGTTTACTTACTATAGATTTCTGGTTTGTGATTACCATGAGGTTCCTATATAATATTCTACATATATAGTAATGTATATTGAGTTGATAGTCTCTTTAGCTTGACCTCTTTCTAAAAGCTCTACTCGTTTACTCCCCTCCTCCCACATTTTATATTTTTGAAATTATATCTAATGTCTTGTTTGATGTGTGTGTCTATCCATTATCCTCATCATTGAAATAGGTAATTTTAGAACTTTTGTCTTTTAACCTACATATTATCTTCATAGCTTGTTAATCTGCTACCTTTACTGTATTTTTGCCTTTACCAGTGATTTTATTCCTTTTTTAAAAAAAATAATTTTCTTATCCCTATTTGTGGTCTTCTCTTTCCCACTTAAATAAGTCCCTTCATCATTGTAGAACTGGTTTCTTGGTGATAACTCCTTTAATTTTTGCTTGTCTGTGAAGTTCTTATCTCTGCTTCCATTTTTAATGCTAAGCTTGCTGGATACAGTGTTCTTGGCTGTAGGTTTTTTTCCTTTCAGCACTTTAAATATGTCATGCCAGTCTCTTCTAGCCTGTAGGGTCTCAGCTGAGAAGTCCGCTGATAGCCTTATGGGCTTTCCTTTGTATGTCACTTGTTGCGTTTCTCTTGCTTCTTTTAGGATTCTGTCTTTATCTTTAATTTTGGACATTTTAATTATAATGTGTCTCGATGTGGGCCTGTTGGTGTTCATCTTGTTTGGTGCTCTCTGTGCTTCCTGTACTTGGATGTCTGTTTCCTTCCTTTGGTTAGGAAAGTTTTCAGCTATTATTTCTTCCAGTAGATTCTCTGCCCCTTTGTCTCTCTCTTCTCCTTCTGGGACACTTATAACACGAATGTTAGTGCACTTGATATAGTCTCAGAGTTCCCTTAGACTGTTCTCATTCTGTCTAATTCTTTTTTCTTTTATCTGTTCAGCTTGGGTGATTTCCTCTAGTCTTTCGTCTATCTTTCTGATCCATTCTTCACTATCATCTACTCTGCTTTTGAGTCCCTCTAGTGAATTCTTAATTTCCAGTGTTGTATTCTTCATTTCTGATTGGTTCTTTTTTGTATTTTCCAATTCTTTCTTGATGTTCTCACTGTGTTCATCCAGTCTTCTCCCAATATCTGTGAGTATCCTTATGAGTTTTTATTTGAGCTCTTTGTCAGGTAGATTGCTTATTTCTGTTTCATTTAGCTCTTTTTCTGGGGTTTTGTCCCATTCCCTAGCTTGGAATGTATTCCCTTGCCTCCTCATTATGCCTCTTTCTGTGTGCTTATATCTATGTATTAGGTGAGTCAGTTATGTCTCCTGATCTTGGAGAAGTGGCCTTATGTGAGAGATGTCTTTTGAGGCCCAGAAGTGTGCTTCCCTTTCGTCACCAGTCCAAATGATCCAAAAGTGACCCCTGTGTGGGCCACTTGTATCCTTCTGCTGTGTCAGGGTTGCTCTTACTGCAGGTACCCATGGACTCTAGGGTTTCCCTCCCTGGGAGGCTGTTTGTAAATTGGGTTCAGGAAGCCCCAGTGCCATTGGCCACAAGGTCTAACAGCACACTCCAGTTGCAGTTTTCCTGTTAATTGGATAGGTACCCAGTGTGGCTGGTTGCTAGGCTCAGGGGCTTACGGTTGCTGTAGTCCTCAGGCCTACAAGGCTGTTGTCAGCTCTCTCAGGATTGCAGCTGAGTGGGGCTGGCCCTAGGCACAGGAGCACCTAATAGTTTCAGGCTTTGGAAGGTGGGGCTGATCCTCTTTGTGGCTGATTGTGAGCACAGGTCTTCTGCCAGTGATAAGCCCCACACCCCACAGGTCCACATACACTGTCAACAAAGCCCTCGTCCATGCACATGTCCTGACCCTCTGGAGCATACCCAGTCGCCCCACCATGGAGGCCTCCACATCTCCACCAGTAACCCCCATGGTTCACCTGGTCCTCACACAGGCCCTGCCATGCAGAAGTGGACAAACTCGCCTGCCTGTAGAGGATCAAGGCACCCAGTCTTTGCAGGCCGACAAGTAGCCTGAGGGCTTGCTGTTGGGAGGGGCCGGTCTCTAGGGCAGGCTGCCTGCCCTAGTCAAACTGGATTA
Source organism: Equus przewalskii (assembly GCF_037783145.1). Lineage (NCBI taxonomy): Eukaryota > Metazoa > Chordata > Mammalia > Perissodactyla > Equidae > Equus > Equus przewalskii. Next base: position 43,176,832 of record NC_091836.1, read on the forward strand.
AATCTGCACTATAGTGGGTGTAGCAGACTCGGGGCTATCAGGGCAGTGGAAAAACTTCAATGGCATCTGCCACCGTCTGTGTCAGCATTCCTGTACTAGGTCACAACAATGGCTACCACCAATGTCTCAGTCTCGTCTCTCATCGAGATGCGCCCAGAGCTTACCAGGTGAGTCTCTTTTCACCAAAGGACTGTGCACCTTTCCTTTTGGAGATTTTAGGTTACTCTTTGAGATGGGTGAATTTGTGCACAGGCCCTTTAAGAGCCAGGTTTTCTCAACTTTCATCCGATAGCTTTTCTGGGAGTATTCCCTGCTGCAGTTAGTAGCCAGTGAAGCCAAATAGCAGGACACTCATCTCAGTTGTGCTGAGTCTGAAGGATGCTTATAGCAGTATCAGCCCCTACTAAGGTCCACACTTCTCCAGGGAAGGCTGTGTACCTTAGAGTGGCTCCTTCCTGGCCAGCTGTGAAGCTCTGCCACCCTTGAAGGTGGCTTTTTTCTCTCCAGAAGGAATTTCCGCCTCTTCTGCCTCACTCAGGACTGTCCCTTGTTGTGGGGTTTCTTTTTATCCAGTTTTCCATTTTCTCTCCAGGGTAATTTTTCCAAGAATAGTTGTAATCTGGTTGTGTCCATGGGAAGAGGTGAGTTCAGAGTCTGCCTACGCCACCATCTTGACGAGATCTCTCACAAACAGTTTAATATATAGAATTTTACAACCATCACTACAATCTAAAAAGTTTCCTCATGATCATTTGCAGTTAATCCCCCACTGCCACCTCCAGGCAACCCCCTGGTCTGCTTTCGGTCTCTACTAATTTGCCTTTTCTGGACATTTCCTGTAAGTGGAATCATGCAGTATCTGGCTTCTCTTGTGCACTTGGTGTCTTTCAGGTTCATTCACCTTGGGGGTGATTCAGTCCTTCATTCCTCCCCATAGCTGGGTGGGTCGTGCTTTTGCTGTCAGATATTTAGAGTCATAGCCAAACCCAAAGTTGTGCAGCTTTTCTCATATGTCCTCTTCTGTGCCAATATGGTTAATACGGTTCTGAACGTTGACCCTGTCTTGCATTCCTGGGATGAATCCCATTTGACTGTCATGTATTATCATTATATTTACTACTGGATTCAATTTGTTCATATTTTGTTAAGAATTTTTGCTTCCATATTCATGAGGGATCCTGGCCTTTGCTTTTCTTTTCTTGGCATGTCTTTGTTTCATTTTGGAATTAGGATAATGCTAGCCTCACAGGATGAGTTTGGAAGTGTTCCTTCCTTTTCTATTTTCTGAAAGAGATTGTATAGAAATGTTAATATTTCTTTCTTAGTGTTTGGTAAAATTCACCAGTGAAACCATCTGTACTTTAAGTTTTCTTTTTTAGAAGGCTTTTAACTAGAAATTTAATTTCTCTGATAGAGCATAATTCAGGTTATTTTTTTTTGAGTGGACACAAGACAAACTTGTGTCTTTCAAGGATTTATTCTGTTCTATTTCATCTAAGTTTTTGATTCATGGACATAGAGTTGCTTGTAATATTCATTGATATCTTTTTAATGCCTCTGTTGTCAGTAGTGATGGCTCTCCTTTCATTTCTGATATTGGTAATTTTGTGTCTTCTCTCATCTTATCTTGGTCAGGATGACAAAAAGTTTATCAGTTTTATTGATCTTTTCAAAAAACCAGCTCTTGGCTTGTTTCCTTTCCTCTATTATTTTTCCATTTTTTATTTCATTGATTTCTGTTCTCACCTTTAGTGTTTTCTACCTACTGCTTCCTTTGGATTGAATTTGCTCTACTTTTTCCAGTTTTTTTTTCTGATGGAAGCTTATGTTACTGATTTGAGACTTTCTTCTTTTCTAATATGAGCATTTACCACTAAAAATTTCCCTGTATGCCCTGGTTTTGCTGCATCCCACCAATTTTGATATGCTGCATTTTCATTTTCAAAAAATGTTTCAAGAAATGTTCAAAATATTTTAAAATTTTCCTAGAGACTTCTTTATTCCATGTATCAGGTTGAAATGTGTTGTTTAATTTCTGAATCTTTGGGGATTTTCCAGATATCGTTCTGTTACTGATTTCTGGTTTAATACTGTTAAAATTCAAGAACATACTCTGTATGATTTCTGTCTTTTTACTTTTGTTAAGGTTTATTTTATGGCTCGTAATATGGTGATCCTTGGCAGATGTTCCATGTACACTTGAGAAGAATGTATATTTTACATTTGTTTATAAATTTCCATTAGGTCAAGTTGTGTGATGATATTGTTCCGGTAATCTCTCTCCTTGCTGATTTTCTGCCTACATATTCTGTCAATTATTAAGAGAAGAGTGTTGACATCTCTGAATATAATTTTGGATTTGTTTGTTTGTCCTCGAATCTATCAGTTTTTGTCTCATGTAGTTTGCAGTTCTGTTTTTAGGTGCATACACATTTAGAATTGTTATATTTCCCTGGAGAATTCACCTCTTTATCATTATGTGATGTTCACTTTCCTTGTTTTGAAGTTTGCTTTGGCTGATATAAGTAGAGCTATTCCAGCTTTCTTTTGGTTAGTGTTTGTGTGGTGTAGCTTTCTTTATCTTTTTGCTTTTTACCTGTGTTAAAGTCTTTGTATTTAAAGTGGATTTCTTGTAGACAGCATATAGTTACAGGTTGCTTTTTTAAAGATTCAATCTGACAATTTTTGTCTCAATGAATGTGGTTAGATAATTCACATTTAAAGTGATAATTGATATGGTTGGATTAAAATCTATCAACCAACTAGCACTGCTAATTCCAACTAGCATCCAACTAGCACTATTCCAACTAGTAATCTAATTAGCATTGCTAATTCTTTTCTATTTGTGCCATTTTTTTCTGTTTCCTTTTTCTTCTTTTTTGCCCTTTTCTTGGGTTAATTGAGCATTTTTTCTTGATTCCATTTTATCTCCTCTATGGACTAATTACTTTGACCACATTTTAAAATTGTAGCTGTTCCCCAAGGATTTAAAATATACATTTTAAAATAATCTGAAACTATCTTTAAATACTAAACTGCTTCACATGTAATGTTAAGATCTTACAACAGTATATTCCTAATTCCTCACTTTAAAGATGTCATTCCATTGTCTTTTTGCTTCTGTGGTTTCTGATGAAAAGTGTCTATTAATTCTTATCTGTGGCTTTTGTAGGTGATTTGTCTTTTTTTTCTCTGACTGCCTTTAGAGTTTTCTCTTTGTCTTTGGTTTTCAGAAGTGTGAGTTAATGTACTTAGGTGTGGTTTGTTTCTTAGAATTCATCCTGCTTGATGTTCTCTGAGATTCTTGAATCTGTGGTTTGGTGTCTGTCATTAATTTTAGAAAATTCTCAGCCATTACTTATTCAGTTATTTTCTCTGTTCTCTCTCTTCTTCTGCAGGTCCAGTTACCTGTACACTAGGTCATTTGACATTACCTCACACCTCTTGAGTGCCATTTTTCCCCTACTCTTTTTTTTTTTATTTTTCAGGTGTTTCGTTAATTTCTATTGAATTTTTGTTAGTATACTGATTCATTCCTCTCCTCTGTTGAGTCTACTGATGAACCCACTGAAGGAATTCTTCATTTCTATTACTGTGTTTTGATTTCTAGTATTTCCATTTGATTCTTTCTTGTAGTTTCCATCTTTCAGCTAAAATTGCCCATCTGATTTTGTGTACTGCCCACCTTTTCTATTATAGCCTTTAACGTATTAATTACAGTTATTTTAAATTATCTTCTAATTATAACATATATGTCCTATCTGAGTCTGTTTCTGATGATTGTGTTATCTCTTCACAGTGTTTTTTTTTTTTTCTTGCCTTTTTGCATGGCTCATAGTGTTTTCTTGGAAGCTGAACCTCTTGTGTGGGACATGGATGCTATCTTGGAGATAAGCATGCTTTTCCTCCTGCCTGGATTTTATCGTGGAGTTTTGTGTTAATCTAGTTAGGAGTTGGGCTGAATTTGAGGTTTGTCATTGCTGTGGTTATCCTCCATGCATCACAGCCTTCAGATTCCTCTAGTGGCATCTTGTGTCTAGGGTAAGGGCTCATTTGGCAGAAGTATTTTCTCTGTGTTTGCACTCCTCTGGGCTTTGGGTCTTCCCTTTGCATTGGACCTCAGAGAAAACCTGTCTCTTCCAGTCTCCCAGCTATACTACAAGGTATTTTTACTCTATTCTGGTTAGCCTGATGTTGAGACAGGAAACTCATTCCCTGAAGTTCTGATTAAGACAGTCTTAGGCAGGGACTGTGTCCCTAGGTCTGAGGGGTGTGGCCTTTTCAAGTTCTCCTGCTCCTCCTCTAGCTATAGTTCTGGGCCAAGCATGTGTTCCTATTTCTTTTCCAAAGGGGGTGTTTTTTCCCCTGCTCCCTTTTCCCAGATACAATAGGTTTCTACCAGTGCCCTAAGGTGACAGCTTTTGTTGCTCTTCTCTCTGCAGGTGAAGGCTTTGTTCCCTAGGGAAGATGGTTATGGGAGATCTGACAGTGCCTCATGCTCCCATTCCCCAGCCAGTACCAGGAAGGAAGTCAAAGTACCACAGAATGTGTGGTGTAAACAGCATTTATTTTCTTAGGTTTCTGGAGGCTAGAAGTCTGAGATTAATGTGTCAGCAGATTTGTTTCTTCTGAGGCTTCTCTCTGTGGCTTGTAGATGGCTGACTTCTCTCTGCTTTTCCACATGATCTTACTTCTGTGTGCCTGTATCCTAATCTCCTCTTATAAGGACACCAGTCAGATTCAATTCGGACCCAGCCTGATAACTTCGTTTAACCTTAGTTAACTGTTTAAGTACCCTCTTTCCAAATACAGTCGCATTCTGAGGTACTAGGTGTTAGGACTTAGACACATAAATTTCGGTGGATGCAATCCAACCCTTACAGAAACTTACTGAGGGTTCTCCCCGGTCTTGCCTCAGAACATCAGGTGGATTCGTGGAGGTAAAACTTGCGTGAAGGTATAAGACCCCCTACATCTGGGCCCCCAGGGGCTTCACACTTTCAGGCTAGTCTACACTCAGTCTTTACCAATTCTTTAAAATTATCTATTTCTATCTTACAGGCTCCAGCCCCAGGTAAGCAAATGATTAGGTCCTGTTTCTCTCAGGTATCAGGTTTACGATGAGTTTTGGTTTATTTGGTTGCTCTGTGACCTCAATTTTCTGAGAGGTTCACATAAATAATTTGTAGTTTTTCAAGCCTTGTCCTTGTTGTAAGTGTGGGATTTATGTTCCTTCTAGCTCTCTATATCTCTGATTATGAGCAGAAGTTTCTCTATTTTCTGCTGAATAAATATCATTGTTACAGTTTTTCTATGTTTTAATATAAGCACTTAAGAGTACAAATTTCTCATTAACCCATGAATTTTTATATTTGTTATACCATAATCAGAATAATTTGAATATTCAATAGGATTGCTTCTTTGACCTATTAGTAGATCCAGGAGTGAGTTTCTTAATTTCCAAACATATAGAGTTTTTCTTTTTCCTTAATTACAGTGCAATCAGAGAACATACTCTATACCATTTCAAACTTTTATAGTTCTTCTTTCATCATAAACTCATGACTTTTTAATATGTCTAATGCATTTTCATCAATTATAATCAATATATTGTTAAAGCTTAAATTGTTTTCTTGCTGGCTAGTTGGAAGCTCCTTCAAGCTGGATCCTATTTCCTTCTGATTTGACACCATCAGTCTTCCATAGTTCCCTTGGTTTTTGGCAGAGTAAGATGTCCAGATTCACCTTATACATTTCCAATCCTAGGCCTGAAATAGCTATTTCTATTAGGAGTCCTGCTGCTTCTATAGAGCACAATCTGTGAGGGCTACTGGATTGCCATGGCTTCTAGATATGTTCAGTGTGTAGGGCCAGGAAATAGGTACATTTTTAAAAGAGGGGGAAATTAAGAGTCTCCACTGATTTGTTAAATACAAATTTAGAATTGTAGGTTTATATTTAACTTCTTTGATTTATACTCATTTTTTCTCTCACTCTGGAGATCATAATTGCTAACAATATTAATAATTTTATTATTTAATCAATTCTACAATAATAGATTTGAAATAACAATACTGGTAATATTACTGAAAATAAGAAAACCCAATAATCTTTAAGATTTCTGTGGGTTTTCTTTTATCTTTAAGGTGTATCCCACAGGGAGTGTGCAGTCAAAATTCTATGTACTAAGGTTACATGGAATAATTTCTTTGTTTTATGTAGTTATTTTACCAGTTTGGTGTAGAATTTGGTTCATTTAAATTTATTTTCAATTTTTAGACATTGTCCTCCATTTTTAAATTTTATTTGTGTTTGTGTCCTATCAGTGGTCAAGTTTTGTAAGTGCCCTGTATCCTTGAAATGAGCGTGTTTTGCACAGCTGGGTGTGGTATTCTCAACAAGTTCTTCATATCAGCTTTGTTTATTGCATTGTTCTAATTTTCTACTTCCTACCATGATTGTGGATTTGCATATGTCTACTAATAGTCCTTAATATTTTTACCTGTACTTCAAAAGATTTATCAAAGTTTTTTAAATACATTTTGAAGCTCTGTAAATTTGGAATTCTTTTATATTCAAACAGAGGAAATGTTTATCATTAGGAAATGACCCTCTTTATCTGTATCCTTTTTTAAATCCTTTTTGGTTTCATTTGCCTATGCTAAACGTTCACTTTTTTAATGCTATCCCATATTATTTAAGCCCCCTTAAATTGCTTTTGGATCATGATGGGGGTGGATAGTTAACTAGACAGCTGTCCTTATTAGTGTGACCTGGTGGGACTACCACAAACTACTTGTCAGTGTCTAGAAACTAACAACTGAAAATGCATTGACCTTTTGCAATTGGAAACAATACCTTGTTGGCTGCCATTCAAAATGCAATTACAATTTCTGGCATACTGCAGTTGTCACTTTACCTTATTTATGTCTCTCTTTGTTCCAAAAGGATTTAAGTTCAGCTGAATAAGCAGGTATTATTCTAAACTATAGTGATCAAATGTCCTAGGTTGTTCTCTTCTAGCTTTCTGAGGAATCATTTGAGTGAAGCCTGAAAAATATATTAACAAGTTACTATAATCACAGAATTTTAGAGATGGAGGGACCTTAGAAGTTATCTAGGGAAAGGAAAAAGTCCAAGAGACACTGAACGACTGTTGTCCCACAGTTAAGAAAGGGCAGACCTGTTGTGTGAATCCAGACTGTCACACGTCTCCGTCCCTCCCTGCTTCCTGCACATATTTGAGAACACCACTATCTGGTGTTAGAGACGTGCAGATGGACCTTTCTGCCATTGTGTTCCGTGTACTTTAATAGTTAACCGAAACACTGGCCTGTTCCGTAAGCTGATGCTGTCAGAAGCCAAGAATGTATTGTATCTTTCTGTAACTCCAGTCTCTGTATATGAACAGGAGAATCACCAAACCTATTATCTTGTCTTGATAAACATTTTAAGTGAGAAATCTTTTCATTTCCCAAAACAATCCTTGTGAAATAGTGCACTTCCTCTGTGAAGCAGTTTAACCTGTGGAAATGTGTGAGGAAGCTGAGCAGAGGGCTCCAGAGTTCCAGGAGCAGCCATGGCACTACCGCATTTTTCACTGGTCAGTCACGGAACCTTCCCTTATTAGAACAATTATTTCTTCAATCTCATTTTCTGCTGCATACTTTTGCTTTCAGTTAGAAGATTGATGATTTCAGGAACATTTGTTAACTCAGTGCCCTGCTTGGTGGTGTTTACAAAGGCCCTTTGCTGCCTGGCCCTCCAATGTGTCAGAGATGTCGTGGGTATGAACCGAACTCTTCAGTGTGTTTTCCTCTGTGTTCTTTTCCACGTCTTTGGAAGCATCTCTAAAAAGGCAATGAGAAATGTGTGAAGATAAGAGAATAACCCACTTTCAGGACAAAACTGTTATTGTATTTGCTTAGGATTCACTCATTTAGGGGTGTTCAATAGCTTCTTCTCCCTAAAGGTTTATTTTTCTTTTTTTGTTATTGTTTTTTCTTTATGGTTTATTTTGTATTGATGTATAATTGACATATTATATTAGTTTCAGATGTACAACGTAATGATTCGATATTTGTATATGTTGCAAATGATCACCACTATAACTCTGGTTAACATCCATCACACACAGGAACATTTTCTTTCTTGTGATGAGAACTTTTAAGATCTACTCTCTTAGCAACTTTCAACTATTCAAAATAGTATTATTAACTATAGTCACCATGCTGTACATTCCATCCCCATGCCTTATTTATTTTATAACTGGAAGTTTGTACCTTTTGACTCTCTTAACTCATTATGCTCACCTCTCACCCCCACTTTGGCAACAACCAATCTGTTCCCTGTATCTATGGGCTTGGGTTTCTTTGTTGTTGTTGTTTGTTTATTTTCCAAGTATAGGTGAGATCATAAGGTATTTGTCTTTCTCTGTCTGACTTATTTCACTTAGCATAATGTCCTCAAGGTCCATCCATGTCATTGCAAATGGAAAGATTTCATTCTTTTTTATGGCTGAATAATATTCCTCTGTGTGTGTGTGTGTGTGTGTGTGTGTGTGTGTGTGTGTGTGTGTATCACATCTTCTTTATCCATTCATTCATTGATAGACACTTAGGTTGTTTTCATGTCTTGGTTATTGTAAATAATGCTGCAATGAATATGGGGGTGCATATATCTTTTCAAGTTTGTGTTTTCTTCAGATAAATATCCAAAAGTGGAATTGCTGGATCATACTATAGTTCTATTTTTAAACTTTCGAGAGGCTTCCATACTGTTTTCCATAGTGGCTGCACCATTACAAGCCCACCAACAGTGCACGGGGGTTCCCTTTTCTCCACATCCTTGCCAACACAGTATTTCTAGTCTTTTTGATAATAACCATTCTAACAGGTGTGAGGTAATATTAATTTTTGATTTGCACTTCCCTGATGATTAATGATGTTGAGCATCTTTTCATGTACTTATTAGCCATCTGTGTTCCTTTTTTGGAAAAAATGTGTTTTAAATTAAATTTTTTGTTGCTATTGAGTTGTATGAGTTCTTTATATATTTTGAATATTGGCCTATTATCAGATACATGATTTGCAAATATTTTCTCCCATTCGTTCAGTAGGATGCCTTTTCACTTTGTTGATGGTTTCTTATACTGTGCAGAAGCTTTTTAGTTTGATGTACTCCCACTTGTTTATTTTTGCTTTTGATGTCCAAAAAAATCATTGCCAAGATCAATGTCAAAGAGCTTACTGCCTATGTTTTCTTTTAGGAGCTTTATGTTTCAGGTCTTACATTCAAATTTTTGATCCATTTTGAGTTAATTGTTGTGTGTGGTGTAAGATAGGGTCTAGTTTCATTCTTTTGCATGTAACTGTCCATTTTTCCAAAACCATTTGTTGAAGAGACTGTCTTTCCCCGATTTTATATTCTTGCCTCCTTTGTTGTAAATTAATTGACAGTATATGTGTGGGTTTATTTCTGGGCTCTATATTCTGTTCCATTGATCTATGTGTCTGTTTTTATGCTAATATCATACTCTTTTGATTACTATAGCTTTGTAATATAGTTTGAGATCAGGAAGCATGATACCTCTAGCTTTGTTCTTCTTTCTCAAGATTGCTTTGGCTGGGGTCTTTTGTGGTTCCATAAAAATTTTAACATTTCTTTTTCTATTTCTGTGAAAAACGGCACTGAAATTTTAATGAGGATTGCATTAAATCTGTAGATTACTTTAGTAGTATGGACATTTTAACAATATTAATTCTTTCAGTCCATGAGCATGGAATATCCTTTCATTTATTTGTGTCTTCTTATTTTATCACTGTCCTATAGTTTTCAGCGTTCAAGTCTTTCACCTCATTGGTTAAATTTATTCTTAGGTATTTTATTCTTTTTGTTGAAATTGTAAATGGGATTGTTTTCTTAATTTCTCTTTCTGATAGTTTGTTATTTGTGTATAGAAATGCAACTGATTTTTGTGTATTGATTTTGTACACTGAAACTTTACTAAATTTGTTTAGTAGTTCTAACAGTGTTTTGGTGGAGTCTTTAGGGTTTTCTATATATAATATCATGACATCTGCAAATAGGGACAGTTTTACTTCGTCCTTTCCAATTTAGATGCTTTTTATTTCTTTTTCTTGCCTAATTGCTCTGGCTGGAATATTCAATACTATGTTGAATAAAATGGCAAGAGTGGGCATCCTTGTCTTGTTCCTGATCTTAGAGGAAAAGTTTTCAGCTTTTCACCCTGAGTCTGAGGTTAGTTGTCTTATATGGCTATCATACATGGCCTTTATTACGTTGAGGTACTATACTCAGTTTGTTGGGAGTTTTTATCATGAATGGATGTTGAATTTTGTCAAGTGCTTTTTCTACATCTATTGATATGATCATATGATTTTTTTCATTTTGTTAATGCAGTGTATCATGTTGTTTGATTTGCAGATGTTTGCATTCCAGGGATAAATCCCATTGGATTATGGTATATGATCCTTTCAATGTAATGTTGAACTCAGTTTACTAATATTTTGTTGAGGATTTTTGCGTCTATGTTCATCAGGGATATTGGCCTGTAATTTTCTTCTTTTGGAAAGTTATTTTCTAGTTTTGGTGTCAGGGTAATGCTGGCCTCAAAAAAAATGAGTTTGGAAGTATTCCCTCCTATTTTTTGGAAGAGTTTGAGAAGGATTGCTATTACTTCTTTAAATGTTTGGTAGAACTCACTAGTGAAGCCATCTGGTCCTGGACTTTTGTTTGTTCGGAGGTTTTTGATTCTCTATTTCTTCATGATTCAGTCTTGGTAGGTTGCATGTTTCTAGGAATTTATCCATTTCTTCGAGGTTGTCCAGTTTTTTGTTTGTTTTTTTTTGATATATGATTGTTCCTTTATAGTCCCTTATTTTCCTTGTATTCTCAGTTGTAATGTCTCTTCTTTCATTTCTGATTTTATTTATATGAGTCTTCTCTCTTTTTCTTGGTGAGTTTGGCTAAAGTTTCATCTATTTTCTTTATCTTTTCAAAAATCAGCTCTTAGTTTCATTGATTTTTCCTATTGACTTTTTAATGTATTTATTTCTGCTCTGTTTTTTGTTATTTCCTTTCTACTATTAACTTTGGGCTTAGTTGGTTCTTTTTTTAGTTTCTTAGGTGTAAAATTAGGTTGTTTATTTGAGATCTTTCTTGGTTCTTAATGTAGGCACTTATCACATGAACTTACCTCTTAGAATTGATTTTGCAGCAGCCCATAAGTTTTGACATGTTGTATTTGCATTTTCATTTGTCTCAAAATTTCTTTCTTTCTTTCTTTTTTTTTAAGATTGGCACTTGAGCTAACAACTGTTGCTGATCTTCTTTTTTTTTTTTTTTGCTTTTTCTCCCCAAATCCCCCCAGTACATAGTTGTATATTTTAGTTGTGGATACTTCTAGTTGTGGCATGTGGGATGCCACCTCAACATGGCCTGATGAGCAGTGCCATGTCAGTGACCAGGATCTGAACTGTTGAACCCTGGGCCACCAAAATGGAACATGCAAACTTAACCACTCGGCCATGGGGCTGGCCCCTCAAGATTTCTTGATTTCCCTTTGACCAATTGGTTATTCAGTAGCATGTTGTTTAATCTCCACATATTTGTGAATTTTCTAGTTTCCTTCTTGTAATTGATTTCTAGTTTCATACCATTGTAGTTGGAAAAGTTGCTTGATATGACTTCAATCTTCTTACATTTATTAAGACTTGTTTTGTGGCCTGACATACGATCTGTCCTGGAAAATGCTACATGTGTGCTTGAGAAGAATGTATATTCTGTTGCCTTTGGATGGAATATTCTGTATGTGTCTGTTAAATCCATCAAGTCTAATGTGTTGTTTAAGATCAATGTTTCCTTATTGATTTTCTCTCTGGATCATCTATCCATTGATGAAAGTGGGGTATTAAAGCTCCCTACTAATATTGTATTGTTGTCTATTTCTCCCTTTAGGTCTGTTAATATTTGCTTTATATATTTAGGTGCTCCTATGTTGGATGCATAAATATACACAAATGTTATATCCTCTTGTTGGATTGACCATTTTATCCTTATATAATGACTTTTTTTTGTCTCTTATTGCAGTATTTGTCTTAAAGTCTACTCTACCTGATATGAGTATAGCTGTCCAAGCTTTCTTTGGTTTCCATTTGCATGGAATATCTTTGTCCACCCCCCACTTTCAGTCTGTGTGTCCTTACATGTGAAGTGAGTCTTTTGTAGGCAGCATGTAGGTGAGTCTTGCTTTTTTTTAAAAGATTTTTTTTCCTTTTTCTCCCCGAAGCCCCCCAGTACATAGTTGTATATTCTTCATTGTGAGTCCTTCTAGTTGTGGCATGTGGGACACTGCCTCAGCGTGGCTTGATGAGCAGTGCCATGTCTGCGCCCAGGACTTGAACCAACAAAACACTGGGCTGCCTGCAGCAGAGCGCGCAAACTTAACCACTCGGCCACGGGGCCAGCCCCTGGGTCTTGTTTTTATATCTATTCAGCCACCCTATGTCTTTTGATTGGAGAATTTAGTCCATTTACATTTAAAGTAATTATTGATAGGTATGGGCTTATTGCCATTTTGTTAATTTTTTCTGGCCATCTTGTAATTCCCTTGTTCCTTTGTTTTCTCTTGCTCTCTTACTTTGTGATTTGATTATTTTCTGTAGTGGTGTGCTTAGATTCCTTTCTCTTTCTCTTTTGTGTATCTATGATAGAATTGTGCTTTGTGGTTACTGTTAGGCTTACATAAAACAACTTAAATTTAACAGATATCTATGTTTAATAGATAACAACCATCTATTTTAAGTTTATAACAACTGAAGTTTAAGCACATTCTAAAGCTCTACATTTTTACTATCCCACCCATATTTTATGTTTTTGATGTCACAGTTTACTTCTATTATGTGTAGTATTTATTTTTATCTTAAAATCAGTTTTGTCTGTTATTGATATTTCCACACTAGATTTCTTTGTTTAATATTTAAGTGGCATATCATTTTTTGTGTCATCATTTTAATTTTACCATAATTTTGTATACATGTCTCTTATAAACAGAAATTAGTTGAATATTTTTTATCTCAGTCTGACACAATCTTTTATTTGGAGCACTTAGTCATTTATATTTAATGTAATTATTGATATATATTGAATTTAAATCTATCATCTTATTGTTTGCCTTCTTTTTGTATTTTCCTTTAGAATCTGGGCTTCTTCTTGTGGATTTGGTTATTTTAAAAAATCACTTTCTGTGTTTGATCATACCACTATGGGAACTGTAAACTCTATTTTTATCTTTTAAAGACTGTCCTTGAAATTTTGATGTAAGTGCTTAACCTACCACAATCTAAAGTTAAGCAATATCTTTGCACTCTACCTGGAGTATTTAAGTATCATGGAACACTGACTCCATTTACCCCTAAAGACACACATTCTATTTCACTCTTGCATTTGACTTCTATTTTTGGAAAACTCTAAAAAATGTTATTATATTTATTTTATGTAATCAGTATTTGTTCAGTTTTAGCCCAATATTTACCATTTTTTGTTCTTTATTTCTTATATCCCAGAGAGTCTATTTAGGATGATTTTTCTTCTGCTTGAAGTGTATCCTTTAGAAATTCCTTTAGTGATATCTAGTTATAGCAAACTGTTTTTTTTTTTTTTTTTCACCTCAGTCTTTCACTGTCTCTGGAATTCTAATTTGGTGGTGGTTTTCTTTCAGCATGAAGTCTGCTAACTTCATTGTTGCTTTTGAGAATTCTACTCTCAGGCTAACTCCCTTGCAAGTAATGTTTTTTGCTTTTGTCTGCTATTAAGAATTATTTTCATTTTGGTTTTTGCAGTTGGAGTATAATCTGTCTATGTGTGAATATCTTTTATTTATTATTCTTGCGATCTGTTTGGCTTCTTGAATGTGTGTATTCTCAGCTAGTATCTCTTCAAATATTGCTCCTGCCCTGTTGTCTCATTCCTTTCCTTCTAGGATTCCAAGTAAATTTATGTTAGACCTCATGTGTGCTCAATATCTGTAATTAGTTTGTGTATTTTTTCTCTACTTTCTTCTGATCTATATTCACATGCATTAATTCTCTTCTCAGCTATAGCTAAGATGATATTGTATTTTATCCAACATCTTTTCTTGTCCTTGGTGAGAAGGTTGATCCAAATAACATAAATCATCATTATTGGAAATTGTAAGTTTTTTATTATATCTTTTAGTATTTTTTTAAAAAATTTGTTTTAAAAATTTTCTCTTCAGGGGCATAAGTTATGTGTAGTGCAAAATTATTTTGTCTGTCTTCCACATCTCCCTCATCCATTTCTCTCTAATCTTTTCTACTCTATGTTTATTTCCACTTAATTTTGTTCACCTTTCACTACCTTTCTTTTCATATCCTTTACAGTGTTTATTTTCCTTTTATCTGCTTCCAGTTTTGACTTAATATTTTCTATTGTATCTACTTTTAAAAAAATAAATCTGCCAGGTTATATTTTAGCTCCTTATGTATTTTATCATATCAGTCTTCTTGAATAATTTTAGTTCTATTTTATGTTCTAAATTTATAGAGGTGATTGTTTCATTGAGATTTTTAACTTTAAAATATTTTTACCAAAATTTTGACCTGTTCTAGGGCAAGTTTTTGCTGTTTCTCCTTTGTAATTTCTTTTCCTGTTTTCCCCCCTTTTTGTTGTAAATTTTAAAAATAGATTCTGTTTTTCATTCCTTTTTTATTACTACTCATCTTTGACTTGAGTAGTAATTGGCTTCTCTTGTGGGCTCAAGTACTTAAGAGAACTGTGGGTGAGAAGAGTATTTGACTGCATCCAGGCTAACAATGTATCTTATGGCACATTGTATGCAGGGATGAATCCTTCCTTTTACCTACCTTCCTTTTCCCATTCCCTGCTCTCCCAGGGAGCCAGCTGAGATTACAGGACTGCTCTCAGATGCCTCACAAGCAGACTTCTTCCTGCTAATAGTTTTCTCCTGTGATTCTTCAAATTACTTCTTTCCAAGATTCTGATACATTGCATTATGCAAAGTGTACTCCTTTTACCAGCTTGTGCACCCCATTCTGTAATCAAAAATAAGAAATTATTGGTATTACAGTGTAGAATATTCTTCTTTCTTAGAGGAAATCTGTACTGCTACCCTTTCCTAAAATCTTCAACCAAGAGCATCTTCTCTCTGCATTTTTTTTTAAAGATTTTATTTTTTCCTTTTTCTCCCCAAAGCCCCCCGGTACAAAGTTGTATATTCTTCATTGTGGGTCCTTCTAGTTGTGGCATGTGGGACGCTGCCTCAGCGTGGCCTGATGAGCAGTGCCATGTCCGCACCCAGGATTCGAACCAACGAAACACTTCGCTGCCTGCAGCAGAGCTCGTGAACTTAACCACTCGGCCACGGGACCAGCCCTCTCTCTGCATTTTTGAATCGTTGATAGACGTTCAATGCGTTGGCACTCTTTTCTCCTAATTTATATTTTGAAGTTTCAGATGTCTCTTAGATTTATGGAAGATATTATTTGTGTTTCATTTCTCATTCTTGGTTTTGGTTTTGAGAATTTCCAAGAGGAGACTGTTAAGTGGACCAATAACACAGTGCCACATTAACACCAGAAGTCAGTCTTTCCCCTTAAATACAAATGGAAAAAATCAAGGATTTATATTTATTTAGTAAAAGTTCCTAGTGAAAATATAATTACACTACCAATAAAGAAGAAAATGGAAACCAGGGAATATAGAGTTAATTCAGGAAACACAATATGATTTTGAAAATGCTTATTAATATGCATAGAGATATGGATAAGATTATTTATGCATGAGACAAGAGTAAGACATTAGAAAAAAGGGATAATCAGAGAACCAAAAAGCACTCCTTGAAATGAAAATCTAATATTTGAAATTAGAAATTAAATATAAGAGTTGGAAAGTACAGTTGAGGAAATTTCCTAGAAGTAGTACAAGTCAACAATAAATAAAGTATAAGAGACATGTAAATGTCTTAGAAGATCAATTTAGGTTGCCTAACATCTTGCCAATAATAGCTACAAAAAGAGAGGGCAAAGAACACAGAAGAAAGGAAATTACAGATAACTAAAATAAGAAAATTTCCTTTAACTGAAGGATATGTATCTCTAGATTTAAAGTTGCCCCTCAAATGGTAAGCACAATAAATGATAAAAACACCCTCACTGTAAAATTAACATCATAGGAAAACCATGGGCTTACATATCAACTAACAAGAATCAAATGTATAGGCTTTTAAAATATCAACATTGGATGATAGAAAGCAATGGAACATGCCTTTAAAATTCTGAGGATATTTGAATTTCAACTTAGAATTTTATACCCAGCCTAAATCTTAAGCAACTGTATTGATAAAAAAGATATCTTTAGGTACTTAATGACTCAGAATAATTATTTTCCATTACCCTTTCTATGGAAGTGTTTGGAGGATGCAGGAAATGAGGAATTAAACCAAGATAGAAGAACACATGAAATCCAGAAAACATTGTATCCACCCCCAAGGGATCAGCTAAGTCCTAGGATGGCAGGTCTTCAGGTTTACAGTATGATCATTTTTTATTACAGCAGGATGCTGGAGGACTCCAGGAACGCAATTGAGAATGCACAGTATGAATGCCTGACATATTCTCCAAGAGAAGCCCAGCCATAATTTTCCATTTTAATACAAATGGCACAACAATTAGGTAGTTCTGCTGTGAAGAAGATGTCAACTTTTAAAAACAGAACCTACATTCTTCAGCAGCCTTGAAAATGTTAGGCTAGATGTGGAATACAGGTATCAGGCTGAAAGCCTGTGGCATCTGACAGGTTAGGCACCAAGAATATGAATGTTAAAAGAGATACCTGTCGTTTTAGGTGAGAGTTAGTTTAGAAGTTTTGGAAAATGGAATTGCTTTGATATATTTTCTTCTAGTTTTGGATAGTAAGTCCTTTACAATCCAGAGACAATATAGTGTAATGGTTAAGAATGGGGTTCTGGAGCCAGGCTGGCTGAGTTCAAATGCCAGCTCTAGCATTTCCTCGCTGAGTGAACTTGGATCGGTTACCTAACCTCAATTTCTTCTTGTGTAAAATAGCGACTGACAGTATCTTCCTTATAGGTTGTCACACAGAACAAATTAAGTAAAGTACTTCAGATAGTGCTCAGCACATAGTGAGAATTCAATAATCATTAGTAAAAGGTATAATCCATAAAGACATTTATGATTCTTATATATATAATTGTTTATTAACCAAAATATACAAAGTAACAACTGTTAGAAATAAAAAAGAAATGAATAGAAACAGAATTACACTGGACATTTCAACATAGATGAGGGAGAATAAAATTAAATAAAGGTATAGAGGAAATGAACAATGCACTTAATAGACAACGTAACTTAGTGGCTGATATTTCAGGTGGGGCCTGGATTTGAATTGTGGCTCTGCCACAACCATCAGCGTGACCTCTGAGCCTCAGTTTCTATGGGAGGAGTTGCAGTCAGGTCCTTGTATATCCAAAACTGATTCTTTCAACATCAGCCTCACATGTGACAAGGCTGGGATTATTGATGATGCTATCCAGGTATAGCAGGAAGGCACATAAAGCAAGAATGATCCTGGAGATCACGAGTGCCGAGGAACAGTGGGAGAAACAAAGCTGTGGATGGTGGCAAAGGTGCAGCGGGTGAGGGGAATGGGGGGAGGTAAGTGCCGAATTGGGAAAAGGTGAAAAGCATGAGTTCCTCAAATCTCCATGTGTTGTATTCAGTTTTTCTTTTTGTCAGACTTAGCATTTGATTTGGTTTGTTTCTAGAGGGATAAGCCCATTATGATTATGGAATATTGGGTCGGCTGGTTCGACACGTGGGGAAGTAAGCACGAGGTTAAAGATGCGGGTGGTAAGTGTTTTGCAGTGTTTGACCCCAAGTAGAGATGGCCCTGAGTCGTGGATCATTCACACATTTCTCTGCTAACTAATCAGCTTGTTCAACCACAATTATTGGCTCAGACCCTATTATGTACAGGGACTTGGTTAGTCCTGAGGGTGCCCTGGTGAACAAAAGTTACCAGTTCCTAGCCCCAGAGAGCTTGTAATTTAGTGGAGTTGACAGATGATTAAGAAGTAAAATAATCAATATAGAATTCTACATCTGCAAGTGTTTGGAAGTAAACAAACAGGAGGCAGTGATAGGAAAGCTAGGGCCGACCTGCAGAGGGAAGACCAGGTGGTCATGGACAGGGTCCCTATCATTATTATGAAAACAAGTTCACTTGTGCCTGAAGTAAAGAAAACTGTTGAAAAGTACTCAGTAACTAGAAGACCCTGCTTTGAGCTGAAAAATAGAAAAAAAAAAAAAAGGCCACCACCACTACCATCCAACAGCAGTTTTCTGATCACTCTCATGTCAGGCTCTCTGCCGTGTTTCCACATACGTTCTCTCATCAGTTAATTCTCTCACCAGTCCCATGATGGAGTAGCAATTAGGACCTTCACTTAACAGATAAGGAAGCAGAGGCTCTGAGAGAGCAGACAGCCTATCTGAGGTCATACAAATAGGACAGAGCACAGCCAGGGCAGAATCCCACATCTAACTCACTTTTCACCACCCTGCTCCCTATTATGGCTGGGGGAAAGATGGTCATACCTGTAAAATCATGGTGACAAAACGAGTTTCTGTGGCTAAAGATTGAGAACAGCCACTCATGGACTAGTACATTGATTCTAAACCAGTGTCCCTAGACATTGCCCAAGAAAGTAGCAAGTGTACACTAATTATTTGTACAATTTCAAAAAAGTTTAATGAACATTAGAAATTTAAGTGACATAAAGGTTCTTAGGCTATTATTTAATACATGTAGCTTAGAGTCAAATTATGTCCATACTCTGGGAAAAATAATTTTTAAAAAGGCTCTTAGTATTGACAAGACTTGGTTTCCTAGAGTAGTTCTGGCCAATTCCACCTATTTTCTAGTTAGAATCCTAGTGGAGGGTGAAGGACCAAACAATGAAGTTGATTGTGGGGCCAGGTTGGGAATGATAAGATTTCGCCACAGACTTCTGTCCTCTCTTAATTTTTAATTTTCTATACGTCCTCATCTTTTTACTCTACAGATGTTAAGAACACCGTGTCTGAATTTATCAAATTTGAGATCTCCTTCAACGTATATATGTTCCACGGTGGAACCAACTTTGGTTTCATAAACGGGGCCATAAATTTTGTGAAGCACGCTGGTGTCGTCACTAGCTATGGCAAGTGTTCACTCGTATGGTCACCTCCCAGCACAGGTGTCATTGGAGCTTCACAGATGAGCCTCCAAAAGCAAGTTCTGGCATTATTGGGTTCTTGACCTATAATCTATACTGAGCATTGAGGATTTTCCTTTCTTCTGTGATGTTCGTAATGTCCCTCACAGGCTGTCGTTGCACTAGACTGGGCTGCCTGTGACCTAGAGCTCTGCTTCAGTCATTGCATACACTGTGCACCCCTTGACTTGAACCTTCCAAGAGAGACAGAATGCAAGTGGTGATTGCCATACGGGCACCATTAGGCACAGCTGGGCAGTCCAGATTGAGGAAAGAAGAGAGTGCCCATTAGAAAGTGACACAGAAGGATAAGCCCAGCGTCAGGACAGCCTCAGATCTCAGGCAGGCTTGTGGGGAATGTCCCTAGATTGGCATTAATGTCCCTAAATTGCATTCCCACATGGCAGCCTGGGATGGACTGGGCCAGGGGGCAGGGAAGATGTGTCTTCTCTCTCCTCTGGTGGTCCTGGCCCATTTCATGCAGAAGTGCTGAAACAGGGCCTGTTGTGGAGGATTACCTGGCCTATGACAGCGCCCTGGTGTCTTGCAGACTATGATGCTGTGCTCACAGAGGCCGGGGATTACACAAAGAAATATTCCAAGCTTCGAAAACTCTTTGGATCCATCTTAGGTACTCAGCAGCCATTTCAATTTGAGGGGTGGTCCTCCTCGTGAAGTGGAAGGCTGAGAGAGGGAAATCCTTCCCTCTCTGGGCAGAAGCCTAATGGAGCACTTAAGAGCAAGCGCAATCTTAAATTCAAATCCTGGTTTCCCACTTCAAAGCTGTGTGATTTTGCATGAGTGTTTTTAAGCCCCTTAAGCCTCAGTTTCTTCATTGAAACACTAAGACAGTGATACTCATCCCCTTTAATGATTGTGCAGATTAAGTAAGTTAGTATTTGTAAAACTGTTAGTATGCTGTATGACATAATACCCTCATATATAAAAGCAAAAATTGTTCTATTTAATTCTATTTAAATGAAGTTAATTAACCATCTACTATGTACTAGAAAGTAGATAAGCACCAGCATTGCCAAAAGGCTTAAGGCAGTTCTTGCTCCCTAAGAACCCTCCGCCTGAATGAACAATGTCACCCCTTAGAGGTCTGTGCATACAAAATGGCTCCAATTTAGTCACTATTGCTTTTTCGTCGCTCTTCGGAAAGTGTACCCACGTGCTGGGTTGGTACCTGTTTCTCTCGTTGGCTCTGGGATATGAGAGCTCATGGATAGGGAAGGGGAGGATTGGAGATATAACTCGGAGCAGTTATTTCAGGCACTTCTCGCCCCATGGCCCATTTTCATTGCAGCAGTTCCCCTGCCCCCCTTACCTGAACTCACTCCCAAGGCTGTGTATCCTTCTACGAGATCATCCCATTACTTGCCACTGTGGGATGTCCTACAGTACTTAGATGAGGTGAGTACTGCCTGGGCACTGGAATAGGGGGTGGCCATTGGAGACTTGGGGGAGAAGGCCTTGGACTGTGGAATAGAGATTCCTTCAAGAGCTTTTTGTTAAGTGTGGAAACTCATCCTCTGTATTTCATCCGAATTTAGAACTGTGGGACAAGAACCATAAGCTTCCTCTGGGTGGACTGGGAAGGGGTTTGAGCTTGAAGAGTGAGTCAGGATAAGGGGAGAAGCAGGATGTTAGAGGATCCTATTGCCCATCTCAGATGAATCCATCTGGTGAATGCTCTTGTGTGGGACTGCATGATCCAAATGGGAAAGGCTGCTGAGTTTCTGACTCCTCTTCACCATTAACTAGGCCAAATGACAGAAATTCTTTGCGTCCCTGCTCTCCTTTTAAAATTAGATTACTTGTCCCCTTTTGGAGAAAGGTGAAAATTGTTTGAAAAATATTAACTCTTGAATTCATTTTGTTTTCACCTCGCTATTGCTGTTTTAGATAAAAAGTAGTGACTGGCATGTTGTAGATGCTAAATAAATGTTTACTTAGTGCATAATTCTTTGCTCAACTTCAGTCACTTCAGAATATAACTTATTTACTCTGTCAATTCTCATGATTACAGCAATTGTTCCCTTTACCATGCTCCCACCATCCTCTGAGTGTTTTGGTCAGTGGAGACATAAAGGACAAGAGAATGATCACATAGCATCTGTTTTAGTAGTTCTCATCCAAAGAACTCTTGGGGACAGTTAGGAGGTAGAAGAAAAAATGACAAGGCTCTTAGAAGTATCCCGACTTCTCATCACCCTGGCTCCTGTTTCTGCCATGTCTCTCTCCTAGCCAGTCATGTCTAAAATGCCAGTCAGCATGGAGAATCTTCCTATAAACAATGGAAATGGTCAGTCCTATGGATTAGTCCTTTATGAGACTCCCATCTGCTCTGGAGGGCAGCTTCATGCCCATGTTCGAGATGTAGCACAGGTAGGGGCCAGCAGGCTGTCTGTGGAGGTAAGCAGACGTGTAGCCTAACTCTGCTATTGGGGAGGGCAGTTACTCACTGGTCAAATTTACTATTTGAAAGTAATTTTAAGCACCTACTGTGTGTGAGGCATTGAGAATATAAAGTCAAACCAAAGATTCTTGCTTTCTGCTTTATCACAACTTAAGTCTATTGGGGCCTCCCTGTCAGCTTCTAGGCATCTGTGAGCACCAAGGCTAGACACTTCCTTCATAATGACCTCCTCCCTAAACCAGAGCCTCTCTTCTTCCTTTCTGATCTGATCCTTGCTCTTCTTTTGAAGGTGTTTTTGAATGAGACAACAATAGGAATACTGGATGATAGTATTCGGAACTTGAAGATTCCTGAAGTCAAGGTATGTAATTCAAGAGTCTAGGTGCTGCCCTAGACCTCTGAATCAAAGGCAAACATAGCCTAGTCCTGAAATAGACGGCCACTTTTCTCTAGCATGACGCTTTGGTTCGCAGCAGGAACTGTTTAGGGCTCTAAGCAGAACAGCATCTCTCAGACCCAGGTACAGCGGAGCTGTAGCATACATGCTTCTGTGTGAATGGAACTTCCCCATTGAGCCCTTGAGTGACTTCTCTGAAAGGCACTGCTGAATCTCTCTGCATTTCCTAAAGGCAGACCAGAAGAGGAAAGGAAAGATTGAGTATGGAACAGGAACACAGAGAGGGAGGACAGCTGGGCTCTGGAGCCTCCTTTTATCCCATTTGCTTGTCTTTCCATCTGGGACTCATAGAAAAGAATGGTTTCTAGAGTAAAAACCCTACATGGACTTGTAGTCTCCATGAGCTGGTCTGTCCCTGGTAGGAATGTCAACTTCTAAGGATCCTGGTGGAGAATCAAGGACGAGTCAATTTTTCATGGAAAATTCAAAATCAGCAGAAAGGTAGGCTCTAGACCTGAGAAACAGGCTCTAATCTCTCTTCATGTTTCCTTGGATCCTAAGATTGGGATTATGTGGGGATTAGAAGGAAAAAAATGAGCCCCTCAGGCAGTGGGATACCTAGGTCCTGGGACCAAAGATGCAAGCTCCTTCCTTCTCCCTTGTTCTGCCTTCTCTAGTTTTCCAGGGTATGAAAGTAGTGCAATTGTGTTGAGTCCTGGCTTGTCCTAGAGCAGGGCCCAGTCTCCTTTTGGGAATTTCAGGGCAAGTTCTGATACCAACTAGGGACCTTTCTTGGTAGTATGGAAACATACAACAAGAAACTTTCAATCATAGCAGCTCAGACAAGTGTTTGCCTTTATGGCTGAGCCCTTGTCACAAGGTATATATGGGCTGCATTTCTTTGTTTAGATACTGGAGAATATCCAGTCTCTGTCCATATTCTCTTTCCTACCTCCCACCTGCAGGATTAACTGGACCTGTTACCATCAATAACATTTCCCTGGAGGGTTTTACTATCTATTCTCTGGAAATGAAAATGAGCTTCTTCAAGAGGTGTGTTCCTACTTAACGCCCAATAGATCCTTTGAGCGATCAGGGGACTTAGAGATTCCAAACTCTTCACTTTGCAGATGAAGAGCCCATGATTCAGAGAACTGAAGTGATTTACTCAGGATTGTAGAGTGCTTTGGAATCAGTACTAGAACTTTAGAACAAGTCTTCTGATTCCAATTTTATTGCTTTTAGTCTAAAACATCTCACTGAATCAGAATCCTAGTTCTGCATGGGAACTCTAGGGTCAATATCAGGACTGGAGTTGGGAAGGGGCTTTCCTCTCCCTCAAGGCATGGCCCTTCTTCCAGGCTCCGCTATGTCCCCTGGAGGCCTGTCCCAAACAGCTACTCAGGCCCTGCCTTCTACCGTGCTACACTGAGGGCTGGCTCTTCTCCCAAGGACACCTTCCTGAGACTACTGGTAAGTGAGTTGCCCTCATCTCCTTGGTGCCTGCCCCAAACACCTATACTTTTTAAAGAGTCTTGAAGCAAAGCTATAGTGTTCCTGGCAGGAATACATCCCTTTCTTCTTTCTTTTTCTCCCAACCTTTCTCAATCATCCTAATTTATCATTGTTTAAAAAATAATCCATCAAAACACAATGGAAAAATTCAAATAATAACAAGATGTAAACAGCAAACACTGGAAGTTCTCCTTCAAACCCACTCCCATTCCAATTCCTCTCTTCTCGGAACTAAGTATCATGAAGTCTATGTGATTTCATATGTAACTTTGCCTAAACACATACACAATTACACTAATGGGAGCATTCTATAAATTATATTCTGCAACTTGTTTTTTTTGAGGGGGTTAATTTTTAACTAGTATATCTTTTTATGTATAAACACACATAGATAAATGCACAAAATATGAACGTACAGATCAATAAATATCTCAAAGTCAACACCATAGAATTACCATTGAGAAAAAAAATATATTGTCAGCAACCCTTCAAATCACTGTCTCCCCTTCTCCCTAAAAGGTAGCCATTATCTTGACTTCTAATACTAATTCAGCGTTTTCTCCTTTGATTTCATGTAAATTGCATTACATAGTATGTCTTCTTTTTTTAAATTTTATTGAGGTGATATTGCCTTTTAATATTGTGTAAACTTCAGGTGTACATTGTTATATTTCAGTTTCTGTATAGACTGCATCGTGTTCACCACCCATAGTCTAGTTTTTATCCGTCACCATACACATGTACCCCTATACCACTTAAACCCTCCCCCCAACCCCTTTTCCTCTGATAACCACTAATCTGTTATCCTTATGTATGTGTTTGTTTGTTTACCTTCCACATATGAGTGAAATCATATGGTATTTGTCTTTCTCTGTCCGACTTATTTTGCTTAGCATAATACCTTCAAGGTCCATCCATGTGGTTTCAAATGGCAAGATTTTGTCTTTTTTTTTTTGCAGCTGAGTAGTATTCCATTGTGTATATATATATATATCACATCTTCTTTATCTGTTCATCTGTTGATGGGCACTTGGGTTGCTGCCACATCTTGGCTACTGTGAATAATGCTGCAGTGAACATAGGGGTGTATAAATCTTTTAAAATTGTTGATTTCGTGTTCTTTGGATAATACCCAGTAGTGGAATAGCTGGATCATATGGTATTTCTATTTTTAGTTTTTTGAGAAATCTCTATACTGTTTTCCATAGTTGCTGTGCCAGTTTACATTCCCACCGGCAGTGTATGAGGGTTCCCTTTTCTCCACATCCTCTCCAACACTTATTTCTTGTTAGTTATAGTCATTCTCATGGGTATAAGGTGATATTCCATTGTAGTTTTGATTTGCGCTTCCCTAATAATTAGTGATTAGTGATGTTTAACATCTTTTCATGTGCCTGTTGGCCATCTGTATATCTTCTTTGGAAAAATGTCTGTTCAGATCCTCTGCCCATTTTTTGATCAGGTTCATTTTTTTGTTGTTGAGTTGTATGAATTATTTATATATTTTGGAAATTAACCTCTTGTTGGATATATGATTTGCAAAAATTTTATCCAAGTTGGTGAATGTCTTTTCATTTTGTTGATGGTTTCCTTTACTTTTCAGAAGCTTCTTAATCTGATGAAGTCCCACTTATTTATTTTTTCTTTTGTTTGCCTTGCCTGAGTAGACATGGTATTCGAAAAGGTGCTGCTAAGACTGATGTCAAAGAGTATACTGCCTATGTTTTCTTCTAAGAGTTTTATGGTTTCAGATCTTACATTCAAGTCTTTAATCCATTTTGAGTTAATTTTTTTGTGTGGTGTAAGATAATGCTCTACTTTTATTCTTTTGCATGTGGCTGTCCAGGTTTCCCAACACCATTTATTGAAGAGACTTTCTTTTCTCCATTGTATGTTCTTGGCTTCTTTGTCAAAGATGAGCTGTCCATAGACGCGTGGTTTTATTTCTGGGTTCTCAATGCTGTTCTATTGATCTGGCGTCTGTTTTTCTGCCAATACCATGCTGTTTTGATTACTACAGCTTTGTTGTATAATTTGAATTCAGGGAGTGTGATACTTCCAAATTTGTTCTTTTTCCTTGGGATTGTGTTGGCTATTTTGGGTCTTTTGTTGTTCCATATAGATTTCAGGATTCTTTTGTTCTATTTCCATGAAGAATGCCATTGGGATTCTGATTGGGATTTCATTGAATCTGAGGATTGTTTTAGGTAATATGGAAATTTTTACTATGCTTATTTTTCCCATCAATTAGCATGTAATATCTTTTCATTTCTGTATGTCTTCTTCGATTTCCTTCAATAACGTCTTATAGTTTTCAGTATATAGGTCTTTCACCTCCTTGGATAAATTTATTCCTACATATTTTATTCTTTGTGTTGCAATTTTAAATGGGCTTATATTCTTAACTTCACTTTCTGCTAGTTCGTTATTAATGTATAGAAATGTAACTGATTTTTGTATGTTGATTTTGTATATTGAAACTTTACTGTGTTTGTTGATTCTTTCTAATAGTTTTCTGGTGGTTTCGTTAGGGTTTTCTGTATATAGAGTCATGTCATCCACAAATAATGAGAATTTCACTTTTTCCTTTCCAATCTGATCCCTTTTATTTCTTTTTCTTGACTCATTGCTCTGTCTAAAACTTCTAGTACTGCGTCAAATAAGAGTGGCAAGAGTGGGCACCCTTGTCTTCTTCCTGTTCTCAGAGGAAAGGCTTTCAGTTTTTTATCACTGAGTATGATGTTGGCTGTGGGTTTGTCAAATATGGCCTTTATTATGTTGAGGTACTTTCCTTCTATACCCCCCCTTTTTTTTTGCTGAGGAAAATTTTCCCTGAGCTAACATGTGTTGCCAATCTTCCTCTTTTTTGCTTGAGGAAGATTAGCCCTGAGCTAACATGTGTGCCAATATTCCTCTAATTTGTATGTGAGTTGCTGCCACAGTATGGCTGAAGGTGGTGTAGGTCTCTGCTGGGATCTGAACCCATGAACCTGGGCCACTGAAGCAGTGTACCAAACTTAACCACTTATGCCATGGGCCCACCAGAATCTATACCAATTTTATTTAGAATTTTTATCATAAATGGATGTTAGTTCTTGTCAAATGCTTTCTCTACATCTATTGAGATGATCGTGTGAATTTTACTCTTCATTTTGTTAATGTGGTGTATCACATTGATTGATTTGCAGATGTTGAACCATCCCTGCATCCCTGGAATAAATCCCACTTGATCATGGTGTATGATCCTTTTAATGTAGTATTGTATTCGATTTGCTAATATTTTGTTGAGGATTTTTACATCTATATTCATCAGCGATATTGGCCTGTAATTTGCCTTTTTTGTGTTGTCCTTGTCTGGTTTTGGGATCAGGGTAATGTTGGCCTCATAAAATGCATTAGGAAGCATCCTGTCCTCTTCAGTTTTTGGAAGAGTTTGAGAAGGATAGGAATTAAGTCTTCTTTGAGTGTTTGGCTGAATTCACCAGAAAAGCCATTTGGTCCTGGACTTTTGTTTTTTGAGAGGTTTTAGATTACTGTTTCAAGCTCTTTGCTTGTGATTGGTCTATTCAGAGTCTCTATTTCTTCTTGGTTCAGGTTTGGGAGATTGTATTATTCTAAGAATTTATCCATTTCTTCTGCGTTATCCAGTTTGTTGGTGCATAGCTCTTCATAATACTCTCTTATAATCTTGTGGTGTCTATTGTAATTTCTCCTCTTTCACTTCTGATTTTATTTATTTGAGTCTTCTCTCTTTCTTTTTTAGTGAGTCTGGCTAAGGAGTTGTCAATTTCATTTATTTTCTCAAAGAATCAGGTCTTAGTTTCATTGATCCTGTCTATTGTTTTTTCAGTCTCTATTTCAATTATTCCTGTTCTTTTTTTTTATCTTGAGGAAGATTGTCCCTGAGCTAACATCTGTGCCAATCTTCCTCTATTTTATATGTGGGATGCTGCCACAGCATGGCTTGATGAGCAGTGTGTAGGTCCATGCCTGGGGTCAGAACCCATGAAACCTGGGCTGCTGAGTGGAGCATGCAAACTTAACCATTATGCCACTGGGCCAGCACTCCTGCTCTGACTTTTATTATTTCCTTTCTTCTACTGACTTTGGGCTTTGTTTGTTCTTTTTCTGGTTCTTCAGGTGTAGGGTAAGCTTGTCTATTTGAGATTTTTCTTGTTTCTTGAGGTAGGCCTGTATTGTTATAAATTTCCCTCTTAATACTGTTTTTCTACATCCCATAAGTTTTGGTATGTTGTATTTTCATTTTTATTTGTCTCTTTGTATTTTTTATTTCTCCTTTGATTTCTTCACTGATCCAAAAGTTGTTCAGTAGCTTGTAGCTTAGTCTCCACGTTTTTGTGACTCTCTCAGCTTTTTCTTGTAGTTGACTTCTAGTTTGATAGCATTGTGGTTGAAAAAGGTGCTTGATATGATTTCAGACTTCTTAAATTTATTGAGGCTTGCTTTGTTTCCCAACATATGGTATATCTTTGAGAATGCTCCATGTGCACTTGAGAAGAATGTATATTCTGCTGTTTGTGGCTGGAATGTTCTATGTATATCTCTTAAGTCGATCTGGTCTAGTGTTTCATGTAAGGCCACTGTTTCCTTGTTGACTTTCTGTCTGGATGCTCTATCTATTGTGTTGGTGTCAATTTCTCCCTTTAGTTCTGTTAATAGTTGCTTTATATACTTTGGTGTTCCTGTGTTAGGTGCATATATATTAATAAATGTATGTCTCCTTGGTGGAATCTCCCTTTTATCGTTATATATTGTCTATCTTTTTCTCTCATTATCTTTCTTTTCTTTAATTCTGCTTTGTCTGATGTAATTATGGCTACACTCACTTTCTTTTGCTTGCTATTTGTTTGCAGTGTCACCCTTAACTCTGAGCCTATGTTTGCCTTTAGAGCTGAGATGTCTTTTCTAGAGGCAGAGTATTGTTGGGTCTGTTTTTTGATCCATCCAGCCACTCTGTGTCTTTTGATTGGTGAATTCAATCTATTTAGATTTAGAGTGGTTATTCATATATGAGAGCTTAATACTGCCATTTTATCTTTTGCTTTATGGTTGTTCTATTTTTCTATTGTTTGTTTTCACTTGTATTTCTGTCTGCCATTTCAGTTTGTTGGTTTCCTGTGATGGTTTTCTCTTTATTTATGATTTGTGACTCCTGATTCTTTGTTTTGTGGTTAACATGAGGTTTGTTTAATAGATCTCATAGATGAGAAAGTCCATTTTCTGATATTCTCTTATCTCTATTAGCCTAAGCAAGTTCCATCCCTTCCGCTTCCCCTTCTATGTTTTGCTTGTCACAAATTATTCTTTGTTGTTGTGAGTTTGTGACCATTTTTGATGCTTTCTTTCTCTTTACCGTTTACTTTTTGTTTGCTAACCTGTTTTGATATAGAGCTGAAATTTTCTGATTTCGTCTGTCTATTTATCTCCTTGCTCAAAGCTTTGTAAACCTTTGCCCTTTTATTTCAGGTAGAAGGGCTCCCTTCATCATTTCTTATAAGGCAGGTCTAGTGGTAATGAACTCTCTCAGCTTTTGCTTGTCTGGAAAAGCTTTCATTTCTTTGTCATTATCTGAAGGATAATTTCACTGGATAGAGTATTTTTGGCTGACAGTTTTTGTCTTTCAGTATTTTGTATATATCATTCCACTCTCTCCTAGCCTGTAAGGTTTCTGCTGAGAAATCTTCTGAAAGCCGGGAGTTCCTTTGCAGCTTACTTTTTCTCTCTTGTTGCCCTTAATACTTTTTCTTTGTCATTGACCTTTTATTGTTGTTGTCATTAAGGAATATTTGCCCTGAGCTAACATCCACTGCTCTTTTTGGATGTGAGCCACTGCCACAGCAGGCTACTGATTGGTGAGTCATGTAGGTATGCACCTGGGTAACAAACCTGGGCCACTGAAGCAGAGCATGCCAAATGTAACCACTAGACCACTGGGGCTGGCTCTGTCATTGACTTTTGATAGTTTTAGTATTGTATGCCTTGGAGAAGGTCTTTTTGGATTGATGTAATTAGGAGTTCTATTGTCTTCATGTATTTGCATTTGCAGTTCTTTCCCTAGGTTTGGGAAGTTCTCAGCTATTATTTCTTTGAATAAGCTCTCTGCTCCTTTCTTCCTCTGGGATATTTATAATCCTTATGTTACTTTTCCTAATTGAGTCAGATATTTCTGAAAGAATTTCTTCACTTTTTAAAAATCTTAGTTCTCTCCCCTCCTCCACCTCAATCATTTCTAGGTTTCTACCTTGAAGCTCACTGATTCTCTTTTCCATAAAGTCTGCTCTATTTTTTATGCTCTCTACATTAATTTTTATCCCATTAATTGTGTTCTTCACCTTCAGAATTTTTGGGGTATTTTTTAAGCTTCAATCTCTTTGGTGATGTATTCTTTCTATTCATTAATTTTATTCCTGAGCTTATTGAAGTGTCTTTCTGAGTTTTCTTGTAGGTCATCGAGTTTCTTCATGACAGCTAATTTGAATTCTCTGTCAGTCAGATTGTAATCTGTGACTTCAAGTTTGGTTTCTGGAGAGCTATCATTCTCCTTCTGTTCTTCCATGTTATTGTTTTTCACGGTGCTTGGTGAATTGATCCTTTACTGGCACATTTGTGGTAGTAACCACCTTTCTCATTTGGGTGAGGCTTTGGTTACTTTAGTTCTGAGCTGCATCTGGTTGTATTTGAGACCCTGCACTTTCCACCCTCCACTGCCTCCTTGTGCTGCTTGTGCCTCTGAGGTTGCTGGTGCCTTGCTGCTTTTGTTGTTGCTGAAGTTGCAAGTGTTGCCACCAGGGTCACCAGGCTGTGAGCACTTCTGCAGCTTCCAGGGTCACCTGGGTCTCTTGTCCCCCACTTACTCTCTGTGAGCTCTCCATGGGCTCAGTGCTGCTTCCTTATGCACCACTTGCACTACTGCTCCTGGGTTGTCTTGGAGTGCTGGCAGCACTGCTGCAAGGAGTCATGGCTTCACAGGTGTTGCTGTTGCTGTTGGGGGCCCAGGTTCTTGTAGGCAGCCACTGCTTCTGGTAGAGCCACTGGTGGGGGGGGTGCCACCACTGGGGTTCAGGCCTCAGGTCCTGCTGTGGTTCCTGAAGCCTCAGGCCACAGGTGCCTCCTGCCACTGCTAGGGGAGGCGTAGGGGCTAAGCTGCAAGTGTTGTTGCTGGCCCTGCAGTCTCTGGTCACTGGCACTTGCTGGTGTGCTTTTTAAATTTTTTTTTAATTGAGTTTATGATAGTTTACAATCTTGTGAAATTTCAGTTGTACATTATTGTTATTCATGTTGTAGGTGCACCCCTTCACCCTTTGTGCCCACTCTGCATCCCCCTTTCCCCTGGTAGCCCCTAATCTGTTCTCTTTGTCCACATGTTTAAATTCCTCATATGAGTGGAGTCATACAGAGATTGTCCTTATCTGTCTGGCTTATTTCACTTAACATAATTCCCTCAAGGTCCATCCATGTTGTTGTGAATGGGATAATTTTATTCTTTTTTTATGGCTGAGTAATATTCCATTGTATATACATACACCATATCTTCTTTATCCAATCTTCAGTTGATGGGCACTTAGGTTGCTTCCATGTCTTGGCTATTGTAAATAATGCTGCAATGAACCTAGGGGTGCATGGGACTTTTGGAATTGCTGACTTCAAGCTCTTTGGATAGATACCCAGTAGTGGGATAGCTGGGTCATATGATATTTCTATTTTTAATTTTTTGAGAAATCTCCATACTGTTTTCCATAGTGGCTGCACCAGTTTGCATTCCCACCAGCAGTGTATGAGGGTTCCTTTTTCTCCACAATCTCTCCAACACTTGTTACTTTTTGTTTTGGTTATCTTTGCCATTCTAATGGGTGTAAGGTGATATCTTAGTGTAGTTTTGATTTGCATTTCCCTGATGATCAGTGATGATGAGCATCTTTTTATGTGCCTATTGGCCATCTGTGTGTCTTCTTTGGAGAAATGTCTGTTCATGTCTCCAGCCCACTTTTTGATCGGGTTGTTTGATTTTTTGTTGTTGAGTGTGTGCATTCTTTATATATTATGGAGATTAACCCTTTGTTGGATATATGACTTGCAAATATTTTTTTCCCAATTAGTGGGGTTTTTTTTTGGTTTCAATCCTATTTTCCCTTGCCTTGGAGAAGCTCTTTAGTTTGATGAGGTCCCATTTGTTTATTGTTTTGATTGTTTCCCTTCTCTGAGAAGACATGGTGTCCGAAAAGATCCTTTTAATACTGATGTCAAAGAATGTACTGCCTACGTTTTCTTCCAGAAGCCTTATGGTTTCAGGTCTCACCTTTAGGTCTTTGATCCATTTTGAGTTTATTTTGGTGAATGGTGAAAAAGAATGGTCAATTTTCATTCTTTTACATATGGCTTTCCAGTTTTCCCAGCACCACTTGTTGAAAAGACTTTCTTTTCTCCATTGTATGCCCTCAGCTCCTTTGTCGAAGATAAGCTGTCCATAGATGTGTGGTTTTATTTCTGGGCTTTCAATTCAGTTCCATTGATCTGTGCACCTGTTTTTGTACCAGTACCATGCTGTTTTGATTACTGTAGCTTTGTAGTATGTTTTGAAGTCAAGGATTGTGATGCCTCCAGCTTTGTTCTTTTTTCTCAGGATTACTGTAGCAATTCTGGGTCTTTTGTTGCCCCATATGAATTTTAGGATTCTTTGTTCTATTTCTGTAGAGAATGTCATTGGGATTCTGATTGGGATTGCATTGAATCTGTAGATTGCTTTAGGTAGTATGGACATTTTAACTACATTTATTCTTCCAATCCATGTACGTGGAATGTCTTTCCATTTCTTTATGTCCTCATCCATTTATTTCAGGAAAGCCTTGTAGTTTTGTTGTATAAGTCCTTCACTTCCTTAGTTAAATTCACCCCAAGGGATTTTATTTTTCTTGCAATTGTGAGTGGTATTGTGTTCTTAAATTCTTTTTCTGTTAGTTTGTTAATAGAGTATAGAAATGCTACTGATTTATGTATGTCGATTTTATATCCTGCAACTTTGCTGTAGTTCTTGATTATTTCTAAAAGTTTTCCAATTGATTCTTTGGGGTTTTCTGTATATAAGATCATGTCATCTGCAAACAGCGAGAGTTTAACTTCTTCCCTCCATATTTGGATTCCTTTTATCCCTTTCTCTTGCCTGATTGCTCTGTCCAGGACCTCCAGTACTATGTTAAATAAGAGTGGTGATAGAGGGCATCCTTGTCTCATTCCTGTTTTCAGGGGGATGGTGCTCAGTTTTTGCCCATTGAGTATGATGTTGGCTGTGGGTTTGTCATATACGGCCTTGATGATGTTGAGGTAATTTCCTTCTATCCCCATTTTGTTCAGAGTTTTTATCATAAATGGCTGTTGGATCTTGTCAAATACTTTCTCTGCATCTATTGAGATGGTCATGTGGTTTTTATTCCTCAACTTGTTGATCTGGTGTATCACGTTGATTGATTTGTGGATGTTGAACCATCCCTGTGTCCCTGGTATGAATCCCACTTGATTGTGATGTATGATCCTTTTGATGTATTGCTGAATTCTGGTGGCCAAAATTTTGTTGAGAATTTTTGCATCTGGGGCTGGCCCGGTGGTGCAGTGGCTAAGTTTGCACGTTCCGCTTCTCAGCAGCCTGGGGTTCACTGGTTCAGATCCTGGGTGCGGACATGGCACTGCTTCGCACGCCATGCTGTGGGAGGTGTCCCACGTATAAAGTAGAGGAAGATGGGCATGATGTTAGCTCAGGGCCAGGCTTCCTCAGCAAAAAAAGAGGAGGACTGGCAGTACTTAGCTCATGGCTAATCTTCCTCAAAAAAAAAAAAAAAAGAATTTTTGTATCTATGTTCATCAGCGATATTAGCCTGTAGTTCTCCTTTTTTGTGCTGTCCTTTTCAGACTTTGGTATCAGAGTGATTTTGGCCTCGTAGAATGTGTTAGAAAGTGTTCCATCCTCCTTAATTTTTTGGAACAGCTTGAAAAGGATAGGTATTAAATCCTCTCTGAAAGTTTGGTAGAATTCCCCAGGAAAGACGTCTGGACCTGGGGTTTCATTCTTTGGGATGCTTTTGATTGTTGTTTCAAGCTCTTTCCTTGTGATTGGTCTGTTCAGATTGTCTGTTTCTACTTGACTCAGCTTTGGGAGGTTGTAAGAATCTAAGAATTTACCATTTCCTCTATATTATCCATTTTGTTGGCGTATAGTTTTTCATAGTATTCTCTTTTAATCCGTTGTATTTCTGTGGAGTCTTGTAATTTCTCCTATTTCATTTCTGATTTTGTTTATTTGAGCTTTCCCACTTTTTTTCTTTGTAAGTCTGGCTAGGACTTTCTCAATTTTATTTATCTTCTCAAAGAACCAGCTCTTTGTTTCATTTATCCTTCCTATTGCCTTTTTGTTTCAATAGCATTTATTTCTGCTCTGATTTTTATTATTTCTCTCCTGCTGACTTTGGGCTTTGTTTGTTCTTCTTTCTCTAATTCAGTTAGGTGTAGTTTAAGATTGCTTATTTGGGATTTTTCTTGTTTGTTAAGGTGTGCCTGTATTGTGATGAATTTCCCCCTTAATACAGCTTTTGCTGTGTCCCATATGAGTTGGTATGACATGTTATCATTTTGATTTGTCTCCAGATACTTTTTGATTTCTTCTTTAATTTCTTCAATGATCCATTGCTTGCTCAATAGCATATTGTTTAGTCTCTACATCTTTGTCCCTTTCTCAGCTTTTTTCTTGTGATTAATTTCTAGCTTTATAGCATTATGAACAGAGAAGATACTTGTTATTATTTCTATTTTTTTTAATTTATAGAGGTTTGCCTTGTTTCCCAACATATGGTCTATCCTTGATAATGTTCCATGTGCACTTGAGAAGAATGTGTATTCTGCTGTTTTTGGATAGAGTGTTCTATATATGTCTATTAAGTCCAACTGTTTTAGCTTTTCATTTAGCTCCACCATTTCCTTGTTGATTTTCTGTCTGGATGATCTGTCCAATGATGTGAGTGGGGTGTTGAGGTCCCCTACTATTATTGTGTTGTTTTTAACATCTTCCTTTAGGTCTGTTAATAGTTGCTTTATGAACTTTGGTGCTCCTATGTTGGTTGCATAGATATTTATAAGTGTTATTTCTTCTTGATGGAGTGTTCTTTTGATCATTATATACTGACCCTCTATGTCTCTCTTTACCTGCCTTATGTTGAAATCTTCTTTGTCTGATATAAGTATTGTGACACCTCCTTTCTTTTTTTTTTTTTTTTTTTGCCATTAGCTTGGATTATCTTCTTCCACCCCTTCAATCTGAGCCTGTGTTTGTCATTGGGGCTGATGTGTGTTTCCTGGAGGAAACAGATTGTTGGATTTTGTTCTTTAATCCATCTTGCCACTCTGTGTCTTTTTATTGGAGAGTTCAATCCGTTTACATTGAGGGTGATTTTTTGATGCATGAAGTCTTAATGCTGTCATTCTGTCACTTGTTTTCCAGTTTTCCTGCATTACCTTTGTTTCTTGTCCTGTGTGTTTTGGCCTACCCATTGACATCTGCAGTTTCTTATTTTCTTACTTATTTTTTGTGTCTCTGTTCTGTTTTTAAGGTTAGTGGCTACCCTGAAGTGTGTATTCAGAATCTCGTGAATAGCAGTCCATTTTCTGGTGGCCTCTTACTTCCTTAGCCTAGACTGATTCAGTCCCTTTCCTCCTCCCCTCCTAAATTATTATTTTCATCTCTTATTCCAACTTGTGTTGTGAGTTTGTGGTTAGAGTGATGAGATTGTCTTTGCTTTGGTGATTTACTTCCCTTTATCCTAATGCTATAGTTGAATATTTTCTATCCTATTCCGATTCTATTTGTCTCCCTACTCTGTGTTTTGTGACCCCTTTCTCCCTTTTTTAATTTTTTCAAGTATGAGAGCCTTCTTGAGGATTTCTTGTAGTGGAGGTCTCGTGGCTATGAAGTCCCTTAGCTTTTGTTTGTCTAGGAAAGATTTAATGTCTCCCTCATATCTGAAGGATATTTTTGCTGGATAGAGTATTCTTGGCTGAAGATTTTTATCCTTTAAAGTTTTGAATATGTCATTCCAATCTCTCCTAACTTGTAAGGTTTCTGCAGAGAAGTCCACTGAAGGCCTGATAGGGGTTCCTTTTTAGGTTATTTTCTTCTGCCTTGCTGCGCTTAGTATTCTTTATTTGTCATTCTCTTTTGCAATTTTTACTACTATATGCCTTGCAGTAGGTCTTTTTACATTGACAAATGTAGGAGATCTGAAAGCTTCCTCCACACTTATTTCTCTCTCATTCTCCAGATTTGGGAAGTTCTCTGCTATTATTCCTTTGAGCACACTTTCTGCTCCATTCTCCTTTTTATCGCCCTTGGGGATTCCAGTTATTCTTATATTGCATCTCCTCATTGAGTCAGCTATTTCTCGGAGATTTTCTTCATTCCTTTTTATTCTTAATTCTCTCCTTTCCTCTGTCTGGATCCATTCAACCTGTCTATCTTTGATTACTCTGATTTGCTCCTCTATGGCAGCCACACAGGCACTCAGGGAATCTGTATTCTCTTTTATCTGATCCATTGTATTTTTCATCCCTAGAATTGCTGATTGATTCTTCTTTATAGTTTCAATCTCTTTTGTGAAGTATCTCCAGAACTCATTGACTTGGTTCTCTATATTTTCCTTTGCCTCATTGAGTTTTTTGACTATAGCTATGCTGAATTCATTTTCGTTTAGTTTACTTATTTCTGAGTCCTCAGGGCATAATTCTGGGTGCTTGCTTTCCCTCTGGTCTGGAGATTTGATGAATTGATGGATGCTGGAAGAAGGATGGGTCTTCCCCAGGGTGATATTATTCCGTTGCAGTTACAGCCCATTGCCACTAGATGGGGGTCGAGAGCCATGTATTCTGAGCCCTCTGGCTTCAGCCGAGATGGCAGCGCTCAGTGCAGGTTGAGGGAGGGAGGCGTACTTTCTCTCTGGTGCAGACCCGGTTTCCTGATCAGCTCTTGCTATCTGCTCTCCTGGGGTCTTGGCTTGCTGAGGTCACCCCATGTGAAAGCTTTCCCCCATTAGAGGGTTTCTGCTGCATGGGTCTTTGGGAGTCCTTGGTGATCCTGCGGATGTGCGGCCCCTCCCCTTCTTCTTCCCTCACCTGGTGCAGCAATCCCGGTCTCTAGGGGAGGAAGCGAAGTTCTCTCTTACCCTCTTCCAGCTCCTCCAAGGGGGGCTCCAGTCTCTGTGCCCTCTGTCGTTTGGCTGCTGTGGGTCTCTGAGGATTTCTGTGCTATTAGGATATTTTTTTGTTGGAATATGGTTGCTCTTTTTTTGTTGTATGATGGAGGGGAGAGAGTCCCAGGCAAGATCACTCAGCCATGACTCTGACATCACTGCCACTGGTGTGCTTTTTGAAGCCTCAGGTCATGGCACCCTGCTGCTGCTGGTGAATCTGAATTTTGGTTGCTGTCCCCACTCCTGGAGAGACCAGTGCCACTGCCAGAGGAGGAGGAGGGGGCTGGGTCACCAGCACTGCTCTGTGTCCTGAAGCCTCAGGACGTGTGTGCCACCTGCCACTGCTGGAGGGGGTAGGGGCCACAGCCTCTGGTTATCATTGCTGGTGCACATGCTGGTGGTCTGCTCTGAAACAGATCAGGGGACCCTGCCCCTGCCAGGGAAATTCATCCCTTGGATATAGCCCCCACTGCTGGAAAGACCAGCACCACTTCCCAGTTCTGCTGTGTCCCAGAGCCTCAGGATGTCTGCACCAGTGGCCCCCACTGTGGGGGACAGGGGCCGAGCCACAAGTCTTGTGTTTTCCCTTTCAGCCTGTGGTTGCTGGCATGCATGCCAGTGTGAGGATCCCTGTTTTGGATTACCGCCACCAGGGGAGAGGGAGGAGGCTGCTCCCCTATCTCACTGCCTCCTGGAGGTCCAGTCCACCCACCTTCAGTTGTATAACTGCATGGATGACTCAGGTGTTCTGGTATGCTGTGCAGGGAGTCCTTTGTTTGTCACTAGATGTCTGACTGGTTTTAACGTAAAGTGGAGAGACAAAGGACACAACTCATTCCACCATGATGCTGATGTCACTCTCATGGCTTCTTTCTTTCTTTACTTGTTTGGCTGGGGAAGATTCACCCTGAGCTGTGCCAGTCTTCCTCTTTCTCTATGTGGGCTGCTGCCACAGCATGGCCACTGACAAGTACTGAAGGTCCCCACCTGTGAACCAAACCTGGGCCGCTGAAGCAGAGTGTGCCAAACTTAACCCCTAGGCCACTGGGTCTGGTTCGTGTCTTCTTTTGTTATATAGCTTCTTTTGTTCAACATTGTCTGTGAGATTTAACCATTTAGTGATGTCGTGGTGATTTGTTCATTTTCACTCTTTTATAGGATTCCACTTTATAAATATACTATACTTTATTTAACTATTCTACTGTTCATAGAGATTTGTATTATTTCCACTGTTTGATTATTATAAATAATTAAGACTGCTTTTGTGTTTATGTTCATACTGAGATATCTTTGTTAGGTTTTGGTACCAACATTTAAGACCCATATAAATGGAATGATTTGGAAAGTAGAGTTAGTGTAAAACTGGTATTGTTTCTTAAATATTTGGTAGACTTCATTAGTATAACCATCTAGGGCCAATGTTTTCTTTGTAGGAAAGTTTTCAAGTGTGGATTAAATTCCTTCAAGATTAAAGTACTATTCTGATTTTGTTTCGTTAAAAATCAGTATTGATAAAATATATTTTTCTGGGAATATTTCCTGGGAATTTCATCTAAATTTTCAAATGTATTGTATTTAAATTGTTTGTTTTTAATGTCTAGATCATCTCTAGTAACATCTCTTTTTTCTTGATAAGTCTCACTAGAACATTACCAATTTATTAATCTTTCAATGAATGAATGTTTGGCTGTGACTCTTACTATATTATGAATTTCTTTTATGTCTAATTTCTGCCATTATCTTTATTATTTTTTATAATTTTAAAAATTTTTTAATTTTCTTTTTTAAAGATTGGCACCTGAGCTAACAACTGTTGCCAATCTTCTTTTTTTTTTGTCTGCTTTTTCTCCCCAAATCCTCCCAGTATATAGTTATATATTTTACTTGTGGGTCCTTCTGGCTGTGCTGTGTGGGACGCCACCTCAGCATGGCCTGATGAGCAGTGCTGTGTCTGCACCCAGGATCCAAACCAGCAAAACCCTGGGCTGCCGAAGCAGAATGAGTGACCTTAACCACTCAGCCATGGGGCTGGCCCTTATTCTTTTTATTTTAAGAGTTATCTGCTTTCTTTTTATAATTTCTTGTGACAGCTGCTTCTATAACTGATTTTTAATCTTTATTCTTTTTTAACATATGAATTTAGACTATTACTTTTCATTTAAGCATGGATTTGGTTGTGTATCATAAGTTTTAAAGTTTAACATAAAATTGACCATTTTAAAATGAACAATTCAGTGGCATTTAGTACATTCACAGTGTTGTATGACCGTTCCTTCTATCTGGCTCTAAAACATTTTTATCACTCTAAAAGGAAACCCTGTACCCATGAAGCAGTTACTTCCCCACACTCCCCTCCCCTCAGCCCTGGCGAACAGTAATCTCTCTGTGTCTGTGGATTTTCCTGTTCTGGACGTGGACTCTCTAAGTTTTTATATGTTTTATTTTCATCATCAATGAATTCAAATATGTTCTGACTTCCCTTGTGAGTGTTTTCCTTGGCCTCTGGAAGCGTATTTCTTAATTTTGAAATATTTGAATATTTTATAGTAATCTTTTTGTTATCAATTTATGTTTAATTGCACTGTGGTCTGAGAACTTTAAAATCTCTTAACAGTTTAATCTAATATACAGTCAAATTTGTAAAGACTCTGATGTATACTTGAAAGAATATGTCTATTCTGCACGTGTTAGATTCATGTTCTATATATGTCAATTAGTTCAAGGTTGTTAAGTATCTTCTTTCAAATATTTTATGTCTTTATCGATTCCTGTTTGCTTTCTCTATTAGCTATTGAAGTGCTGTATGAAAATTTTCAACTGTGGTTGTGAATTTTATTTCTCCTGTTATTCTGTCAATTTTGCTTATATATTTAGAATCTATACATTTAGCTTCTCTATATATGATATATAAATTCATGGTAAATTAAGAATTTTATCATCAGGACATGTTCCTTTCTATCTCTAGCAAAACTTGTTGGCTCAAGGTCAAATTTTTCTGATATTAATAGAGCTATAGCAACCTCCTTTTGCTTAAAATTTACCTATTATATCTTTTCCTGTTGTTTTTCTTTTATTTTTTCAATACCTTTATATTTTAGATGGTTTTCTTATACATAACGCTTAAGTGCTTTATTTAAAATTCAGTCCAGAAAGTTTTATCTTTTAAATGGAGTATTTCAGAGACTCCAAGTTTATGTGTTAGACCATTTTTCTATATCCCTTTTGTCCTTCCCATCTTGTGTATTCTTCATTCTTCTCCCCTGGATTGGGACCCTGAGGGTTCTGTGTTGTACTGCAATTGTATTGCAGATTTAAAAAATTGTGTAGCTTTTGTAACTGTTGTCAGCAGTAGTGTTCACTCTATCACTTAGTACTTATTTCTGGAAGCAGGAGACCTGTTTTTTGATTTTAAATATAGGATTGTATATCATAGGGTGGGAACAACCGTAGATTGGCATGAAAGGACTGGTTCATGTTTTTCTCTGTCATCTGTGGACCAGGCACTGTGGGGCAGAACTTCTGGAACATGCCCCATTCTAAACTCACTCCCACTTTCAGTGCCGTAAAGCATCTCAGTCTTGCTCTCCCTCCCCAAGTCCCTGAGGTTGTACCTTGCCAGTGTGAGTCTGTTCCTATGTCTCAAGCCTCCATCCCTTCCAGAACTGGAATTATGGCTTTGTGTTCATCAATGGACGTAACCTTGGGCGATACTGGATTATTGGACCCCAGGAAACACTTTACCTGCCTGGTGCCTGGCTGCATCCAGAAGACAATGAGGTGAGTCACCTCCACCCTTGACTTTATGTCTCATTAGTGTTCAGATCTGTCTTCATCCCCAGAATACAGATTGCAGTCTTTCTCATCCTGTGCTGAATAGGCTTACCCTTTCTTACTGTCAACTCTTCTTCCCAGATCATTCTGTTTGAGAAAATAAAGAGTGGTTCAGTCATCGAAACTACAGACCAACCAGTGCTATAAGACTGTGTTATAACATATTTTTTGTATTGTTGGAGTTCATCTACAAGCAGTTTTTCAGGAGAAAGAATGTCAAGAATATCAAACAAAGTGCTCACTACAGTAGCAAAAATGTGAAAATAACCTTAAAAAAGCAACAGGAAAATTGTTATGTATACTGTAGTATATCCATATGATGCCTATTTTCAGTCTTTAAAAAGCCCTCAAAATCTTCAATGACTGATTTACCTGGTTAAATGCTTAATCCTTAGCAGGTTCTTATTCTCTAATCAAATGTACCTTTAGGCAGATATGAATAAAATAAAAACCAAATTTTATTTCTGCCTCTCCAGACTCAGTTGGGAGGAAGGGAAGGGTCTCTGGACTAAGAGAGTAAGGATTACTGCTCTCTGCAGGCCAGGAGAGCATTGTGTATGCTGACTGGCAAACTCCTGGGGTGTGTGTGTGTGTGTGTGTGTGTGTGTGTGTGTGTGTGTGTAGGAGAGGGGAATACAGGGGCAGTGATCAATGACTTCAGGCATTTCCTTGCAGCCTGTGTGTCTCCAAGGTGACCTGGTGGGTCACATCCAGTCAGAGAAAGCAAAGCAGTTTTCTTGTTTGGTTCTGACACGTGTGACAGCAAGGCCTGACATGGAGCACACTGTGTCTTATTACTCCTCAGCTATCTGGGCACAGTCAAAGCTCTTACTGATAGTAGGCAGATAGTAGTGAGATACACCATACACACGTGAATAACCCAGCTAATTTTCTCAAATGACGCCATTGGAAACTAATCACATTCTTATAATCAAAATATAGCACTTGGCCTAAATTGAAACCATTGAACTATAACAAAGTCTTCTCACCTTGTTAGATATAGTGCATGGGGGCTTCAAGAAATCTAGAAAATAATCTAGTGTCCAAAAGGAGAAAGGAACCTTCCTTTTTGGGATGAGCACAAAGGAGTCAGATTTATCTTCTCTCCCACTAATCTGAAGGGCTGGCTCATTGAAGGAGAATTCTATCATGTACGTACACAACTCCTACATAAAACTTTATTCTTTGGGGCTCTAGACTCAAACTCATGAAATCGATGGATAAACTGTAGACTAAGGGGAAAAACAGAAATAATAATCATGAAGATCATGACATGTTTTATATTTCAGATGTAATATATACATCATTTCTAAACTTAAGAACAACCATTTTGTAGCTGGAAAACCAAGGTTCAAAGAGGTGTTTGAATACATCTCTCTCTGATTTACACCTCTTCTTTTGTTATTATACCTCAGTTCCATACCTGTCAATCTTTTCCAAATATGAATGCAACCATACTGTCCAGAAGATGAACTCTCAGCGTGCATAGAGAAAAATGCTCACCACTTACAATTCTTTACCCAGCAAAACTGTCTTTCAAGGAAAACAAAACAGGGGCTGGCCTCATGGCTAAGTGGTTAAGTTCATGCGCTCCGCTTCAGTGGTCCAGGGTTTCGCTGGTTTGGATCCTGGGCACGGACATGGCACCACTCATTGGGCCATGCTGAGGTGGTGTCCCACATGCCACAACTAGAGGGACC
Organism: Equus przewalskii; assembly: GCF_037783145.1. Taxonomy (NCBI): domain Eukaryota; kingdom Metazoa; phylum Chordata; class Mammalia; order Perissodactyla; family Equidae; genus Equus; species Equus przewalskii. The sequence continues at coordinate 43,219,277 of NC_091836.1, forward strand.
AACAACTAAAATATACAACTATGTCCTGGGGGGATTCGGGGAGAAAAAGCAGAAAGAAAAAAAAAAGAAAAAAACTCCAAAATACAGACCTTTCAGACAAAGGCCAAGAGATTTTATTATCGAAAGATCCACACACTGAAGAGAATTCTGAAGCAGCCTTTCTCAACTGGGGTTCCATAAGAGAATTCAACCTTACAAAAAATGTTTTCAGTGGTTAGCTTCTAATTGTATTGTTCTAGATGTATATTAGGGAAATTAATTCACTGCAGACCATGGATGCCTCAGGGCATCACAGCTTGTCTCTCAGGGAACCACAGTTGAGAAAAGATGTTCTAAAGAATGTACAGTCAGCAGAAAGAAAATGACCCTAGAGGAAAGCTCTGAGATTTGAAAGGATGTGGAGCAAAGAAAAGATGGTGACAAATCTTTGAGTATATGTGAACAAACATTAATTCACTTAAAATATACCAATGTCGAATTTAAGGGTAAAGCCAGTATAAAATTGTAAGACTAGGGAAAATGTCCTGTAAGGTGGAGGAATATGATAGCAAAAGAGTGATCTAAAGTTTCTGTGATGCTCACATGTTAATTTTAGACTTTGTTGAAGATGGATGTTAATAAACTTAGCTTAACTGTTAACAGAATATACATAATGCTTGTAACTTTCAAAAAACTAAAGGGGATAAATAGAATGAGAAAAAAACAGCTAAAAACTCTAACAATAAAAGGTAAAAGGGAGTAGAAGATAAAGTAGAAAAATAAGTACAAGTAGAAAGTACATTTTAAGATAGTAGAAATAAACACAAATATATCAGCAACCACAGTTAATTTTGTAAATGGACTACACCCTCTAAAAGACCAAAGTTGTCAGACATTATTAAAGAAAACCTAAATAAATGAGTTTTACAAGAGAGCCACCTTTAACATAAGGACACTAAATGATTGAATGTTAAAAGATAAAAAATATGCCGTGCTTATTCTTGCCAAAGAAAGCTGGAGTAATCACATTAACACCAGGCAAGTGGACTGGACAGCAAAAGGTGTTACTAGATCCAGAGGGTTATTACAGTGATAAAAAGGATGTAATTCATGAGAAAGAGGTAACAATTCCAGAGTTGTATCTTGCTAAAAATTTAGCCTCTAAATATATAAAGCAAATATTTCCAGTTCTATGCATAGAAAAAGACAAATAGAAGTGCTTTACACTTGAGAAAAGTTTTTGAAATTGACATATGGTTCATATACTATAAACCCCACTCTTTTAAAATTTACAATTCAGTAGCTTTTAGTATAGGATATTCACAAGGCTGTGTAACTATCACCATTGTCTAAATCCAGAACATTTTCATCACTCCAGAAAGAAACACTGTGCCCATTAACAGTCACTCGCCATGCCTCATCCCCCTCAGCCCCTGGCCACCACTATCTACTGTCTCCATGGGTTCGCCTATTCTGAGAACTTCACATGCATGGATTCATACAATATGCAGCCCATTGTGATGGGCACTTAGCATTACGTTTGTATGATTTGTCCATGTTGTAGCATGTATCAGTACTTCATTCCTTTTTATGGCTGAATAATATTCCAGTGTATAGAGAGACCACATTTTGTTTATCCATTAATCAATTGATGGATATTTGAGTTATTTCCATTTTTTGACTATTGTGAATAATGCTGCTATGAACATTCATGCACAAGTTTTTGTGGGGACATATCTTTTCAATTCTCTTGGGTATATACCTAGGAGTGGAATTGCTGGGTCATATGGTAACTCTTGGTGGTGTAGTGGTTAAGAGTCATTGCTCTCATGCCTGCAGCCAGGTTCCCTGTCCCGGTCAGGGAACCACACCACTTACCTGTCAGTTGTCATACTGTGGTGGCTGTGTGTTGCTGTGATGCTGAAAGCTGTGCCACCGGGATTTCAAACACCAGCAGGGTCATCCATGGAGGACAGGTTTCAGTGGAGCTTCCAAACTAAGACAGACTAGGAAGAAGGACTTGGCCACCCACTTCCGAAAAAATTGGCCATGAAAACCCTGTGAATAGCAGTGGAGAGTTGTCTGATAGAGCACCGGAAGGGGAGAGGATGGTGCAGAAAGACCAGGCAGGGTTCTGCTCTGATGCCCACAGGGTTGCTAGGAGTTGGGATCAATTCAACAGCACTAATAATAAATGATTTAATATTTTGAGGAACCCTGAAACTGTTTTCCTAAGTGGCTACATCACTTTACATTCCTACCAATATACGAGGGATCCGATTTCTCCACATCCTCACTAACACTAAATTTTGATCTATTTTTTGATTATGGCCATCCTAGTGAGTGTGAAATGCTATCTCGTTGTGGTTTGGATTTGCATTCCCCTAAAAATTTGTCCTCTTAAACATTGAAGCCAAAAATATAGCAATGGAGTAGTGTAACTGAAATTTCATTTCATTATTTCATTATTTCTGAAATTTCATCTGCATCTCAGCCTCCGTTCTCACAGATACTAATTATCCTTCGGCAAGGGTCATATCAGAATGACTTTTCCTCTCAAGGCAGATCAACGTGTTCCTTCTTGAGCAGGTTCAAGCCAATAAGCCATTCCTTGCTTGGATGACTGCCTTTGTTGCTATTATTATCTGTAAAGTATGGCATTAAGGCTTTCTTTGCTGAAGTTTAAAAAAGAAACTTTTTAGCATGTCTTAGCTGGCAGTCAGTCTTTCTGAAGATCTTGCATAAAGTAAAGGGACAAGAGAGTTTAAGCGCCTTGTATGTCACGGAATTTGGTTTTGGTTGAAAAATGCTTACCTTATACTGTGCTGAAATTACCTTCTAAATACAGAGCTGGAGGTTATGAGTGAAACATACATTTGTAATTTCTAAATCATTTATGGCCTTAGCCATGTTTGTCCTTTGCCAATGACAATCACATGGCACCTTTCATTTTATAAGTATTTCTGAGTTTGCTGTGCTAGACTCAGAAATCATGGCAACAAAACAAAAGAGAAGCATAATTAAAATCATCATTCATTTATTATGCTCTCGAACCTTAACTTCTGTTTGTTTCTGTATGTCCAAATATCTGATACACAAAATATGGATATTTCTGAATATCACTAGTTGGTACACAGCAAAATATAATTCACGAAAAATGTTTTCAGTAACATATTTTGTAGAAGGAACTTCGCACCTGGGAGTCATAACTTGGGCTGATTTTTAAAATCCTACAGTAGTTGAAAAATGACTGAAAACAGGAAGAAAGAGCGATCATTTTGAGAAAGGTTCTTTTAGCTTCAATAGACTCAAAGCTGTAATAAATTGTCTTCTTAAAGTATTGTTGTAAGTCTGTCCTTGTGAACTTTGGTCAATGAGAACAAAATGAGCCTAATTTTTGTTTAACACTTTCGTCTTTTCTTCATATGTTGCTTATTCTTTATTCTATCTGGATTGGACATGATTTATCATAGATATAGCTGCATATCATTTTGGAGCTATTCCTCCTCATGAAATTTTGAGGTGGAAAGAATTCCCAAGGAAGACCTTTTGTCCAAAACTCATGGCTGGAATGAAATTAAGTAATAAAATTAAATTTGGTTGATAAAATGTATATTTTTTAATGTTATCACTGGTATATATCAAACAACCCTAAAATAATAAAAATTGTGATTTAATCATCTTTATTAATATACCTTATTTATATTTTTAAATTTATATGTTATGTAAATATATATCTATATTTAATTTTTAAAAAGTTATCTTTCATATACATTTGTTGGCTCGAAGAGGATATAATATTCTTCCTTAGAACTTATAAAGCTAATGTACTCTTTTAATATTCTTATTAGCTATTATTTCCCTATGTGCATAAGTATTTGAAAGTTCTTGTTTTTGTACATTATATTAATAGTTTTCATAATAATCAGTAATCATTGCTTTATTTTACCAACAAAATTTTAATGTTTCATTTCACGTCAGATCTCAAATGTACACCTACCTTTTTTTTTTTCGGTGAGGAAGATTGGTCCTGAGCTAACATCTGTACCAATCTTCCACTGTTTTGTGTATGTGGGATGCCGCCACAGCATGGCTTGATGAGAGGTGTGTACATTCAGGCCTGGGATCCAAACCTGTGAACCCTGGGCCACCTAAGCGGAGCACGCGAACTTAACCACTACACCACTGGGCCAGCCCCTGTATACCTACATTTGACAGTGAATAATCAGATATTAACATCAAATTGAAATAACAAGCCTAGTTCTCATTTCTGATAGTGTTACACTGTTTGTATTTGAAATTAACCTAAGTGATCACTCTATCATGGAGAATGCAGTGATGCCTTCAGTGATCCTAGACGCTGACACCTAGAGCCTGTCCTTCACTTGGTCACCAGACTGCATCCACTTCACCTACTCAAGGACATTGCTCCAGACATTCTCCACAGTCTCTCCCACTTCACTAATTTTCATTCTCTTTTGATCATGCTGATAGTCAGCACACAAGCATGCTGTGGTTTCTCCCACCTAAAATAGAACACTACTCTTGACTCAGAGTCAAGCACCACCAGCAGTCATCCCATTTATTTATTCCCCTTTCTAGCAAATATCCTTGAATGATTTATCCATGTTCACTCTCAGATTCCTCTTCACACTTTCTCAACCCATTCCAGTCAGCTTCCCCAACCCTACCCCAACTCCACCGAAACTGCCTGCGTCATATTCACCAAAAAACTCCAAGTACTAAATCCACTTGTTGGTTCTCAGTCTTTCCTTAACTTGTCAGCAGCATGTAACACTGTTCATGGCTCCTTCCTCCTCGGTAACTTTCTCTGTCGGTGTTCAGAATACTGTCCTTTCTGAGTTTTGTTCCTGCCTTACTTGCTGCTCTTTCTTGTCCAGCTTTGCTGGATCCTCCTCTTTTCTCAGTGTTAGGTGTCCCGGGCTCATCCTTGGTCCTCTTTCTCTGTCCATATTTACTTCATTGGTGATCTCATCCAGCTTCATGCATTTAAATATCAACTCTCTGTCAACTCCTAAATTTATATCTCCATCCCAGACCTCTCTCCTCAACGTCAGGCTTGTATATTCAACAGTTTACATGATATCTCCACTGCATGTCTCATACCTCAGACTCAACAAGCCCAAGCTGAGCCTCTGATATTCCCTTACAAACCCATTCCAGTCACAGCCTTCTCCATTTCAGGTTAGGGCAACTCCAGTTCTTCCAGTTTCTCAGACCCAACGTCTTGGAGTCATCCTTGAATTCTCTATTTCTCTCAACCTACAAGCAATCCAGGAATCACAGCAATCACCTTGTCTCTGCTTTCAAAGTACTTCCAGAAACCCAACACTCCTCACCACCTCCATTGCTACCCCCTCTTGTCTGAGCCAATGTCATCTCTCATATGCATTACTACAGTAGCTTGCTAACTGGCCTTATTTCTCCTACTCTTGCCCACTCCTGGCAATTCCCAACACAGCAGCCAGAATCATCTTTTACAGCAGAATTGATGTCCTGTCCAAAGCTTGCAATGGCTCCTCATTTCATTCAGAGTCAAAGCCCTGCTCTGAAAGACCCTATGTGATCATGTCCCTGGGCTTCTCGGACTCATCTCCTGCACTCCTTGCCCTCCCCTTCTCTTCCCACACGGACCTCCTTGCAGTTCACAGAATACCGTCTCTGGTTCCAGCCCGAGGGGCTTTGCTCTAGAGGTCCTCTCTGTCTGGACAGCCCCTGCTCCAGATGCCTGCATGCATGGCTGGCTCCCACCCTTTTCAGATCTTGCTTCATTAACACCTTCTCAGGAAGACCTCTTCTGTGCACACACCTCCCCACACACTCCCAAGCTCCCTTCCTTTATCTATTTTCTTTTTTGCTATGGAATTGATCACCTTTGAACATACTCTTACATTTGTAAAGTTTTGCTATCTTTCTTCCTCAGCTAGAACATAAGTTTCAAAGGGAAGAGATCTTGTTTGGTCCACTGACGTATCCCAAGCACCTAAAGCAGTATTCAGCATATAGTGGTCATTATGCATTTGTTGATTCCTTCTTAATGAACAAAACGTTGTTGAATTAGATCTTTAGCTTTTCAGCCTTCCAAAGACTGAGGCTTAAAAGTGGTATTTTTGGACCACCAAGGCGAACGATGAAGTTCAGTGCATCCTTTCCCAACTCACGCAGGCCTCTCCTAGTCCCACTGACACATCATTTTGCGTCAGGAGCCTTGATTACCTATCTTAACTTGGGTATGTTTTTTTTTCTTTTTCCAAGGCCAAAATCTCCTTCCTGAGACTTTTCTATTTTCGTTTTGTCTAGGATGAAATTGCCTTCCTTTATTCCCAGAAATTCCCACATGTTCTTAATTTCTTTGCTAAAGACTCTTTGGCAACTTGACATCGTAACTGGCCTTCCCATGTAACCCTGAGCAAAGGAGCTGGTGAGGGTGGGTGGGGAGGGCTGTTGTCTGTCCACAAGGAGGAAGCGAGGAGCAGGTTGTTATATTATGGCACTGGAGCCCAAGTGAATATACTATCACAGGACCCACATTTTGCATCTTGTCCTCATGACTTTAAGAGAGATTTTGCCGAATGTTTTCTCAAAATTCAGATGCACTATATTTAAGGCATTAGCACAGTGTGCTCAAAAATAAGATACATAAATGAATGAATAACTCATCTATAAACCTGTTTGTTACCTGTTAAAAATAAAAACAGCCAACGAGGTTGGTTTGATACGATTCTTTTTCTCCAGTGTCTCCACTGTACTTATTCCGAATGACTGCAGCTTTTCCTCTTCCCCTGTGCTTCCTCATGTGTATTTCTATTTCCCAGTGACCGTGTGCGAGACATGAATGCTCAAGGAAGGAGCCATCCTCTCTGGGTCTGTTAGAGTTCTGACTTAGAGTGGTGGGCCTGAGGATATCAACAGGACTTCCTTTTCTTTTTTTTTTTTTTTTTTAGATTTTATTTATTGCCTTTTTCTCCTCAAAGCCCCCCAGTACATAGTTGTATATTCTTCGTTGTGGGTCCTTCTAGTTGTGGTATGTGGGACGCTGCCTCAGCATGGCCTGATGAGCAGTGCCGTGTCCGCGCCCAGGATTCGAACCAACGAAACGCTGGGCCGCCTGCAGCGGAGCACGCGAACTTAACCACTCGGCCACGGGGCCAGCCCCAGGACTTCCTTTTCTTAAAAAAGCATTTCTTCTATTTTCTAAACCAGAACCCTTGACACTAGAAAGGCAGCCTGTGAAGATTTTGACTCCGTATATCAGGGATTCCTTTCCATCCCGTGTGCTTTGCCAGACCACTTTGTTTACTTCACCATTAGGCCGGTTCATTTCACTGGAGCTTCCGTTCCCTGAGATTTGAGTATTTAGTTGTCTGCTTTGGGTTAAGATCTCAAAGGAGTATCTTGCTAATATTTAAAAAATCCAAAGCCCTGGCTCCTGATCTGACATCTCAGATTAGAGCTATCTTTGTAGCACTCTCCGTGGCATCATTAAGTTCAGATAAGTTAAAATTGTTCTTAAACTGTGAGCAGGGTTTGTCGATAGTTCTGCACTTCCCAGAAGGTTAAGGGGTAATGATGGTTTTTGTAGCACTGAGTTATTGCATTTCTCTCCAATAAATAAAAGCAAGGGGTACTGGGATGGGCTAAGGATTTCAGAGTTCTTATAGCCCACATTGACAAGTTTTTACTAATATCCGAACAAGAATATGGAGATGCTGGTGTGGTTTATGTAACTTGAGGATATCCTGATGTTTAATAGACTGTACCACTGCTCAGCCATATTGCCAGCAGTGAAGGGTGAACGTGGGGTGAGTGTCTAGCACGGGCCTCCACAGGTAAAAACGGGGGTTAACCTTTGACACTTTCTCCATATGCCTCATGGGCTAGCTTTTATCCAAAAATATTTTCTTTATAGTCTTAACAACTATCAAGCAACGATATATGTTACAAAGTGGAGAAAAGGTTCTGATTTAGGAGAGTGTGCTGAGCAGGGCGGCGCGCTCTCTGCAGGTCTCTAGGACCGTTCCTGGCCCAGCTGTCAGAACTGCGCAGTGCAAAGCCCCCATCCATCCTCTCTTTGTGGCCGGCTCTCCCGACCCTAGTTTATTTGTTTCTTTTTGCCTCTCCTTGGTTTAACTTCTGCTACTTGGCTAAATATTTGCTTAATGCGAGAAAAAGGACCCTTCACACTAAAGTCTGCCTGTCTTTGTTCCAAGAAGTAAAATCTCATTTTCTTCCTATCAGCTTTACAAGGTCAAAACTTGTAAATGGAAATGGTTTAAGAACACGCAATGGGGGATATTTTCAGAAACCTTGATACTCTGAAAAGACAGCCTCCCTAGAAAATGTTTCAGATTTTCTTTCAGTAAAATCTGAATTTTGTTTTCGGGATGGGCTGGGTTTGTGATTGTTAGAAAGCATAAGTTTCGCCCAAATGTTACACAACATCCTTGTGACGTAATTCTGTGCAGAATAAGTATTTTATTCGTCCTTTCCCAAAATGTGAGGCGTTTATCTGGACTTTTTTAAAATAAAAAACTGAAAGTGCTGGGAGTCAGGACCGGAGTAACGCTTGTGGAGACCAAAGGCGGAAAACATTCTGGTGCGCGCCCGGGCCCCTCCCCCCCGCTATTCAAACATGAAACACAAGCAGCCATAAAATATGTCTAAAGGAAATTCTACAGCGTTCTGGCTTTTCACATAAGTCACTACTACTTCAAAATTTTTTCTCTTCAAAACTTGAACTGTTTTAAAAGGCTGCGTTGGCTTTGCAGGCGCCTTTACGACACGCTTGCCGCAGCAGCGCGGCGGGGACTACTCGACCGCTGCGTTCCACGAGCGACCAAGCGCCGCGCAACGCGCGCCCAGCGCTCCGCACCTGCTCGCGCCTCACGTGCAGGAGCACAGCTTCCGGGCCGCGCGGGGCCGCGGGGAGCCGGCGCCCGGCCCGCCCGCGCCCGCCGAGGCCCCGCCCTACACACGCTGGGCCCTCGGCGCCGGGGCGGGGCTTCGGGCCGCAGCCAATGAGCGCGGGCGGGCCCGGCGGGCGGTGGCCCGGTTGCCCAGGCGACCAGCACGCGGCCCCGCCCCCGCGTTGAGCCTCCCGCGCGGCTGAGCTCAGGCTGGAGTGGGAGCTGGTCCCAGAACGCCGCGGACGCGCGATGACCACGTGGAGCCTGCGTCGCAGGCCCGGCCGCGCGCTCGGACTCGTGCTGCTGGGGTTCTTCACTTTGCTGGTGCTCCGCAGGTGAGAGAGAGCCCCGCCCACAGCTGCCCGACTCCAGACCCCAGCCCTCCACGCCTCGAGTCCCAGTCTCCCCTCTCCGCCGAGGCAGCCCCGGGAGTCGTGTTACCGCGACCCGCGAGTCCTGAGTTCCCTCTGGGAACAGCACTCCAGCCTGTTCTCTCTTGGAGCTCCCCAACACCCCGGATTCCCTCTGTGCCTCCAGGCACGCTGCTCCTGCCTGGAGATCCAGGCCTCTGGGTGACGCCGGGCGCTGCCCTCCCAGTCCCCGGGCTTCTGTACCCTACGGCTTCCCCGCTCTTTCTCCGCGCCTGGGATGCCGGGCTCTGCTTTCCTCGTGGATACTCCCAGCCGTCTGAGAAGGTTAGCAGAACTAGCCTTCAAATCCCTCTCAGATGTACGCCCATCACTGCCCGGCCCCCAGTCTTCTTTGGGGAACCCCCTTCTGCTGTTCTCCCAGGTCCCCACATTTCTTAGCGAGCCTGCTGGAGGCTTCTCGAACATTCAGCAGAGGGCAGAGGGCAGAGCTCCAGTGCTCATACCCATGGTCAGTTTAGCCTGCCTAGGCAGTCATGAAAATGCTGTCCTCTGGGTCCTCCGAGATCCTTGGCCCTGGATTGATTTGCCCTGTTCTGGGATTGATGTGTCTTCTCTCTCCACTTTGTCACCATTCACCACCTCGCTCCTCCCCACCTCCCCTTACAAAATGTTGTCTGTGGCAGGTGGCTGCACTTAGTGATAGAATGTTTTATCCCCTAGCCTGTGTGGGTGCCCTAGCCCAGAATTTTTCTAAACTGTATGTATTTATACGATTCTATAGCTCTGACCGTATTTTTCAGGTTGCTGCCTGGCACTTTCCATATTCAAACCTGCAGTGTTGCTGGGAAGGCAGACCAGCAGTGTCAAATGCTTTGCCACTGAGACTTAATGCTGGAGAAGCTGAAGACTGAGCCACTGGAACTGAGGGCTGGCACACCGCCCTCAGCTTTATCTTTTGCTGCTTCTCTGTCCTTCTTGTTAGTTAGTAGCTGTGAACTTCCCCTGGGAGATAGACACGTTTTTGATGGAGATTAACATCTGAACACTGCCACAACAGCACATTCAGAAATTCTTTCCAGTTACATCTTTAGAAATCTTAGATCTCTTCTTTGTTTTGGAGATAGTAAGGATGTCATACTATCATTTGGGAGAAGGAAATGGTGCTCTTCTCACTCTTGGCCCAGAAAACTTAAGATGTGTTTTGTTTCCCCAGTTGTCCCCAAGACTTTTCCCCATCTTGTCTGTGGTCTCTACCCATTCCTCTTTGAAGATGGTCCTGGCTCTTGTAGGATGCTCTGCCTTCCTCCTGGTGCAAGGCTGATGCAAACCCCAGAAGAATTACTCACTGTAGAGGCAGCAGGAGCCTCTGGCATGGAGTCGGGTATCAGGGAGTCCATACCCGGAGGGAAAGGCCAGAGGTAGAAGTAGCTTGTGGCTTGCCTGTTTTTGGAAGTTAAGGATACGGCAGTCCATGCAAGGGACCCAGACAGGTCGTTATGAGGGGCGGCACTCAGGGGCCTGGGATGGGCCAGGTGGGTGCAGGAAGGAGGCCAGATGCTTGTGGGTGTCAGGCAGCTGACTGGGTTGTGACGAAGCCTGAGCTGCTCACAGGTGAGTTAACCATCTCCCCATCTGGGTTGGGTGGCCACAGTAGGAGTTAGTCGGGGCCTTATGGAGTAGCCTGGAAATGGCAATAGAGAATGAATAGCTGTGACTTAAGCCCGTGGAAATAGTTTGAAATGCTTAAGAAAGTCATTGTTTTTCCTGCTATCTCTTCTTTCTCAGTGGGTAGAACAGAGGCCAGAGAAGCTCTGAACCAAGTTCACGGCCATCTCTTACAGTCCTTTACAATACGTGTCTTTGGGGCATCTTTTTGATTGTACCTTCATGGGCCCTTTCTACCCAACTCCTTCAGTCCAGCTTGGGCTGGACACGGAGGGTTAGCTCTGGAGGCCAGAGGAGAACAACTCTGTCGCTTCCTTTTCTACCTTAGTCCAGCTTTGCCTGAGTCGTTAACTGAGCGGGAGGCAGGAGCCTGCCCAGCTGTTGTTGGGAATGTGGATGTGGCCAGTGGAATATAGGCTGCAGGGGCACTGGCTGCTCGGTGGGCAGCGCCATGGAGGGTGGGAGAGCAGTCCTCTCCTGGGCCTCGGGCGGCCCGTCGAGGGTGGGGAGCAGTCCTCTCCTGGGCTTCGGGCGGCCACTGTTTGGGCAGGGAGGGGGCTGCTTAGCTGCAACTTTTGTTTTTTTCCGTGAACTTTACCTTGGGCTGGTTCATGGTCAATCATAGCTGTTTGATTACATCATAGCCAAGAAATAGGAGGACCAAGATGATTTTTGAAGATTGCAGTCTTCAGGGTTTTAGCTTAAAATTAAAAAAATTACCTTTATCACAGTGTAATTGCTATGCAATAAACTGCACATATTTAACACGTACAGTTGGATAAGTTTTGACATATATATCTATCTGTGAAACTGCCACCGCAATTAAGGTGGTGAAAATATCCATCAGCCCCGGAAATTCCCTCATGCCCTTTGCATCTCTCTCCTAACCCTCTCTGCTGCCCCATCCCCAAGCACACTGATCTGTTGCTTTCTGCCACCATATATTAGTTCTCATTTTCTAGAGGTTTACAGAAATGTAATCCTAAACTGTGTGCTCTGTTTTGGTTTGCTTCTTTCACTCAGCGTGTTATTTTGAGGTCTGTGATGTGTGTATCAATGTGAACTGTGTCTTCCGGCCAGTTGCCTCTCAACTCTTGCCTCCTCCCACTCCATGAACACAAGAATGCCTGTTTGATAATATCAAGGCATAGTTCCTATTCATGATTTTTTCTTTAGACTAAATGCATAACTGAGCAATAATTCAGTTAACTCTGTGCCTTTCATACCTGAGATTTTAGCTGGCAAAGGTCAGGAGAAAGGAAAGCTTCCGGATAGGCAGCCTGCATCGTGCCTCCTCAAAGGTTAGCTCGTCTCTTGGCTCAGCTGTCACACTCATACTGCTCCCGCACTGGCATTTTCTGGATTACAGGCCTCAAGCTCTTCTCATAGGAAAGAAAAGGAGGAGAACCTATCAACTCTCCTTCGTGAAGGTGGATAACTTAGCAATGTGACCAGGTCTCTTTCTTTGATCCAGATCATGGCCAGTCCTGTTCTCCAAGGGTTTGTGGGCAGATTGTCCCTCTCTTCCTGGGCTTCTGTGAGGTCATTGATTTTATGAGCTTTCTCTGTTCTAGGACTTTACCCTGCTTGAGGCCTGAGTCATAGTTCCTGGAATCTTCAAAGTCTTTGAAGGTGTCCCTTTCATCTTCCATCAGTGAGGTTTGCAGCATCTGGGAGGTGTCTTTAATCAGGAAGTCATCTCTCTGTCACAGGTGGGAAAGCATGCCTATCTTGGCAGTGGCTCAGTCAGGGAGGGGTAGGATGTCTGAGCTGCCCTCTGCTGGGAAGGCAGACTTGGCACTGGGATTCTTACAGGGCCATGTAGCCAACAACTGGTGGGGACGAGTGTCTTGGAGAAGAGCATGGGCATTATTGGTGTATTTGTGATCTAAGAGGCTGGGATAGCCAGGGGATTGGAGGCAAAAAGCAATGGAGCCTGGGCAGCGGAAGTATCAGAAAGTTGGCCAAAGAGTTCTCTCCACCTTAGGTCACGGAAGTAGCAAGTGAAATAAAAGCACTTAATCTTTGATGAAATGACTCACAGTTCCATTGTATCTCGATGAGTGCTCTTCTGATGAAGATTCAGGAGATGTGGGAACTTAGATCTTTTCAGAACATTTGGTACCTGGAACGGACTCTAGAGTCCAGGCGTGTCCGTCCGCACCCCCGCCCCCCATCATCCAGGAGAGTTCTTTTGGTGTGAGTGTAGGGATATTTGCTGCTTCCTTTCCACCTAGTTTTATCTTTTGCTTAAATCTGTTGCTCTGGATATTAAAGGCAATATGGAAAAAGAGTTCCCGTTGTGTTGGACTTCTCCTGGAATAGAAGGACAGGGGTATTTTTAGAGGCTCATGGTAATGAAGCCAATGTTTTGTGATTGGGATCTGCCCAGTTGGGACTGTGAGTTGATACTCACTGGTCTATACTTCCACACTCAGTGGGACAGTTAGTGGGGGTGTTCCTTTCAAGAACACACTGTTTTTTTCCTGTAAAGTTTATTTTGCGAGTAGGTAATATGTGAAAAGGATGAAATATCCAAATACTATAAAGGGGAAAGTAAACCCCTCCCTCCTGGCCCCGGGCACCCCTCTCCCTGCCGCTAGAGGTGATTACTGATAATGGTTTCTCTCAAGGGTATTCTGTGCATGTATAAGAAGACAGCTGTATGTATTACCCCGTTTGTCCATTAGGCATATAATTTATTTGAATAGCCCCTATTGGCGGACAACGATTGTTTGCAATCTTTTAGCTACTGCAAATAAAGTTGCAATGAATATCCGTTGGATGTATTTCTGTGTGTAGAATTGCTGACCACATGAGATATTCATTTTAAATCTTACAGACATTTAAGTAAGTGAAAACAATAAGTCAGTCAGTAAAATAGCGCGTTGTGTTTTTCTTGAATCAGTATGGAGATTCTGAGCTCTCTGGTCTGAGAGAGAAATTCTGTTTAACCTGCGTGTGTCTAGATTCTTTGCGTCTTGTGAGAACTAGCCCATCTCTTATATATCCGTGTAAGTAAGTCCCATGTGGTGGATTTAAAAAAATATTTAATATATTTATGTTGTCCCCTGTTTCATGAAATCATTCTTATTCCACAAGCATCACCAAGATGAGAGTCTTATCAGTAGCGCCCTTTGGGTTAGCTCGTGGAGTTCTCACCTCTCTCTAGGTTGAGATACGACACTGTTTCTATTTATGATGCTACCAATGGGAATTTTTCCTAAAGTGAAAGTACAGTCTCATATAACCTCAGGACCATTTCTATTGTCGTTATGTGGCTGATTAGTAATGAGGAGTTTTTGTTATTTCACGATTGGGTCTCAAAAGTTTTGATCTAGTGAATGCTTATTCACATGTAAACTTCCTACAGTATTTAGAAAACGTTGCTTTCTGAACCACCAGCATGTCCCTGGGTCATGTAGGCAGCCACTTGGTCTGCCTTGCTGGGCCCTGGGTGCTCGGCCAAGTCCTGGCTTACCTAGGAGCCTTCAGAGGGAGGTCCAGAGGTGCTAAGATTGTAGTAGTGCAATAGACCTGCAAACTGCTGCAAAGTGACCTTGCATCTTGGCAGAATGAGTGCACCGACTTTTGGAATGGAAGGCCAAACCCTTTGGGAATATTTAATGCTTCTCTCAACAAAGCAGGAGCCCAGAGCATTGGTCCCAGGCCAAGCAGCACAACCAGGAAGCAGAGACACAGGGACAGGGTTCCATTTCTCCGGGGTGAAGTTCTTAGGGCTCAAGGATTCACCCACGAGGCATTCTTTTGGAGTAGTGGCGTTAAGGGTACTGGCCTGGGCCGAAGAGCGGACAGTTCCTTCCTCAGGCTCTCAAACTCCCCGGCCGAGGGTGGAGTGCACGTGACTGGTAAGACCAGAAGATTCCCAAGTGGGCAGTTTAGGGGCATCAGACATTCAAAGAAGTTGGACCTCACAGGAGCCTATAACCACCTGAGAATCTTAAGAGTGATGAATAGAAATTTGTATTTTAGACCCAGGTCAGGAAATTTCTGTGTATGATGATGTCTTTTGGGCAGTCTAACATATCTGCCATCTAAATAATGGTCTTGGGTGTGACCACTTGGATAAATGAAGAGGTGAGTGTTTTCTTGGTCAGCATCTTTAATATGATGCCCTGGACCCAAATTCTGTTCAACCTCTACTTAGGGTGGCCCTAATAGGGTCACAGTGGCACCTGGAAATTGAATTTGTAAATTATCATCTCAGGTTAGCAAGTACACATTACGTATACTGCCAAAATAACAGACCCTCAGGACCAGCAAGGACTTGTGTTCTGGGAGTTAAAGGACTACTTCTGCAGATTCCTACCTCATGGAGCTGGCTTGTCCATGCCCTGGCCAGCCTAAAAGTGTACGATTGTTGCCTGATCTCTGCTGGAGGTCAGCATACTCCAGAAGTTGACGATGCTGTCTTTGCCTTGTCTGGTTGTGTGTATCCTGGCCTGTCCACATCTGGGCGGACTATGTGAAGTATGACAGAAGACTGAAGGAGATGGCTGTGACCCCAGTTACTGAGCAATATTTGTAGGACTTATAGGTGACAGAGGGATGCCCTTTGGCTTGGCAAGAAACATTTGAGACCTGTCCTGATGCGGACACCTCGTTCAAGGAAATCATTCAAGTGGATGACTGGATCCGGCTCCTCTCCCGCCCCAGCTGCCCTGGAAGACCCTCTCTGAAAGCTGAGGATCAGGTCATGGGCCGTTTCACATGAGAGAGATTGTAAGCTTGTCACCTACTCGTCTGCCCTTTTCCATTAAACATGTCCACCCAGCACTTTTGGCCATGCCCAGTGCCATCCAGTCTGTGTGGAGCCTGCGCTGCACCCTTTGTCTTCGTGACCCACTACAGTGATGAGTACAAAGTGTGAGAAGACATCCTCCCTCCACTGCTCCTCCCTCGCCAGTCACCACCAGATGACAGCTTGTCACCATAGGGAGCTCAGGAGCCAGGTCTCGCCATTACAGTTTATTGTTGTGTCTGTAGCTTGCACAGCTTGTAATACTTGGAAAAGGGGTGGCAGCGACATCCGTTTTGCTGAGGTCTTGTTAAATTGTCTGAGGCCCTGTCAGAAGTCCTGACAGGTGTGCCTTCGTCCGGGAACGTCCCCACCACCTGTGAATGGAGCGTGCCTCTGAGCAGAGCAAGGCGAGGACAGGCCAGGTCAGTGACCGAGGCTGCTGTTCGGGTGGTTCTCGGGCTGGAGAGCTGCTTGCCCTGCAGTGAAGCGACGATATGAGGGCGACGGAAGTTCCAGAGGAAAGTGTTCATGTGAGCTCCAGCGAGAAAGGCCTCATCAAACACAGTCTCATCACGAATGAATTGCTCACCAGGAAAAGCGGCAGGAGCGAGCTGGGCTCCCTCAGAAGGTAGTTAGCTGCTTGGTAACAAGCCCAAGTCAGAAGGAGAGGCTCTGTGGCCTGCAGTACCCACCTAGTTTGTATTTCCTTTATTTTACGATTCCTGAGTTAATTAATTACTCAGGGAACTGTCGAGGTTGTTATTAATGCCATGATCACTGTCAGTATTAATAACCATTTGTATCGTACTTTGTCATTTACGAAGCTCTCATGTGCATCATCTCATTTTCCCACAGGGAAATCCTTTGAGAAATCCAACATTTGTCTTTGTCATTGTCTCAGTGAATCCATCCCTTTTATTAATGTATTAAAAACGTCTCTAGTAACCTACCAGAAAATCTTCAAAAAGGAAACAATTGGACTCTCCAGAATTTTACAGCAGTTAGCTTTTGTTATTTGCAATGTTCAGTTCATGCCTCTTGATAAGCACTGAGAGGAAATTATTTTTTTGTGAGGAAGATGAGCCCTGAGCTACCTGCTGCCAATCCTCCTCTTTTTGCTGAGGAAGACTGGCCCTGAGCTAACATCCGTGCCCATCTTCCTCTACTTTATATGTGGGACGCCTATCACAGCATGGCATGCCAAACGGTGCCATGTCTGCACCTGGGATCCGAACTGGCGAACCCCTGGGCCGCCAAAGCAGAATATGCACACTTAACTGCAGCGCCATGGGGCCAATCCCAGAGGAAGTATTTTTCAAAACATCTAGAGAGTGATAGGATATGAAGGCACTGGCCAAGAGAAGCTCTACCCAGGAAGAGTGTGTGCACGCAGATCTCCGCGGAGGAGGCAGAGAGTAGTGGTTCTCAAGCCTTAGCCGTGGGGCCTGGTTCAAATGCAGCTGCTGAATTAGCAGGTCTCGGCAGGCCTGAGTTCCTGCATTTCTGACAAGCTCCAGGGGAAGACAGTCTGCACACACAGACGACACCTGGGGACGTAAACCTAGACAGGGGTTTCCTACTGAATAGTTATCACCTGGGGCGGGTGAAGGAGTGTGTGCTCCCAGAGGGAATGGGGGAGTCCCGGAGAGTCTCCTCCAGCCCTGGCTGTGCCCCAGCACGCAGCTGGTGGGGAGGAAGGCTGTTGTAGCGTTTGGGGAGACGAGGTCATCAACAAAGGTTGGGGGCGGCGAGGTGAGCCTGGTGAAGAATTGGAGATTGTCCTTTTGAAGTTCTGGCCATTGAATAAGGATTGCTACCGGGTGGAGTGATTGCTAAATTGTATTCTCGCTGTCTTTAAAAACAGTGAGATTGTGTGTGCGCGCGCGCGTGTGTGTGTGTATTTTCACCACTGGACTGTCAGCGTGCCCCTGTTTTTAAGAAAAGACTCTGTCCACCCGGTTCTTCCTCACTGTAGCCTGGGGTGAGCCTGGAGGGAGGTGCCTGAGGGGAGAGCCTGGGGGTGGGCAGGCGGCCTGGAGAGGAGCACCTGAAGCAGGAACACACCGTGCGTTCTTTGGAGCAGATACAGTCAAAACCAGGGAGAACAAACCCTCCTGTGCGTGAGGTGTGGGAAACTTCAGTCACGGCTGAACTAGTCGGGAGTTTGTAGCCAAAGGAAAGAGCCAGAGCAAGGGGGTGGCTAGAAGGAGGCCCACAGTGGCCACGGGGCCCTGAGACCTTTAGTTTCTGGGGCCTCATCCTCCCAGGCGGAGTTGGCAAAGTTCCCTGTAAAGGGCCAGATAGTAAATAGTTTCACTCTGTAGACCGTATAGTTTCTACTGCATTAACTTCACTGTGCCTGGAAACAGCCACAGACAACACACAAACGAGTGGGTGTGGCGGGTGCCAGTAAAACTGGTTATGGACATTGAAATGTGAAGTTCAGATAATGTTTGTGTGTCTCAAAATAATATTCTTTTGATCTTTTTCAGCCACTTAAAGGCGTGAAGACCGTTCTTGGTTTGCAGGCTGCACAGACACAGGTGGCAGGTGCACTGGGCCCCTGGCTGGAGTCTGCAGGCCCCTGGCCAAGGGGCTGGGTTGGTCTGATGGAATCCCAGTGCATAGATCTTTCATTGTAAAATTTTGGAAATTGTCATAAAAGAGTCTGGCACAGAGTCTAGCACATAAAATATAATTAGATGCTAAATTAAAGGGGGGAAAAATGGAAAGTTTGGAGTTATTCGTGTTAGGGACATAAACACACCCACTGAGGCTATTCTCTCTCGTGTGCAAAGCTTGCTAGAGTCGAGTGATTTCAGATGGTGGTGGGATGCCTTCGTAGCACATCACAGAGTGCTCTGTGTGTCTGACCCTCACAGCAGCCTTGTGAGCAGTGAGCGCAGAGTTAGCCTGTTTACAGAGGAAGAAACTCATGCCACAGAGCTAGTGTCACCAGCCCTAGGTGACAGTGCTCCTAAGGCCGGGGGCAGGATGTGTGTCCAGACCTTCCCCTTGCTGATACTGTTTTTGTTTTCACTGCCGCATATACGTGGTCCTTTGGAAGAATTGTGTTCTGAATTATCATTTATAAGTCACTTAGAACATGGAACTTTTCTCTTTAGAGAAAGAAAAAAGTGCCTAGGTTCTAGGTTATCTGCAAATGATCATTTCGACTCTGATGAAGCAGAACTGTAGTCCTGCTGCTGCAGCGTGAGTTTTGGGTCCTGGGGCTGCGAGAAGTAGGAAGGAATAAGTAGAAATAATTTTCTTTGCCCATGAGTTGCTGAGACAAGCTTCCTGTGGTTAATTTGTACCTTCTGCCCTCTTGGCTCCTGCTTTTCTGTCTCTGGCTCCCAAACTTGTCCCAGTCCTCCTATAAATCTCTTCCTAGGCCAGTGACCCTCAACCTTGACTGTGAGGATCTTTGGAGGAGCTTTTAAAAACTACCAATACCTGTGCTCCAGCTCCAGAAATAGTCATGTGGTCAGGGGTGGGGGTAGGGGCTGAGCATTCGTTAGTTTTAAAAGTTTCCCTGGAGATTCAGATATGCTGCCAGCTTGGAGAACTACTGCAGCTTCTTCTGCGTAGCTGGCTTCGGTTAGGTTTCAGGAAGGCTGCTGATGAAATGATTCCACAGTGTTCTGTCTCTCCCACATCTCTCGCATCCATTTGGTGCTAAGCCTGGTACGTTGAACTGGTCACTGTGTTTGTCCTGCCATCTCTATGAGCACAGCTGCCGGAGGCCAGACCACCGGTTCTGGTCTAGAGCAGAACTTCACGATCTGGCTGTGGTGAAGAATCATTTTCCTTTTCTTCTTTTAAAAAAAATTTCCAATGTTTTCCTTTATAAAATGCAGTAAAAACAAATTAGTAGAAAAAGGAAATGAAGAGAAAAGATACAGAATACCCACCTGAGCCTTTTATGAGTCGCTTCAGCAGACATGGAACTGCTCTCACTGCTGTGAAAGTAGCTCAGTTTCTGGCCTGCTCACCGCGGGCGAGTGGCAAGCCGTCGGCGGTGAGTGGCCCGGCCCCGCTGCTGAGGAGGGCCGCAGAGTACACCGCCTCCTGCCTCCTTGCTGGTCGGCTTGCCATTCCCTGAGTAGATCTGTCTTCACTTTTGGATGCTTCTGCCCCGTTTCCTCTCCTTACTTACACCCCTGCCTTCAAGGCCCAGTGAGAGTGTCGCCTTCTGTGTGAAGTCTTCTCTGACCCCACCCAATGGTTCAGGTAATTCCTTCATTCAACAGTTACCGGTATATTTCAGCTACTGTCCTGCGTCATCACGTGGCCTGGCTACCTAATTTGTGGGGCCCTTGTTAAAAAATTACCAATATTTTCAGGATAGAGACAGCAGAGTGTCTGAAACTGTGTGCGGGGCCTTCTTTTTAATTAATTAGTTATTTAAAGGCGTACAGTGTGTTACTTTGATACATTTACATATTGTAATATGATTGCTGTTGTACAATCTTTACAACATCATATAAATACAGTACAATATTGTTGTCTCTCTTCATTCTTCTGTGCATTAGATCTCTGTATCTTGCTTACTACTTGTTGAAAGGGGCCTTCTGAGTGTGGGGCCCTGTGCAGCTGCATGGGTCACACGCCTGGGAGGCCGGCCCTGGCCATGTCTTTGTGCATGCCTTATAGCAACACACATGCCACTGAATTGTAATTATCCGAGTGTGGAGTGAGGTGGAAAAGACTATATGTATCAGAACTCCTATGGGGACCATAAAATGTGTGGTTTGGAGGAACTTTGGTAGGATGAGAGTGAACTTCCTGAGAAGCGTGAGCAAGTTGTGGTGGATCTGCACTAAATGCTGTTAGAAATGGTGGTCCCCTTAATAGCAGGGCACTGGCTGCTTTCCAGTGTAGGGTATGCAAGTTTATGTTCAGAGCTGAAGCACTTGGCATTGTAGGTAGAGGAGAAGCTGGCTAGCACATAGGGCAAGGACCCAGTGGGAGGACGGTGCTGGTAGCAGAGACGGAGATAGAGCAAGATGGATGAGACATCCCATGAGCATATTGGGAGAATCAGCTGTGGGGTGTGTGACATGCATGTGCCATGTGCCCCCATGCCACCCACTGTTTGTCCACATGGTTGGCCAAAGCTTTGTGAAGGAGCAACCCCTTTGAAGGGTGCAGAGAACTGGTGAATCCAGAATCAAGACTGCTGCTCTCAGCCCAATTCTGGTTCCAACATGTGTGTTTTTTCTGAGACAACAGTCTTCAATCGGCATGTTATTTTAGCCGGTGTTACAAAATGAATGGGAAGAGCTTTTTTATGCAGAAGAGGCCTGCCTAAAATGTTGGGAACTGTAATGAAAAGTGGGTATGGAAAAGACATCATCAACTACAAAGACAGAAACCAGTTAAAGAGGCAAAGCATTTATTTGGGATCAAAGAATTGCAATTCGGGGAGCACAGATTCAGGTAGAAACCCAAATAGTGTTGATCACAGGAGAGGGTTTATGGTTTTTATGGAAAATGGGAGGTTGAGGTGAATTTTATTAAAGAAGAGTTCATTGGTGCTAGGTGAAGTAAGGCTAGACTTGTACTTCATTGATTGGTTGAGATTGGTCATCAGCAAAGTCCAATTTCATCAGTC